>NW_010972437.1:18635038-18827788 GCF_000737465.1 Haliaeetus leucocephalus | reverse complement strand
CCCCCCCCCCCCCTTCCCCCCCCCCCCTCACACTTCGTCTGCTGTCTCCCCCGGCCCGGTGTGGCGGGAACGTGCCTCAGGGGTGGGGTGCCACGGGGGAGATGCTGCCCGCTTGGGCCCGGCCGCGGCTGAGCCCCGGGGGGTGGGGGGCCGTGACAGCGGGTCCCTCCTCTGCGGGCCGGAGCCGCCTTTGCCCGCCTGTAACGCGAGGGCTGTTTCAGCTTTGGCCCTGGGCCCATGGCGCCTGTGGCGGTGGGTGTTTGCGCGGCCCCCGTCCTCGCTGTGGGGGGTTCTGAGGGCGCCTGGGGGTTGTTCCGGTAGTGCCTTTCTGTGAGCTGAACGTGGCCGGTCCGCTCATGCTCACCTGAGGGAAGGGGCTGTAACTGCCGTGAGGCGGCTTGTCTGTACCGCGGCCCGCGTGGGGCGGAACGGGCCCGGCTTGCCATCAGTGACCTGACTTCGGTATTGGTAGCAAACGGCACGGCAGCCGCGGCTGCAAAATCCACCTCTGAAACCGAGTAACTCCTCCCTGTGCCGACCTCCGAGTTGCTGCTGGTACAAACCAGTCTAATTGAAAGGGATTTCGGTATTCCTGTCTCGGGGGCAGCTGTGGTTTTAAGCACAGTGCAGCTACCACAGTCGTAATTGCCATTGTTCTTGCTAGAATAATAGTAGAAATGGTTTTGCCCTGTTAAAAATGCAGTTTGTTTGTCTGGTATGTTTAAGGAATCCTGTTGGTGAAGGCCACGTTAAGTTCTCTTCTGATACAGGGACGTTTAATGTCTGTTAAACACAGGTCTTGTCTGTGCTGCAGGCTGAAGTGCTGCTGTAGCTATATCTCAGCTTTATTACAACTAGCTTCAGCACTAAGAGGTTAGAGATAAAGGCAGGCTCGTTCCATTTTCACCCTTATCAGTACTTGAGCAAAGCAGATTGATGTTAGCTCAGGTGTGACAATGTTGTCCTACAACCACACATGCTGAGCATCTTAAAAGCATTGCTTAGTATACTGCACCTGAAAAAGGCAGTACTGGATGCTCAGAGGTGAGATGCACGGAAGTTAATAACAAATGAAGAGACACATAGAGGGAGATTACCAAAAGAGAGACCTGCCCTCTTCCTGAAGCAGGATTCCACATACCTGAATAGGCAGCAGGCTTGGAGTTTGCTGCCTTCCAGAAGAGCATGTTAGCACTTGACACTTGATTGTTTTTTCTTAAGCAAAACAGCAGCTCTTCACTTCTGCACTTGTTTGGTTTCTTTGGTGTCATCTTAGCAGCTGTGAAGAGCATTTTACCTGTTTTGGACAACAGGATTAATTCAGCTGCCAGCCGTTGTGTCTTGAGGCAGTATAACAACAAGCTGAGGGTCTGCAGTTGCTGATGGTGGTATACTAATTCCTCAGGCTGGCAGATGAGCAGTAACAAGGCTCTTGTGAGAACCTAGTGCAGCCTCAGTTACTGCCTCTATTCTACTCTAAGCTGCAGACCTTGCTGACTCAGAGGCATTAATTCCTGGCTTCCCGGCAAGCCACCAGTGAAGGCAGAGTGAGGAATAGAGTGCTGAGGCTGAGCATAACCTGCTGGACATCTTGTGGAGCCCTGTTGCTCAGCCTTCTTTCTTTCTTCCTCTTGTCCTTTCCTGGGAGGATGCAGGGAGTTAACCAGTGCTTGTTAAAATGACAGGGGAGGTGCACAATATATCCTGGGAAAAGAAGGAGAATAAGAAAATGGTTTTAGAGCTGCTAATACAGAGCATTAGACAGCTAATCTGGGCAAATTATTCTTATAAACTTGTGTGGTGGGTTGACCCTGGCTGGAGGTCAGGTGCCCACCAAAGCTGCTCTATCACTTCCCCCCCCTCAGCTGGACAGGGGAGAGAAAATATAATGAAAGGCTTGTGGGTCAAGGTAAAGATAGGGAGAGATCACCCAACCAATTACTGTCACAGGAAAAACAGGCTTGACTTGGGGAAAATTAACTTAATTTATTGCCAATCAACCCGAGTAGGGTAATGAGAAATAAAAACAAATCTTAAAATACCTTCCCCCCACCCCTCCCTTCTTCCTGGGCGCAGCTTCACCCCAGGATTCTCTACCTAGCCCCCCCAGTGGCGCAGGGGGATAGGGAATGGGGGTTGGGGTCAGTTCATCATGTGTTGTCTCGGCCGCTCCTTCCTACTCAGGGGCAGGACTCCTCACGCTCTTCCCCTGCTCCAGCGTGTGGTCCCTCCCACAGGAGACAGTCCTCCATGAACTTCTGCAACGTGGGTCCTTCCCATGGGCTGCAGTTCTTCACGAACTTTTCCAGCACAGGTTCCTTCCATGGCATGCAGTCCTTCAGGAACAGACTGCTCCAGTGTGTGTCCCCTGTGGGGTCACAAGTTCCGCCAGACAATCTGCTCCAGCGTGGGCTCCTCTCTCCATGGATCCGCAAGGTCCTGCCAGGAGCCTGCTCCAGCACAGGCTTCCCACAGGGTCACAGCCTCCTTTGGGAATCCACCTGCTCTGGCGTGGGGCCCTCCCCGGGCTGCAGGTGGATATCTGCTCCACCGTGGACCTCCCTGGGCTGCAGGGGGACAGCCTGCCTCACCATGGTCTTCACCGTGGGCTGCAGGGGTATCTTTGCTCTGGTGCCTGGAGCACCTCCTTCCCCTCCTTCTTCACTGACCTGGGGGTCTGCAGGGTTGTTTCTCTTACATGTTCTCACTCCTCTCTCTGGCTGCTGTTTCTGTGCCTGCCACAACTTTTTTTCCCTTCTTAAATATGTTATGACAGAGGCACTACCACTGTTGCTGATGGGCTTGCCCTTGGCCAGCGGTGGGTCCGTCTTGCAGCCGGCTGGCATTGGCTCTGTCAGACATGGGGGAAGCTTCTAGCAGCTTCTCACTGAAGCCACCCCTGTAACCTGTCCCCCCCCTACCAAAACCTTGCCACACAAACCCAATACCACTTGATATTAAGAATTATCTATTTGGGTGACAAAAAGAATCAGGTTCTTTTGGTTGATGTTTAAAAAGGTTTTTGGAGTTATTTGCATGGTCATATGCAAAAGAGCTTAGACTGACACCTTTTCTTTCTGTTCATCCCTTTTGCTTTGCAAAAGCAGACTATGCATCTCATGTTGCTTGACAGTCTTCTGATTTATGTCCACGTCCTTTTGGCAGCTTCACTTCTTAGAGAACTGGATATATTTTGTGTTTGAAAACAAGGTGACTGGCTCCAACCTAGGTAATACCTAACTTTCCTGTGTTCTGGCAAACAATAATTTTTTGTGGGCAGTGTAATTTAAGCTACTGGCAGTCCACCAGGCAAGATTTTGATGCATATTTAAAGAACCTTGGTTTAATCAGTGACAATGAATTTGAGCTGGCCTTTTGTCAGTGTCCTTGGAGATGCAGGGCATAATTTTGCTGAATTTCTCTTGTAGCTTCATTCAGCTGCATGGTAAAGTTACTCAGGTTAATCAAGATAAGTAGAGTCTGTGGAAGAACTTTAGAGGAACTTGGCAGCAGTTGAACGAGAGAAATTACAAGAAGCAATTTTATTTTATTTGTATACTTGTTTATAAATCAGTTAAGGGGAAGACTTGGGCAGTGTTATATATAGATCAGTTAAAGCAATGGTCAGAAATGCAAACACATATGCTAGCTTGTAGGATTTAAGCCCGCAAATTGAAATCAGAATTCATTCTTCTAAGGCATTAAGAGCATAGCTGTGCGCTGCAGACGCCGGTGGTTGCTGCAGACACCTCCAGTAGCGTAAATGTTCTGGCTCTCCCTGGAAGCTCTAGGAGTGCTGTCATTTTTACTGTTCTTGGCTAAGACCAAAGAGTGGTCTCTACAGCTATTATGACCTACTGTGAAGAGTGGATGTAGCTGTAGAGTTTAGGGAACAAGTTTGTATCTCTGCCTTGTGTTGTGCAGATATACTGTATTGTGTTATGCTTGTAAATGTCAACCAAAATATTTCTGGTTTATTTCCTAGTGTAGAAGAGCCCTTAGATCCCTAAAAAGTTTGCAGGGTTGTATAGAAATTGCCCCTCTTGACGGATTATTGTCTAACATAGGATTTTTTGTATTTTCTGTAATTTTTTGTATTGAGTTGCCTGGAACATGATACAGGATTAAATGACCCTCAGTTCGGTGGAGTTGTACTGGTTCTGTCCTCCACCATTGTCTCATACTAACAGTTACTGTAAAAGAAACCAGTAGTGATGTAGTTTGATTTTTAGGTTTTGTATGTACCCTTTCAAGTAATTATGCTTATATTGGCCCTTTTGCATTCTTATTCAGTATTGTCTTTCCTTTCTAGGCAGCCATAGTGCTGTGCCTGGATGTAGGCTTTACAATGAGCAGTTCTGCCCCTGGTGAGGAGTCTTCACTTGAACAAGCCAAGAAGATTATGATGAAATTTGTGCAGCGACAGGTATGTGTGACTTTACATGTGATAAAAAACTGTTAAAAAGGGAGAGGAAGCAATAATGTCTATGAAATATTTTCCTCATTTACTAATAATTGAAATAAATGAGAAATGACTAAGAATTAGTCTGGTTTTATGCAGGAGTAACAGTGCTCTTTATTTCAGCTGTACTTTTGTGGATGAGATGTGGTGGTTGGATTGGTTGCTCTTTTTCTTCAGGGCAGTAGAAGCTTTTAGGGAAAACAAGTACTCTTATCTTTCTGTAAAATGTTTCAACAGTGTTAAGATTTATCACACTGAAGACTCATTTCAAGGACTAAGTCAGCCAACTTTACTTGTTTTATCCTAGATATCTTCATGTCAATCTGTTAGTTTAATTATATCTAAACCAGTGAACTTTCTGTAAGATTACATTTTTGTAGGATAGCACTTGAAAAGTAAATCCACTGTACTTGACATTGTTTCAAAATTAGTTAAGCTTGCTGGAGTCTGCCTAACATAGTTGTGTATGAATCTACCTGTTTTTATACCTGTTTTGTGTTTTCTCTGTTGCCAGGTTTTTGCTGAGAGTAAAGATGAGGTTGCTGTAATTTTGTTTGGCACTGATGGTACTAGGAATGACCTTGCCAGTGGGGATCAATACCAAAACATTACTGTACATAGGTCACTAATGCTACCAGATTTTGATCTGCTGGAAGACATTCAAGACGTGATTAAACCAGGCTCTGAAAAAGCAGACTGTATCCTTTCATTGTAGAGCACTTTTTGAACTGATTCAGCTACACAGAAGGCAGGAAGTTAGTGCTGTGAAATGGGCTCAGATTTGCCTCCAAAGTTTTAACTGCTATCAGAGTTCAGCTAATTTGTGGTTGTAAGTTTGTTCAAAAGCAGATTAGCTGCTTTTTGACGTTCTTTTAGGCTAGCAGATGGAGTCTTGGCCTTAGGGAATCATTGCTTTTATGAAGTGTTCTGTTAATTAAAGAGAACAAAGATAGCAATAATATAATTTTAGGCCTCAAATAAGGCATCTGCCTTTAAAAATAGTGTTGCAAAACTTGGTTTATGCTTTTTCATCAAATAAAAATACTGTTTATGAAATATGTCAGCAGAAGCCAGACAAAACAGAATAGAGGTTTATCAAATTGATTTCTATATAAAGGATTTCTAACATTGCCCAATGTCACTTGCTGGTTTGAATGTCGTTTTTGTTTGAATGTATTCTGTTGTAAGTTGCATAAGGTGAAGAGTTTTAAAAGAAGGTAGTCTATATAGTGTCCCTTTGTGTGTTTCATCTACCTACTGTTCAACTTCCTGTGTTGTCTTCCCTCTTTCTGGCCACAAAATGATTGCTGTGACACCTCTATTCAGACAGTCAGAGCTGTCTCAGAGAAGTGTGCAGCCAGTCAACTGTATCTTAGCAGAAGCAGTCATGTTTCTTCTCTGATGGGTGGGCAGGTTTGTGTGTAGTGATAAAAACACGTTCCTAATGAAAATTGTGATGAGGAAGAAACTATCAAGAAATTGCCAGATGCAGATGTTTTGAAAGAAAACTCGCATGAGAAAATGGGATTGTATACTGAAAGTGCAAGTAAATTTTGTTTGTGGATTCAAAGTAATGTTGTAACGATTAGGTTGCACTTTCATTGGACTTGAGCCTCCTCATTGACAGTTAGAAGATTGGGCCCTGAAGCAGTCTTTTTACTGTTCCATCAGATAAATGGGGAAGAGACAAGATCACAGAACAGACAAGTTATATAGGAACCTCTTGCACAGTAGATATTTGAAGAGTACTTGTCTCAAAAAATTGTTTGCTTGTTAACTAAAATGCATGTTTGTCAGTGTTTGGGAGGGGGTCAAAACAGAAGATTGTTTCATAGGAAAACCACTTTTGTGACATGATTCATGTTCTAAATGAGATTTTTCTTAAATTTGCTTAGTCCTGGATGCAATTATTGTGTGTATGGACTTGCTTCAGAAGGAAACAATGTGAGTATGTAATATAAAGCCTTTTACAGAATTCTGACCTTGCACTTTGGAGCTGATCTGATTTCTTGTCAGTATTATATTTCCAGTGTTGTGTAAATATGGGAAATACTTTTCTAAAAAAAACCCCAAACATTAAAAACGAACAACATGCTACAGGAGTCTGTCCCTGAAGAATCCCCAGGAGACACTTAGCTTCTCCAGACAATCTTAAGAACTTTCTGATGCAACTGGAAACTTTGCAATAGATTCATGAGAATATTAATGCCATTATACAAGGCACAAAGACTTTACTTAGTGTTGCATTTCTTGTGATCTGTTTTCAAAAAACACTAATTCAGATATTAAAACGCATAGAAAAGGACTACCAAATTTGTAAGGGTGATGGCATATCTTACAAAAAAAAAAAAAAAAGAAAACAAAACTAGAAAGGTGGGTTTGTTCAGCCTAACAAATTAAAGGCTGTTGGAGATAAGGTCGCTGTTAGTAAATACACAGGCTGTGGGAGATAAACGTGCAGTAGGGAAAAGCACTGTTTAAGCCAAAAGAAAATGTTAGCACAAGTGTTACAAAGTTGTCAATGAATGTACTTTGGAAATCTGACTAACACTGGGTGAACTGATGGTCCAGAGGAAGGAAGATAACCTTATTTCCTCTTAAAACAGAGATTGAGCAAGTTGTTAAAAAGATTATATGATCTAATTGTGAATGCAGAAGACTAGACTTAGTGATACAATTTGTATTTTTATGAATAAAGTATAATCGGCATGGAAAGCTGTATCAATTTAACAGTTAAAACTGAGTTGTGAATTAAAATCAGTGTATTTATGGCAGTATAACCTTGAATACCTACAGAGCAATTGCTTTTGTTATCTTCTGAGTAAGTTGCTCGTATGCACCAAACCCTTTGTTACAGAGTTTACCTTCAGTTGAGAAAATAATGTCAGGTAAAAATTCAAGAAAAATCACCCTTATGTTTGAATATCCAGATAAAAACTGTATCAGTTTAACTGAATTTTGCTCTGTAGCTGGCAGAACTTTCTGATGTTTATTGGTACTACTTTTTAGTGTATTAAGTAGGCTTTAAAGTCCATCTTATCCAATGAATCTACTGAATTAGCTTACTAAAATGGCACCCCCACCAGCAACAGTAATTTAAAATATGTTTTCCATTTTCACAAGGACAGACTTATAGCTGCAAAGGAAATATCCAGTATAGTCAATAAACAGCCTAACATATTTTATTAGCATTTTATGTATGTTGGTGAAAACTGGCAGAATTCCATTCATTTAGATGTAGTTAGTGATTTAAACAGTCACAAGGCTAGAGTCCTCAATTTTAGGGAGTAGGAGTGAGTAGGGGTAATCACATAAAAATAAAAACTTGCTGTAAATATTATGACCAATGATAGAATAACTTCTATCAAGTAGGTTTGTTTGCTTATTTTTTTCTTTACAAGTGTATTACTTTGGTAAAGTTTCAATTTTGTAAGGAAAGAATTAGAAAAAGGCCTTATAGATAATATTTCTGATATATGTAAATGTTCTTTCTGTATTTTAAGAGGCAAGAAATATGAGAAGAGACATATTGAACTGTTTACAGACCTTAGTAGTCCTGTCAGTGAGGATCAGCTGGAAATTATTATTGCTAACTTGAAAAAAACAGGAATTTCACTTCAGATTTTGTAAGTATGGAAGTGACTGTTATACACTTTCTTAATAATGATCTTGAAGGAACTGGTGATCTGTTGGTGTATTGTTTCTATAGAGGTGTACCAGTACGTAACATGATTGTTGTAAGTACTTCTATCAATGACACATGCCTTGAATTCCAGTTATGAACCAAGTCACCTTGATTAAGTGATGTGCAAATACAGGTTAAGATGATGGCTTCTTCTCCAGTTAAGCTTATAGCTTAGAGGCAAAATCTAAAATGGGAGACAAAACATCTATATAAGCAGGGAAGTGGGAAACAATGAGCCAGAAATAGCCTCAGAAACAGTACTTTTGTCACAGCAACAGCCTAGATCCTTTTAGGTAAGGGAGTTACCGGGAAGAAATAATGAGGTAGCGTTGCAGATGTTTATAGCCTGATTCTGGTGTCAGTAGAAAAGCAAGTCTGAAGAGAAATGCTATATTCACAGTGATGGGCTTGGAAAATGGAAGCAATGTCTTAAGTGTTATGACAGGAATCCCTTGGCTGTCTTGATATAGGTATAGGCATTGATCTGAAGAATCAATGGTGGTGCTGAGATCTGTATTAGTTGTTGCACATGATGGTAACATAGGAAGCTATAGGCCTTCTAGTAAGAGTTTATTTAAAAGCAAAACTTTGTGTGAATGCTAATGCTTGCTGTTTATAACAAATAATTTTGCAGGAGAAAGTTAAAGCTGCAGTTTTACTTCTGATCATTTTAGTATTTACTTTCACTTAGATCCAGCGTTCTGTAAGGAGCAGTGTTGTGGGTCCACAAATGGCTTTAATGAATTTATCAAGTTCACCTCCAAGATAACAGAGGGCTTAGGTAGGAAAGCATGACTGAAAATCATGGGCTGATCCTCCACAAAAAAATTCTTTTTTGCTTGTGCTTGGGAGAGGCTCAATGTAAAAATGTCAGACTACTCCCGGGTTCTGTCTACACAGCAAAAGAAGGTATGCTTGCAACATGCCTTGACATGCACCTTCTAGCTTATTTGAGCCATTCTTGGCATTGGAGGCAGGGGAGACACACCACCGTGAACCTGAGTACATGCTGCCAGCCACAGTACATCTTTCAGAGGCTTGGTATTTAGCCCCTGATACCTTGTCTCCATACCTGTAGTTTGCTGTGCAGAGTAGCACAGATGCTACTACCGCAAGTTAATGTTGCAGTTTTATTCTGTGAGATTTCTGGTATGTCTTTACATTTTCTTTGACTGTAACATAGCAAAGGAAAAGCCCCATAGCTAATAGAAGCACTAGGGAAATGTTGCTGTTAGAGTATTAGCTGCAGGTTTACACCCTGTCTCTCAGCCATACGAGCAAACGATGCTTTGAGAAATACATGTACAAAGGTAAAATACTCAGGATACTGGTTTAAAAATAATTTCTTGCTAAACCTTGTCCTTTTGTTATAACCAATGCTTCCATCTCTTACACCCTGTTTATTGATTAGGTTGTAACTTGTGGTAGATAGTTGGTTTTCCTCCCTGTTATCAAGTCCCAAGCGCATGCTGAGCACTGTGTAGCTTTGGGTATTACACAGTTCTCATCACAGGAGTCTCTAAGCACTGTATAATAAAAGTAGTCTAACTTTTATGTATCAGAGGTTTGAAGCTTTTTGCTCTTTTAACAGCTTTAAAATACAGTTTCTCTATTTGTCAGTGGATGCTGCTTCCTAAAAAGGTACCAAACACTTTGCTGAAGTTTGATCTTTAATTCTGCTGTATGTGACATTGTTGTGCATATTGTTAACTCTCCTTATTATACATTGCTCCACAGATAAGTTTAGTGAGGACCAATGAAGTGAAAGTAAGGTAGAGATCTGTAGGCTGCTTTTTTGAAAAACATAATACAATGCTAAAATTCTTTTACTTTGTGGTAAAAGGCATCATGTGGTTTGTTCAAAATTGGATCAGATGAAAGATTTGAAAAATCTGCAGGCATTGTCAGGGGCATAGAGTGGAGGATCTTACACATCTCTCTTTTCTCTGGTTATTATACTTAGTTAACTCTGTTATATTTTGAAGAGCAGCAAGATCATTTTATCTATAACCCCTGGCTAAATTTTAAAATCTGACTCTTGAAGTGCAGGAAAATGTCATCTTCAGTCAGAAATTCACCTAGTATTGTAAGCTATTAAAATCTCAAAGAGTAACATTTATTCCGGAAATACCTAATAGCCCCACTGCAGAGTAAGTCCCGTTTACTGGCATTTGGAGCTGATACAGAATCACAGGCCTGGAATGGCCTTTATCAAGTCATCTAGAGCAATCCTCTGCTTCAGACTGGATCAGTTGTATGTATGTCATTGCTGAGTGGTGTTTGTCTAATCTTTTTATAAAGATTTCCAGTGATGGGGACTCTTCTATCTCCTCAGGCAGTTGGTTTTAGAGATTATGGTTTGAAATGCCTTTATCAGGTTTTTGAATATTTGACCTGACTCCGTGATGTGATTTGAGTGCACGCTGAATATGAAAAACCAATTGTTCCCTTCCTCTCTGCAACAGCCTTTTATATTTAGGACTCTCTTGCCCTCTGACTCCCTTCTCTATGGGTTTTATTTTGTTCAATCTTTTCTCGTAATCTTGTTTTCTAATCAGCATTGTCTTTACTCCCTAATCCTTTCCTGTCTGTGGACATCTTTATTGACATGTGATGCCCACAACTGGTGCAGCACTCTGGTCAAGATGTTACCAATGCCAAGTAGACCTGAAATACTACTACCGTGTGTTTCACAAGCCATGTGGCTCTTCATACATCTGACTGCAGCTAGATAGAAGTCGTTGATCCGGATACAATTTTTGTTTTGGTTTTGGTTGGTGGCTTTAATTAAAAAGAAAGTTAAACTAACTGCTTCTGCTTGTGTTCTTAGTCTGCCATTTCCAATGGATGTTGATGATGGAGGTGGAGATGTCAGTGCCAGTGTACATTCTCATATGCACAGAAACTCTTTTCCAAAAAACGGTTTAACTGAGCAACAGAAGGAAGGAATTGATGTGGTGAGGAAACTGATGCATACTTTGGATGAAGAAGGAGGGCTGGAAGAAATTTACACTTTTAGGTAAACTTGGCTAATCCTCTTTATGGTACTGTAAATTTACTTCATGATTGCTTCCCCAAACGATGAAATTAAGTAAGTAATCAGTCACTTGGCTTTCAGTTTCACTGAAGTCGGTGAATTTTATAATGTATTGTACACTCAATCCCTTTCAAACAGCTTCTTCAGTGGCTTTAGAATAAGTAGAAGAGCTTACAGATTTCAGTGGAAATATCTGTATTTAAAGAAAAAAATCAGTTTTCTCCCATCTTTAGTGTTGGTGGGTTTTGGAGGGAATGTTTCTATAAATGAGGTTTCAAAACCATGTTTTGGAAAGAGTTGGAATTTGTGACATACTGCAAGTAGAACATTTGCATTTAATGCTAGCCTTTGTTTCTTGGTTGCAGACTTCTTTTAGCTCACTAGTTTATCAAACTCCCACAAATGTTTTGAGTAATGTTGTTGGTTTGAATCCTGCTTTTTAATCACAGACTACTGTGCCGTTGTGCCAAACAATATACTTTTTTTAGCAGCATTCCTAATGAAGGAATTGTAAGATGTTTTTTCACTTCATGTTTCCCCGATGAAAGAATAAAAATGTATGTGTGTCTCTGAAAAACTGTAGCTAATGATATATCCAAGACTTTTCCACATAGGTGTTGTCTCAGTTGGGAAACAAGCAAAATGCATCTATGCACCTTATAAAAAGTCTGATGTTATTGTCTTAGTAGTTCTACTCTACAATTATGAAGTGTGATCTTTTAGGCAACATGTTTTTCAGGAAACTTAGTAGACCATAGCTGTAATGTGATTATCAAGTGTAATTTTTAGATGAGGTTGGTACCTGTAGGTTTGCATGCTGTTATTTGTCATTTTATTTGTGGGGTTTTCTTCCTGCACCCTGCCCAACTAATCTGCTTTACACGTCAGCAGCCAGTTAAACTGTTACTTGAGCATTAGTGTGGTTTAGTGAAGAAACATGTATCACTGTGTGTGTATTCCTTACTAGTCAACAGAGCAGTCTCAGTCTCTAGAAAAAAGCAGGCTTTGTCATTGCATCAAAAGACTGCACAGAAAAGCAGTATCTTTCTGGGCCCATTTATCCTTTAGGATAATCCATATGCATGAAGCTATATGTGGCTTGGTGCCTGCTTTATATGTTTTTTTTATTGCAGGTCCTTGCTACTGTATAAGCTGTCTTTGTACCATGTTTTCAGGGGAAATCCAAAATCTTTGGATAAATAGGCATTTGGCAAATAAATTAAAGCTTTAGTTGTTTAAGTTGTAGAAGGATACCTGAGGTTTTAGATGCAGTTAAGTTGCTTATCAAGCTTTAAGAAGTCAGCCTTGCAAATTTGTCATGATAACTTACCAACTCAGATACACTCTCTGTTTTTCTATATCTGTTATTCCTGCTGGTGAAAATAAATTAGTCATGCCAGGAAAGTAAGTGAGAAAATTTTGTTGTATTTTTGGGGGGTTGATATTCCAGCTATCGGACAGGAGATACTTCTGCTGCCTCTGGGTTTTAGGGGTAAGGATTGGAGAGCAGAGGAGGAGAGACATGTTTTTAAAATACAAGTTGAAATGTGCATTTACTGGGGTTCTATTGGCTGAGTCTTCTGTGATAACAGGAAGTGTTTGTCTTCTATACATATAAGAAATTAAAGGATAGAGTTACTATATTAAGCTTAAATGACAATTTTTAGGCATTTGACACTTAGGTATTTGATTTTTCACGTTCATTCTTGAATGTAGCTGTTGCAGTACTTTTAATGATATAGTAACAGGTTCTTTTTAAAAATCCTATATTAACGTGTCTATTGTCAGAAGGAATAATTTGTCTTCCCTTCCTTCCTTTCCCCAAAGGAAAAAAAGATTAAAAAAGGAAATACAATGTTTATCTCATTATAAAAATTCCAGTGCATTTTCTCCTTTCATTTTGCTTCCATTAGAATTTTCAAAAAAACCCTGCTCATCCTAAGAAACTTGAAAAGTAGAATACCAATTTGAATTCTGTATTACTGATTTTAGGAGTTGATCTTAATTTCTGCCAGACAAGTGCTTTAATCAAGAAAGAGGTAGTTTTGCGTTTTATCATCATGTGAAAAAGGTGAGATCAGTACTGTTTTATCTTTGCTTCATCGAGTGCTTTCTCTGCATTGGAATTTTACAGCAAAATAGCCAATGCAGTTTGTTTTAGGTGAAAGCTGTTCTGGGTGCAAGCCTATTTGATTCCACAATAAAATATTATAAGTTACTTTTACTGTAAATTTTAAATTTTTGAACTCCCTTGCTTAAAGCTGTGCAATTAAGTTAACACTTTTTAGTATAAAATCATTACAGTTCCTTTTTTGTGCATTTTATGAACTTGTGTGTATGCTGTTTAGGCTAGAAATACTCTAACTTGTTTCAGTCTAACAGGATGCCCTGAAAATAATGAGTTCGTTAGTACTGTATAAAAAAAAAAGTGTCAAAAGTTAATTACCACACAAACAAAATACTGTTAATTGAAACTGGATTCTTTATTTCTTCACCTCCACTGCAGAAAACATTTTACCACTTAGAGAGCCTTTTCTAATTTGGGTTGTTCAGCTAGCTACATGCCCTAATTGGGTGAGTACAGATAAATGTAAAATGCTTAATAAGCAATTGTGTAGTTTCATCACAAGACCTAACATAACCATGTCTTTAAGCCCTAATGTCACACCATCATAAAGGCTTGAGATGGGAATAATCTACTGTACCACCTCTTTTTTTCATTCTCTTTTCTGACAATAGTTAATGACCAGATTATTCATACAGTTTATTTACTAATGCTTTATGCAGTCCAAGCTGAAACAATTGGACTCCTGCATCTCCCTGAAGAGAGTGTATTGTCTGTAATATTTTATTACAGTTCACCAGAGTTCATTTCTGTTTTCCTGATTCCTTCATTTAGAGAGAGCCTGGAGCGTCTTTCAATGTTTAAGAAAATAGAAAGAAGACCTATGGCTTGGCCCTGCCAGCTCACTATTGGTTCTAATTTGTCTATAAGGATTGTGGCCTACAAATCAGTAAGTTCAAATATCGTATGTTTTAGTGTGTTTTGGCAGCAAGTTAGGTGCAGCTGCATGTTTTTTCCTTAAAGCTAAGAAAATAAAAGCTAAAACAGCATCCAAAATAATTATGGTAGAGATTTTGTGTGCATAGAAGCCAATACTTCTAAAACTGTGGTTCCCACAGCAACTCTAACTTCACCATATTGTACACATATGTTAAAGAACTAAAATCCACGATGTACAGAAATAGAACTAATTGCTATCTATGCTGTGACACTTAATGGTATTGAAGTTGACGAACCTGATTTAAGAATGCTGCGGTTGTGTGAAGCTTTCCATTCGGCATCAGTGATAAGTCTGCAGCTCAATGAGACTTAATATATATTTCTTAAGCCCTAGGCACGAGAGGAATTATGCACATGTGTATGTAAAATGGTGGGCATAAATGTTTTACCAGCTATTGTGTTGAATTGCATCTATTGTTATTTCAGACTTGGGAAAAAAGCTTGTTTGCTTTATACTGTTTGGCAGAGCATGTGCACAGTCTGTTTCCCTTACAGTTTATATGGGTTCTTCACACAGTGCTAGGAAGAAGTAAGTGTATTGAAACACAGGAAATGTGCAAAATTCCAGTTATTGAATAATTAATAGGTAACTATATAGTGTGGCAGCATTGATGGATCTTGTGAGATGGAGATTAGTTGGTTTCTTATTTGAACCCAAGACTAAGAGTCTGGCCAGTATTGCAAGGTTTCAGGAAGATGTATTATGAAGTTGAAATATATCTAATTTCTGAGAGATAGGCATACTAGCATTGAAAGAGGTCTCTGCTGGCAGCTTTCTATTTATGCTTATTCTTTTTTTTTTTTTTTAAACTAGAATATTGTGCCAGACCTGTACAAATATGCAGTAAGAGTCCCCTCCCAAAGGTGTTTACACCCCAAATAAATTAAGTTTGGGAGAGTAAGCAACATGAACCGAGTGACTAGCCCGAGGTCATAGAGCAGTTGGATCAGAGCTAGGAATAGACTTGTGATATCTACTGACATAATCTATTCTGTCTTTTCTGCCCAGTTCTCCATTTTTGTTCTCATTCTCATCAAAACCATCAATTTCACTTAAGTAGAGAGAAAAGAAAGCATTTTGCTTTCCCTGTATTTGGGAAACATTCACTCATTGCAGATACTTACTTATTCCTTCTTTTCCCTCCCAGTCCTGTAATGCAACTGGGATCTTTTTCTGCCTTTTGGGGAAGTTGCAGTAATATAGGGTATTTTTATCCTGTAGTGTAGTAAGCCTGATGAAAAACTTGGGCAAACAAGCTGAATGAGCATTGAGTCTTCTCCTATCTTTAACATGTATCTTAATGCTCCATCAGAAGCATTTATGTAGGTGGAGGAAGTAAAATACATAGCAAGCAAGTTACATGTTATCCTGTGACTAAAAGACTTCCACAAATGACTTAGCCCATGACTTTAAAGAATAACCAAGACAAGTATGCAGTCAATATGATATAGTTCAGGTGTTAGGTCTTGTGCAGATGAAACAGTGTGCTGAAAGCACTGTGGTAGCAGTCAGAGATGCATGTTTGGGGCTGTCATTATTAGTCCCTTATTGGCAAAATAATGCAGCACTTCGTCTAAGAATTTTTTGCATGTTCTGGTAAGCACTCTGGATCCCGCTGAAATGTTAAATGTTCCTTTTCTTTGAATTCTGATATGAAGGTCACAGAAGAGAAGGTGAAAAAAATTTGGACAGTTGTGGATGCTAAAACCCTCAGAAAAGATGATGTGCAAAAAGAAACTGTTTACTGCTTGAATGATGATGACGAGACAGAGGTTCAGAAAGATGATACTATTCAAGGTATGACTTCTTTATGTGCACCCTGAAGACAAACCAAAGACAATGGATTGTAGTCTTAAATCACCTAAATGCCTTTTAGTTTTATACTTGGAAGCCTAGCTGTGATCTTAGAATGTAAATTCTGTAAGTGGATGGAAGACTGTTATGTGAGACTCTTTGTCTTCACATATTTTAAAAATTCTTACTTTTGCCAGTAATAGGAATAATAATAATAATACCACCAGGTGGAACTCGGAAGGCACTACAGCTTCCTAAATTATTCTGTGGAGGATGATACCTCAGCTCTGCAGTGAGTAGTGCTGCTACCTCTATCCTGTTTTCAAATGTTCAGTTGTACTGATAACATGAATACTTTCATAACACTGCTTTTTTCTAGATAAGCAACTGCTCCAGGTATTCTGCAATTGGGAAGATGAAACCATTAATGGAAGGTTTAGTGTTCAAGAGTCTATTAGCTTTGCTGTTTAAATTCCATAACAGGTTCTATCTGAAGTAGTGGTATGCAGAATACTTCTTTTATAACCTTCAGCTTCGTTCTGAGTGGATTAAATTCCTTAGAAGACTAAAGACTCCAGAAACAGTATGAAATAGTCTACTTTTTAAAAATGGAGTTAAGCAAATATGTTTAATTTTTTGCAATATAGATACATTTTGTTACTAATTTTTTCTTTCCTTGCTGTTTCAATCCCACACAAGTAGGGCAAGTGTATTAACTATAAAGGGCAGAACTATTCAGTAACAGTATAGAAAGTCCTGTCAAATGAATAAAAAAATTGAAAAATTAAGATAAATACTGTATTTTTTTATTTAACCTCTTTCAGTTGTAACAATCATAGGTGTTTTGTAGCAGTAGGAGATAAAAATGTCCCAATAACAATGTGATTTTCTTTGTTTCTTTAAGCAAAAATGATAGTTAAAAGCTAGTAGTCTGTTTATGTTTATAACTTCAAAACTTCTAGTAAAATAAAAAAATCCACTTTTTATAGTGAAGTATTTGTACTGTTCTCTGCTGATGTTCTGACTGCCTAAGTTGGTGAGTGGTTGCGGGATGCTAGTAAAAAGAAGTGATGAACAGTTCAATGTGAACAAAAGAGACCAAAAATTTCTCTATCAATGGTGTGATATTTCTTACAGTTAAAGAGCTGCTGATGCCTTATGGACTTTTGTGGGCCTTTTGAGAAATGTCATAATTAGACAATATTTTGCATTTGAAGCACCCATACTGAAATTTCTTTCATTCTGCCTGTGTGTTTGTTTTTCAGCTTCCAGGAAAATGCGTCTGCATATAGGTTTTTTAATTCAGGGATTTATCTCTGTTCCTTCTGTTTTCTTCACACCTGAGGATATCATCCTTAGTCTGTGACTGTAAAATAAAGTGATGATGTTACAGGGAGGGTATTAGAGCTTGAGATGGGCAAGGAAACAGTTGGAACAGATGATACCTCTGAGAAAGTAACAGCTTCCTATTTTGTGGAGCTATCCCTGTAATGTAAGGCATGGGAAGTAAAACACAGAAATATATAGAAAGACCACTTGTGCGTACAAGAGTGTTTTGGTTTTCCATTGTGTGTAAGGGTGTATCTCACTTCCACTGTTAATACATTTTGTTCTGTGAATCATTCCTGGTGTCATTTCCTGTCCATGATTTGTGGTATGTTTGGGTTTTTTTGTATTATGTTTGCAGGGATTGTTGCAGTCTATTTGCTGAAATCTATTCTGATTTGCTTAAATCTATTTTGTGAGCATAATTTTGTTGGGCAAGATGTTCAGTTGCTTTATTTTCTTTGCCGCTCACTGTGAGGGTAGCTGTGTTGCATAAAGTGATGTACAAGGAGTGCAACTGCTGTTCGTGAGGTACAGAGCGTGTCTATGGGGTGTGTGGTTTTTTTGTTAACAGGGAAAGTAATTTGATGAGCATGTGTGGAGTGTAGCTGTGGGGCATGCATGCATTGTTAAAATATTCAGAGAGCTAATTTCAGTGTTAGAATTGTAGGCCCATATGCTTACCAGATGCTCTTCTCTTGTTCTCCAGGGTTTCGCTATGGGAGTGATATAGTTCCTTTTTCCAAGGAAGATGAAGAGCAAATGAAATACAAAACAGAAGGAAAATGTTTTTCTGTTTTGGGATTCAGCAGATCCTCTCAGGTACAGTACTAAACTTCTTCCCATTCTAGTTCCTGGGTGTTCAAGACAATTGATTTCAGTTTGAATTCACTAAAGTTGTGGTGGTGTACTGGGTTCCAGTATTGCGAATGGGGCATCTGCAATCAGGTATACAGGGGTGACTTATTTGCTGATTCTAGTACATGTAAACAGTATGTAGTTTTGTGAAGGAGAGAAGCTCATAAATGTGGCCATTGGGTCCTCAAGTGAAGCCAGAGCCACTGAACTCAGATCTCTGCAAAGTGGAGGCAGAGGTGTTGTAGTCTCACTTTATCTCACGAACTTAAATAGTGATGCCAGATCTGCAACAGAAGATGGAGTCTCTTCTGTTCAGGTCGTGTAGAAGCCTTTTTGGGCTTTGTCCAGCCACAAGTGTGTTCTTTTTAACAGAAGAAGCTTCTCCCTCAACATTAAAAAAATGTTAAAGAAAGCCTGAGAACTGACTGCATTTGTTCTCATTTCCATAAAGATTAGTTTGTGAACTGTGACTTGCTTCTTGTTTCTGCTGTAACAAAAACTAAATGTAGCAAAGACTTCATAAAGCTTAGATGAAGATAACATCATTCAAAAACTCTCCATATTTCAATGAGATGCTTGGTGTTTGTATGCACTTACCTGTACTTGTGGTATTAACTTTGCCACTCGTTTTACCTGGAAGTTATAAGAAACTTATATTGAGCAAGTACCTTAAAAGCTATCCAGTACAAGGTGATTTTCTGCAGAAAATCCAGGACTTAAGCATTAGGAGAGCCTTAGGCAAAGGCTTAACAAAACCCTTCTTGAAGCAGGACACATAAGGAGAAAATACAGAGGTGTGAGCGCCAGTAATTGCTAGAAATATTATAGAATCATAGAACTGTTTAGTTTGGAAAAGACCTTTAAGATCAAGTCCAACTGTCAACCCAACACCACCATGCCCACTAAACTATGTCCTGAAAAGCTTTATTTTTTCTGTTAAGCTGCTCCCACTCTTCTCCAGGATATTGCACAGGGTGACTGAAGCTTTACTCTTCTTGGAGTTCACTGCACCCAGTCCCCTTCACCACTCAAAACTGAAATGAAATCATAGGGCAGCTCTGTGCCTTCTGTTCTGAAAGCTCCCAGCCCTCCTGCTCTTCTCTGAAATGTCTCGCTGCCTGAACAAAGGTTGAGGAATTGTTACCTTTGCCAGGATGCTAATGAAAGAGGAAGTATCTGTGGGAGTTTGCTCCCAAATGGATGTAACTAAACCTATTTTTACTTTACAGTACAGGTGGCACAGACCCCTGCATGTTGCTAGATATGCCCTTAGACTACTGCAGTGTAGTGGTCCAAAGCATATTATTAACTGAGGAGTCAGGAAGTCAATTTATTGAAACGAGAAGCCAGCCTAAATGAGAACTGTAACCTGGTTGCTCCTTGAGGACATTGGGAACTTAAACTTAAGTAACACAGGAGCTTGTGTACGAAAGTGATTGATCGAGGAAACATACCACGGTTGAGTTTATACACCCTAAATTGACCAGGGCAGAGAGATGTTAGGGACTGCTAAATTCTGTACCAGAAACTGGATCTAACAAGTGAAATGTTGCATCTGAACCCAATGTTTCAATGAGACAATTTCTTGCATCTTTCAATGCGTTATTAGCCTACAGCCGAGTCTTACTTTCTTTGCTTAATTCTGTAAGATGTATTTCACCATGTGCAGTGTTTTCTTATGCTGGAGGCTGGCCTCCTATTTTGACTTGAAGCCTGACTTTCATTGAAAACAGAAACTAAGAGGAAAACAGATGTGAAGAATCATGCTTTTTTAAGTGTGCTGTTATTTCACTTGGAATTTTTTTCCACCATGGGTCAGACAGTGTGGTAATACCTTCAAATATGTTGTAGGAATATAATTAATTGTAGGAATATTTTTGATTCACATAAATATGCCTCAAAGAATGAACAAATTGGTTTTCTATTTTTTCAATGCACAAAATATTTATTGCTTTTGATAATTTTTATGATGTGCTGCTTTTGTCTGTGGATTTCATAATGAATAGGAATTACATCTTAAATACAGTGTGCTCTGGCCTGTAACTAGGAGTGTGAGTAATTATGCCCAGTAGTAGCTGCATAAACCTCAGTGGAACAAAATTATTCAGGTTTGATTGCAGGATTAAAATTACACTGTATAGAGAATGATATCAGGAAGTTTTCAACTACAGCTGGAATTTTGAAGACCCATGCTTTCCTTATGTTTTGGCTCCTAAGTTTTATTGCTTGGAATCATAATACTGACACTCTTCAAATGTATGTATTATATTAAATTGTTTCTCTAAAAACTTTGGAGAAAAGATAATTTATTATTAACTAGAGAAACTGGAACAGCTCCAAATACATAATTAAAGAAGGAATATAACCACCTTATATTATTTTTCTGAGTTATTCACATCCCTCAGGAAAGAAGATCAGAGGCCGCTTAAACTTTGATTTTTAATTTATAAGCAACGCCATTTAAATCAAGAAATAATACTTGAAAATATTACAAAGGGTTCTTTTTTTTTCCAAACAAAAAAAGGTGTAGTGATACACACATCTAGTTATTTATACTATACCGAACATAAAATTTCCTGAGCTTTTAAAGACAGAACAGCAAAGAATGATTGCAGGTAGAATAATCTGACTTGAAGAATCATGCTGTAATACATTAAATAGATCTGCTCTGGTGCAAGTTGTCACTGACTTCAACAGCATTATGGTAATTTGCTAAATAATGAAACTGCAGGTTAATTTCGAGAGACCGTAATTTGAAGAGATTTTTCTTTAACAAAGAAAGGTCATTTTAACCAGTGTTCATAGTAGTGCGCAGTCTTTGTGACAGGTTTTCCTCTATTGCAGTGTTTCTCTGGGTGTGCCTCACAGCCTCTGTAGCTCCAGCTATTCCAGCAGTGCGCCTTGATGAACCTGTTTTGGGTTTGTGGGGTTTCCTTTGGGGGAAAAGGCGGACGGTGTGTCATCCATGTTTATGAACAGCATAAACTCTGCTAACAGAAGTGCTTCTTTGCCAGCACAACTGTAGATACTCTAGGTTGTGGTTGAAGTAGCTTTATTAATTAAGGATGTGACTTTTTTCAGCTCCTTTTTTTGATGTATCTTTGCTCGGAATATTTAATAGCATAGATGTGACGTCAGTTAGGTTTAGGTCTTTTAACTACTGTAACCACACTGACTTTTGGTTACTGCAGTATTGTTCAGACTGGTAACAGCTGCAAGTACCATAGTCTTTAATTCCTGCCCACCAATAGGAAGGTATGAGAATATCCTGCTGAATGTGACTGAATATCCATATTGAGTGATAAATGCAGATATGAAGCATATACAGGGCTTTAACTTCTATGTGTAGTAATTGCATTTTGTGGCTTCTCACTTGAGTAATGTAAGTTGTTTCATAATTTAACTGGTCTAGTTGCATTAATGACATTTTCTTTAGGTCAGTCTAACTCTTGACCATTTGAATCTGTAGATCCAGCAGCATTACTACATGGGCAACCAGGTTCTGAAGGTCTTTGCAGCGAAAGATGATGAGGTAAGGTGAACTGAAGTTTAATGCTGAAAGTGCTTTGCTGTGGAACAGAATAGTAGTGACGCTTGAGATTGTCCTGTCTTTCTGTGTTAATAAACCAAATATTTTTAATGCAGCTTACAGATGTCTTGTTCCATTGCCTATTAGGATGAAAAGAAGTTGGATTAGACCTCAAATGAATACCATATCTCATGAATAATGAAAAACTGTTAAATACTATGTTTGTGCAAGGGTGTGGGGAACCTGGAATTGGTGCTTAAGTCTATTCTCATGCAGAGCCACAGTGTGTCCTGTCACTGTGTTACTTAAAACAGACCCCCAAATTATTTTAAATATTAGAGGTAAAAAACTCACTGTAATGCTTTGATGTTTTCCTTTAAGGGTCTGACTTCCCTCCCTTTTTCTCTCTCTTGTAATACTGTAATACTTCTGAGAGCTCTTCACATCTACTGGAAAAGGTGGAGTATGCTGGATCTAAAGTTTTCTCAGCTTTGAACAGATCCACTATCATGATGAGATTTGACCTTTCTGCTGCTTCATTTTTTGAATATGAAAAATGCTTGTGTTGAAGTTATAGCTGAAATGGGAACTAGTCTTGACTAAATCAGTGCTGTGGAATTGACCGTGAAAGACATATTTCAGCAGACTAATGAGAACTTGCATGACTAGACTTTTCTTCTCTCTCCCCTCCCCCCCAAGAATGCAGCAGTTGCGTTTTCTGCCCTTGTTCATGCATTGGATGAGTTGAAAGCGGTAGCTATAGTGCGTTATGCTTATGATAGAAGATGCAACCCGCAAATCGGAGTAGCTTTTCCCTATATTAAGGATGCATATGAGGTAATTTTTCACTCTTGCCTTTCTGCAGAGGGCCTCTGTATTGATGCTTTACAAATACTAATTAATAAATGATCATATTTGAACCATATGAATTTGCAGTGTTGTGTAATACCAATATGACTTTTCAGCGTGATTTTAGGAAATAGTACCCAGTCTTAGGACAAGGAGGTAATAAATAGTTTTAAGAAAATTCCCTAGAAAAAAATACATGGAAAAATAATGCCGTATGTTTCTATTAGTATTCTCTATATTACAGTTTTAAATAATACTGATTTATATGTCAATAACATAGTAATAATTTCATTTTGTTATCCTGGAAGTCTCAATTTTTTTGGTATCTAGAAACAGTGTAACCACACAGTTATGTAATAAGTTACTACTGCTTTCTTTCTGTGTTACTACCTGCCTCTCTGCATACAATCCAAAGTTGCACTAGAATCTTTCATTTTCTTAAACTATGGATTTATCTCCAGGATGCTTGGTAGTGCAAAATTTGAACTTGATAGTTGGCATGGCATTTCAAGCGTGTCCAACTACACTGTTGTCTTTGGGTTTCCAAGTCAGCTGGTACTGAGGGGAGGAGCTCACAGCATTTAAAGCCGTTGTTTAAATTCATATGGAGAGTTAGGAAGATAGTAGCACATTTATTTACTTGAAAAGGTTATTTTAAAGAACAGGAGAAAAAAAGAAGTCTGTTTCTTAGTAAAAACAAAAAAAAAGAAAGTTCTGTACACAGCAGAATCTTATTTGAAATCATTTTTTTTTTAAATTCTGAGAGACCCAGAAGCAGCACTGCATATCAGAATTTTTGCAGCATATGTTTCCACTGATCTTACTTACGAGAGACTATTGAAAGAGCTAAGTATGTGTAGCATGGCTAAGCAATGACGAAGGTGGGGGTGGACATAACAATCTTCAGACTTTTGAAGGGTATAAACATAAAGAATGGAAAAGAATTATTTAGGGTGGTATGAACTGGAGGAGGTATTTGAATAAAGAAAAAATTAGGTTGAGAACGTTAAAAAAACAAAGCCAACTTTTGACTTGGAAACACAGTAAGCTATGATAAAACCTCCCAAAGCACCAATATATGGATTATTTAAAGCTTGGCTGCTTGGAACTCTGCACAAGAAAAAGGGATTGGATGACCTGGGAGGTCTTTATTCCAACAGCAGAAAAATTAGGAGTGTAGCCATTGCTATATTATAATTCTGTGTTTTATTCTGCTTAAAGCTGTGTTGCTCTTTAAATTCTTTAAGTATTTTGATACATACAGATATTAGATCTTTGGATTTTTCTTGTGTTTGTATTGCCCTGATAGGGCACTCTGGGATGCTTTAGATTTTTTTCTTCAGGCTCAGTTTTTCTTTCTTCTTTCGTCTTGCCCAGTGTCTCATCTATGTGCAACTACCCTACATGGAAGACTTAAGACAGTACATATTTTCATCCTTGAAAAACAACAAAAAATGCATTCCTACAGGTAAGATAGTCCCTTGCTGGGCAACTGGACAAAGTAACCTACTTGTCTTCCTTTAAGACACTAAAAGAGTTAGAATGTTTGGCTTTCCAATGAAAACATCAGCTTTGTCATTATTTTTGGCTTAGGAAAAAAAAGCCCAGGCCTTTGGGAATACATTATGGTGATGTCGTCTTGAAGTATAAAGCCTGTATCAAAACTTTGCCAGCTTAGTTGCAGTCTGAGCAGACTTGAGGTTTGCAGGCAGTCTTTTGAAACTGTCCTGTTAAATGACTTCTGGCTCAGGTTATGGGATTATTAGTCTGACAGGATCTCTGTGATAGAGATCTGAGATTTAGTCCTCCATATCCTTTGATCTTTGAACTCATTTGTGAGACTAAATGGCCAAACCTTGTGGGAGTTACAAGATGTGATTAGCTAGCTAGAATTAGAATAGAGGCATCAGCTCTGTTCGTACAAAGCTGGTCCTGTAGCCAGTTGCTGTATGGCCTGTTAATATAATGTACAAAGGCAAAGACTGTTTTCGCTGTGGTGTGTTGATTTTTAGAGCATGCACTTACTGGTGTCCAGATTCAGATGGAGGGCGTCTCTGGAGAGCCCCTGCAGCCATACAAAACTTGACTCACTATTCTGAGAATTTTGCACAGCAATGAGCATAAATGGATGTAGTTTAAAATCCACTCCCACTTCTTTGATTTGTTATGAGATCCATTGAATGGGCATCTGCACGTCAGGGTATATAAAGCATGCTGAGTTGTTTCTGAAACAGTTTCTATTTTCTTGCCTGTAATCAGCAGTTTGAGAACAAATCCAAAATCTGTCTTACCAAAGCAATAGTGGACTATTGTGAACTGTGTTAATTTGCAATCATAACTTTTAAAATTTATATGACACCATTTAATTTTTCAAACCAGCTGTTCTTCTTATTTTCTAAGTGGCCTATAAACCTTCTGTTGCAAATAAAAACATCTTGAAAAAGACGAAAATGGAAGCAAAAAGGCAGCAATAATGGAGGTCTTGGGGGGAAAAAAAAAAGGCTTTATGACTTTACATTGTAGTCCTTAAATAAAGCAGGGAGTTTATTACTGTGTCCGTTATCCATATTCTTTATTGGCATGTCTATATCTGCAGTGTATTCTGTGGCATGTAATGACTTGGTCAAAATCTCACATTGGAAAGTGAATCTTCATTTATAAATTGTTTCAAGAAATGCATCCATCCGCAAATGTATTTAATTTTTCTTTGTATGTGATTGCTGTCTTAGCGGATCAGTTATCTGCTGTTGACTCTTTGATTGATTCTATGAATTTGGTTTATGAAAATGATGATGGAGAAACTTTTGAGGACCTGTTTAAGCCCAGCAAAATCCCAAACCCTCATTTTCAGAGGTTGTATCAGGTGAGATGAACTATATGACATTTTTTAAAAACTTATTCTGTTAAGACTTTTTACCTTTCTGTCTTTCCCTAATTTACACTGAAAAGATCTGCATTGTGAAGATGGGAATATAAAGTCTTTTGCATTTAAGTATGGGGTAGCGCATGATTTCTGTATTGTCCCTGACATAGATTTTTTTCTTAAAATTTCCAGTTTCCAGGAAGCAAGGGAATTTACACCTATGCTGAGGTGTCTGCAACAGCATCAGTAATATTCATGGGCACCTAGACTAGACACTTTAAAACTTGTTTGGGTATCTCAAGACTGTATTGCAGCTATCATGGTGCAGACATAGACTCAGTCTTCAGCTTCTGGGTAAAGAGAGAAATTGACTGAAAATCAGGGATCTCTTCAGCTTCTCATTCTATATCTCATTAAATCTTGAGCAGAGTCACTTTTCTGTGCATTGTTGCATCTAGCAGTGGTTCCAAAACAGATCAGTCTGAGGTGAATATGATCTGTAGTGAATGATTAACATTGTTGACATTTAAAATATTCCATTTGGGTGTCTGAGCTGATGCATTTTACAGGCGAGCAGAACAGTTCACACTTCTTGCAGTTATTGTATCAAGCTGTCTACATTTTGATTTACATTCATATTATGAAGATTTTCATTGCAACTGTGAGGATGAGAGATTTAATTATACATTGAAATTCAAGTGTTCAAAAAATGACACAGCAAATTCAAAAATAATCATAGAATCGTAGAATGGTTTGGGTTGGAAGGGACCTTAAAGATCATCCAATTCCAACCCCGCTGCCATGGGCAGGGACAGCTTCCACTAGACCACGTTGCTCAAAGCCCCATCCAGCCTGGCATTGAACACTTCCAGGGATGGGGGCATCCACAACTACTCTGGGCAACCTGTTCCAGTGCCTCACCACCCTCACAGTAAAGAATTTCTTCCTTACATCTAATCTAAATCTACGCTCTTTCAGTTTAAAACCGTTACCCCTCGTCCTGTCACTACACTCCCTGTTAAAGAGTACTTTCCCATCTTTTCTGTAGGCCCCCTTTAAGTACTGGAAGGCTGCTCTGAGGTCTCCCCAGAGCCTTCTCTTCTCCAGGCTGAACAACCTCAATTCTCTCAGCCTATGCTCACTGGGGAGGTGCTCCAGCCACCTGATCATCTTTGTGGCCCTCCTCTGTACCTGCTCAAGCAGGTCCATGTCTTTCCTTTGCTGGGGACCCCAGAGCTGAACACAGTACTCCAGGTGGGGTCTCATGAAAGCAGAGTAGAGGGGGAGAATCACCTCCCTTGACCTGCTAGCCACACTTCTTTTGATGCAGCGCAGGATGCGATTGGCTTTCTGGGCTGCAAGTGCATGTTGCTGGCTCAGATTCAGTGTTTCATCCACTAATACCCCCAAGTCTTTCTCCTCAGGGCTGCTCTCAATCCATTCATCACCCACCCTTTATTTGTGGTTGGCATTGCCCCGACCCACGTGCAGGACCTTGCACTTGGCCTTGTTGAGCTTCGTGAGGTTCACAGGGGCCCACCTCTCAAGACTGTCAAGGTCTCTCTGGATGGCATCCCTTCCCTCCAGTGTGTCAACCGCACCACACAGCTTGGTGTTGTGGTCAAATTTGCTGAGGGTTCACTCAATTCCACTGTCCGTGTTGCTAACAAAAATGTTAAACAGTGCCGGTCTGAATACCAACCCTTGAGGAACGCAACTCATCACTGGTCTCCACTCCAACGCTAAGCTGTTGACGGCAACTCTTTGAGCGTGACCATCCAGCTGATTCCTTATCCGTCAAGTGGTCCATCTGTCAAATCCATGTCTCTCCAATTTAGAGACAAGGATGTTGTGTGGGACACTGTCAAATGCTTTGCACAAGTCCAGGTAGATGATGTCCACTGCTTTTTCCTTATCCACCAATGCTGTAACCCTGTCGTAGAAGGCCACTGAGTTTGTCAGGCACGATTTGCCCTTAGTAAAGCCATGTTGGCTGTCACCAATCTCCTCTTTATTTTCCATGTGCCCTAGCATAGTTTCCAGGAGGATCCGCTCCATGATCTTGCCAGGCACAGAGGTGAGACTGACTGGCCTGCAGTTCCCTGGATCTTCCTTTATTTCCTTTTTAAAAATGGGGGTTATCTTTCCCCTTTTCCAGTCAGTGGGCACTTCCCAGGCCTGCCACAACTTCTCATGTATGAGGGATAGTGGCTTCGCTGCTTCATCTGCCAGTTTCCTCAGGACCTGTGGATGCATCTCATCACGTCCCATGGACATGTGCACCTTCAGATTCTTTAGATGGTTTTGAACCTGATCTTCTCCTATGGTGGGCAGTTCTTCATTCTCCCAGTCCCTGCCTTTGCCTTCTGTGACTTGGGCGGTGTGGCTGGAGCACTTGCCAGTGAAGACTGAGGCAAAAAAGTCATTGGAAGGAAATCACATTGCAATTTATATAGCTGCAGAATTGTGTTGTATACAGAACCACAGAGATACATTGAGTGCATGACTGCACTCTGAAAATTGACCAAAAATGGTATTATATCAACCATGTTCATCATATCTCAACAATTCCAATTGAAATTTTTTCAGTTTACAAGTTGGAAGAAGATGCTTTTTTAAATTAACAAAACTTATCCTAGCTTCCAAAAGCCACGCTACTTCAGTATTGTCAAAAGAACCAAAGGATCTGAAGGTCATATATATATTTCAGGAACACATATAAGCCCACTGTCTTCAAATCCTACACTGACTGACACCTGAAGAACTTGGTGTTCCCTACAAATTCTGCCAGTCATATTGACAAGACAGTGTGTAACTGAATGCAGTGTTTGGTCAGTAGAAGGTTATTGCTGGGAAAGAGCTTAAAATGGGTTGACTTCTGCATGACTCATATTTTAGGAAGGATTGTAAAGCTTGGGTATTACAAAACAAATATGTTTTTGCTTGTAAACAAAACACATAGGGGATAGAATTTTCTCTGTTATATTGCTAGATACAATTTTGCATTCTTTTGGTTCAGTGGATGTCACCTACCAATGAAAGATGTTTGTTTAGGTCTGCCATTTGTCTTCTGAAACAGTATGATGGTGTTGTCCCAGCAGCTGAGTCAAGTGCTGCTAGAAGAGAGTAACTGCATATCTCACCAATTTCTTTAGAGGGTAATAGGGTTTTGGAAGGGTGAATGCTACTGGTGAAAAAAGTATTTATTGACTGTTTCAATGTACTAGGCAGTATAGAGTTCCTGTCCACAGCGCTTGCTGTTTATAAAACCCTAAATTACTAGTCCTTTTAGTGCTTTCTTTTGGCCACACACAGCCCCATTTTTTTGTCTTGGTTACAAAACTGCTATTAATCTGTATAAGTTGCAGAGAATTTTTGCTGCAAACATGTTCCAAATTCTTAATATTTTTGTCTTAGGCCAAGAAGCACTGCTGGTTCCTTAAGAACTATGAAGGAAAATTATACATCATCTTTTGAATGTAGCCAGTAAATTGGTTGGGCTGAACAGGACCTATAAATGGTTTGGAAAAATAACTCTGAAGAAAGGATGAACTCCTCCTTCATTTCCTTGCTCTGTTGCCTCATGAAGATATTTGGAATGATAAGTGACACAAGAGCCAGAATTTAAACAGAAACATCAAGCTAAATTATATCTCTGGAGGTAGTGGTAGGCATCAGGAAATGACAGAGTGGGTGGAAAGGAGTTGCTAATGCTTGCTGGAGTGGAAGATGAGGAATATCCTATATCCAGAGTTTCAACTTTTATTCCTTGCTTCCAGAAAAGCCTAAGTGAACTTCCATAGCTTTTGTGGTGGCAGACTTCCAATGTTGTTGCTTAAGTTGTTCGTCTTAAATACAGGGATTTGAAGCACCTAAGACATTTGGAGAATGCAGTGCATTTTATTTGATAGCCAAATAAACAAATTGCTCAATAATGATTGTTCTGTACTGGGCGGGGAAGGTTTGCGGGGACAGTGGCCTGCAGCATCGCATAGTTCATGGGATCCAGCTGCAGAGTCTGCATCTAAATATGCTGTACTGGCTCTTGTTAGACCACATGTAAGCGACCTTAGAGGACTGAGCTCGTTTATAAGCGGTTGGACTGTATGGTTATGTTCTTTCAAAAAGCAGAGCAGCAGGGGGACAGGAGGTCACTCACAGAAGTCTGTAAGGGCTTTCAGCAATGAGTAATCTTATCTTTGGTTGAATGTAGTGGATCTGTTGGAAGGTCATGTTGAAATAGTCACAAACTAGGTGTAAACGGATGTCTAAGACACTCGTGTTGGGATTCAGTTCACAGAGGTTTAACCACAGCTAGCTAACTAGTGAAAGCTGAGTGGTCCAAGTCTATTCCATAGTCTGTGAAAAAAGAACCTTGGGAAAGTAATTGATCCTTCTTGTTTCAGAGATCCTAAGTACATGATAGTTGTGGTTGTGTAGAGTGAGTAGGTGACTGATAGAGACTAGATGCTTATCTTTTAGATAGCTGAATCTGCCTCCCGTGTTCTAAAGCTTTAAATACCCTCAGGTTCCTGTAGTATTTATAGATTTGCTAAAATGCGTTCTTACAAAAGTGTGTTCCTAGATGCTGTGTGGAAGGGAACAAGGCAGGATGCTTTCTTGCAGTAAATTTCTGTCTATTCATGTATTTATGCTGTTGCTTATCATGGAATTAATTATGTGAAAAGCCCACTTCATTACATCCATTGACCAGTATCTTAGTGTGACCCCTGTTCCTGAAAGCTGGCTACATCTCTAGACTGGAAATGTAAGGAATTTAAGAAGAACAAGGAGGAGCTAGTGCATTGCTGACAACATGCATGAGTAGAACAGTGAGTGGGGAAGCCAGTGGCAGCATGGATTGCTTTCTGGCCAGTGAAGGTCGAGTGGTTCTTGCTGGGCACAGAAGGAAGAGGAAGCAAGGTTAAAAGGGACTGTTTGGGATTGGAAACTCCAGGTTAAGTCTGTTCAACTTCATCTCTATTTAGCACCTGAGTTTTGATGGTACCTGCCATCAGGTTTCAGAGGTTGTCAATGTTCTAGTTTAATCCTAGCCAGCAACTAAGCACCGTGCAGCCACTCTGTCACTCCCCTTCCCATCCAGTGGGATGGGGGAGAGAATCAGAGGAAAAATAAGTAAAACTTGTGGGCTGAGATAAAAACAGTTTAATAGAACAGAAAGGAAGAAAATAATAATAACAACGATAATAATAATTAAATGACAATAATAAAAGAACTGAAATATACAAAACAAGTGATGCATAATGCAATTGCTCACCACTTGCCGACTGACGCCCAGTTAGTCCCGAGCAGCGATCCCCCCCATCCCTGGCCAACTCCCCTGGCCCCGTTTATATACCGGGCATGACGTCACACGGTACGGAATACCCCTTTGGCCAGTTTGGGTCAGCTGTCCTGGCCGTGTCCACTCCCAACTTCTTGTGCCCCTCCAGCCTTCTTGCTGGCTGGGTGTGAGAAACTGAAAAACCCTTGAGTTAGTTGTTGCTAAGCAGTGTTGAGACTAAAAACATCAGTGTGTTATCAACATTATTCTCATACTAAATCCAAAACATAACACTATACCAGCTACTAGAAAGAAAATTAACTCTATCTCAACCGAAACCAGGTCAGTCATCTACCCTAAAAACAGGAACAAGTGGAGGCTGTGGCTACTCAGTCTGCTCAGCTCTTGTAGCTTCACATGTAGAGATTTCAGATGCAAAAGCCTGAAAAACACATTCACAACAGGGGACTTAGGTTTTTTGCTTTGTGAGTTTAATTCAATTTCCTAATGTTCTTTTAATATTGTTTTTTTGTATCACAAGAGCTATTACTGCAGCTTCCAGCAACATTTTTACTCTCTTTCAAAATAATTATGCCTTAAATCATTACAAGTGTTTCCAAATCAGTAGCCTTGTATGACTGCCTCCTTTTGAAAGTATGCTCTAATATGGATTGGAATCTTAATGGCAGCATGAAAGCACATCAGTATCGATGTGTAGCATATGGTCTGGATTTTCTTTTATTGGCAGCTTTTCAGCATGAACAGAGGGGTTTGTTTGCTTTGGTTTTGTTTTTTAAATTAATGTCATGTCTGACAGCCAACAGGAGAGCAAATCTCTGCTGTATTCCTAGTTTACCGAGTAGTTACCTTCACACTTCTGTCTAATTCTGTCTAACCCAGTACAACAGGCTTGGAAAAGTTATTCTCCCATGTACATCACGTGTTTTTATGTATGTGTGTCCATGCACTGGTATCTGTGTATATATATGTACATACACATACATCTCTACTGCTATTCCACACTTCACAACATTTTAGAGATACATACTTTGTTTTTAAAATTCTCAGTGGAACTTCTGTAGCCTGCCTCATTAACCTCATCTCTCTCCCTCTGCTCGGCTCCCTGACTGCATGCACTTTCTTTACACTTTGGTGAAAAAGCCTTCTCCTCTGTAGCTCCTACCATCTGTTCCAACTTTGATGTACATCTGTCAAGCCCCTTCATTCCCACACTCTTTTCAGAGTTAATTTGCAAACATACCTATATTCTGTGCCTCACCTGTGCACCTTTAATGTCTCTCTTTCCATTTGCTCTTAAACTGGTGAAAATTTCTCTTGTATGCATACTGAGTTTTATTGACCAAGAAGAAATATTTTCTTTGAGGGACACTGGAATACATCGTTGGGATATATATCTCGTTGCCTAATTTTGGAATGTGTAGCAGTCTCTCCCATGTGACTTTTATAATAGAACTGCATTTTAAAGGTAAAGTGAAGTTAAAAAGCTGAATAGTTGCAGACGGGTGTTTTATTCCTGGGATTTTCCTAATAATTTTCATAGAACTCATTCCAGTGAGTGTGGGAACACTCATCTGCATCAGTATTCTTGTTTAATATCATTATTAATCTTCTTAAACAGCTGACCATGTGACTTTCAATCCTCTTGTGAGCTGGAATATTTGTCAGCAATATGATGGTAGTTTCTTAATATGGAAGATATTTTGCATGTACCATATGATGTTAGACATACAGGCATTATATTAAAGGCACATGAGCAAAGAAAAACTTTTAGTTTAAATTGTTTCTTGCAGTGTTTGCAGCATAAGGCTTTTCACCCCAATGAGCCATTGCCGCCAATTGAGCAGCACCTTCTAGAGATGCTGGAGATGCCCTGTGTGGTTAAAGAAAGGTGTCAGGCTCCTCTTGAAAAAGTAAAAGCACTTTTCCCCCTAAAGGAAGTTGGCAAGAAAAAAGAAGAGAAGACTGCTCAAGACATCTTCAAAGACAAGTAAGTTGGATATGTATTATGAATTTTTCTGAAACTTTTTTTTACACTTCAAATTGTTTTTGCTGGATGAAGCAGGCTTAGAGTCTTTTGAACATAAGATCAATGAGTTACACACTGAAAAAATAATGATGGGTGGAGAATATTGTGGTACCACAGTATGTCTGGGGTATTTTGTTGAGTAGTGGTGGTCTTACTATTATGGGGCAAGATACACCAGAACCAGTCTGTAGCTTCCTTATGTCTGTATTTGTTGTCACAGAATCGCAGAATCCATCAGGCTGGAAGGGACCTCAGCAGGTTTCTTGTTTAACCTGCTGCTCAAAGCAGGGTCATCTGTGAGATCTAAACAAGTAACTCAGGGCTTCAACCAGTCTGGTCTTGAAAACATCCAGGGATGGAGACTGCACATGCTCACTGGGCAACCTGTTGCATTACTTACTGTCTCCTGGTCAAACAGTTTATCCTACTGGTAGTTAGAAAATAGTTCAAATAAGAATAACAGAAGGTCTAATTTAGTATAAAATAAATGCTGCAGAGCTTTAAATTAGCTGAAAAGATGAGTGTTCCTTCTCAGCATGCTCAATTTACGTTGTTCTGTAGCTTTCATTCTGAATACCAAATCAAAAGAAAAGCAGCTTCATTATTATCTGCTGTGCAATAAATGTGGATGTCTCGAAAAATCAAACTGTTATGGACTCTTCCTGGAACATCTGTTGTCTGAACAGTTTTTAAGATAAAATTATTTTTTTATGTTACTACATATATTGTGTTTACTTTAGTTGTGCTGCAAATATGAAGAAGAAATGCTTAATTGCTACTGCATTGGTACTGTCACACCAGCCAAATCAATTTGCTCAAACAAAAATCTGCTTTTTAGAGCTTAATTTATTGAATGCCTACAATATAACTAGTGGGTCCCCTAGGATGTTGGAGAGTTCTCAGTTAGCTCCTTCTCCCTCCCTTTTGTCATTTTTAGCTTAGTCCTTTCAGTGCAAGGAATAATGTCTTTGAGGCATTTTGAGGCCTTGCTTAGGTGAGCTGTTATATATCCTTTACCTTGAGTTGGCTAGAGCCTCCTCAGTGTGTTATCTTTGGGAAGACATGAGATGGGACTTCTAACATTACTGCTCTGGAATAGTGACCACATTTCTATATACAGACTGGGAAACACCTTGCTTTTTATTTTGTTCATTGCTGTGTGTGCCTGTCTTGCCTTGGTGTGTCTGTGAATTCATACTGATTAAATTCTCTTGTCCTTGCTCTGTGCCCCAGTTTCTCTGTGTTGCATATACATACATTTATATGTGTATTTTAAAAAGTGATAGAACCAGTTAAAAAAAATAAAAATAAAAATCAAAACTTGGCTTCAAACAAGCTAGGGAGAGAATTTAAACAAAAGAGTGACCCACTACTGGTAGTTGCTTAAAAACGTATTGCTCCAAAGGCATCAAGTTGACAAGCAAGAAGGAAAGCTATTTTGTTTGAAAACTGGTTTCCTTTAGAGGGGTGATGAAAGCAGCTATAAAAATAATTGAGATAGAAATTGGTGTAGGGCATTAAAATGATTTAAAAAAAATCTGTAAAGGAGGCAAAAGGATACAGACTCAACTATGCAAAGAAGAATGAATAGGATTTAAAAAAATTGCAAAAAAAATGGTATTGCTGTAGTATTGAATGAGAACAGTAGTATTATCATTACTACAACAGATGTGTTAACTGTATGGTTTTATTCTGTGTTTGGGGAAAAGCTGAGTGGTATAATGAAATCACTTGATAAAGAAAAGTACCTCACTGCAACAATGACTAAGAAAAATGTTAAACAACAAATAATACTCAACTTATTAAAATTATCAGATCTAGGTAATTTGTGCTAAACTGTTTTGAAAAAGTTAGCTAGAAGCTCTCCTAACCATTATTTTTGTATTCTAAAACTGGTTTGTGTCTCCTATTATCATATTGACCAGATAAATGTCTACTAAGGCAGCATAAATGTAGACATGACATCTTAATACAGATTTTAATATGCAGCATTTGTTTGTTTCGCTTTTGCTAAGCTCTGTGTAGTTTAAAAAAATCCAGTAAAATAGAAGGCATTTTACTTTTTCCTTCTTAGGTTGGCTTTGGAGAGGCTGTTACCTCATCCAGCTTTGCAGTATGTGAGAGGCTTCTATATAAATGTAGAAGTGGGTGTTTTAAATTAATCTTCTATTTTATTAATTTTTCTCAAATAGTAGTTGAATGTTTTACAGTTTAAAAATACTGCTAATCAGTGCATTACAAGTAACAGATTCTAAATGTCAGATCCTTGGCTGGTATAAATGGGTATTGATTCATTAGTTTCTGCAGTACTCTAACAAACTCTTCTGGTTAATGACAGCTATAGATTTGGGCCTAGGCAGTTAAATGCAGCATCATCATTTATGTTCTCCTCCTTCCTCTAATCTCAAAGCATTTCAAATCAGTAAAAATAATGCAGGAGGAAAGAGATTTCAAGACATTGCAACTGATTGCAAAACACCTTTGGAGAAAAATATTCTAAAAGAGAATTTTCATTGTTCTTTGCACCGTTCATCAAACCACATCAATATGCAAGAATTTTGATTCACGTAGAAATTCTAAACTCACTGGTTTTGGATAACTATCAGTTTCTCCATTTTACGAACAGGCATATTGGCTGTCAAGCAACTTGTTTAAGGTCAGCCAGAAGGTCAGCAGAGTTGAGAATGAAGCGAGGTATCCTATCCTTGTCCTGAGGCATAACTAAAGTCATCATTTCTCCTAGAGTGATAAGTAAGGTTATGTTGGATGACAGGAGTTGCCGAGATGCGATTTCATTTCAGTAGTGACAAAATTAAGTAAAGGACAGAGAAGACTACTGAAACAAAGCGGGATAAACGCTGATTGTAAAGTAGGGGAGGACTGTGCTATAGAAAGTACAAAGGAAGACTGTACAAGTTCTTTCTAACAGTTGATTGCTTCTGTAACGTGCAGTGCAGTTTTTTAAAATCAGTTCTAACCCTGTAGAATGCAAAGTGGCACCTAGTCCAGGATCTCTGGCTTTGTCCCTACATTGTCAAGCAGTTTCTTCTTTTCACTGCAGTAGTAGAATTTTTAAGAAAAACTTCCTACTTTGTTTTGGGATTCCTTGAACGCAAATACTGCTGTTAAGATCGCTGAGTAGCTTTCGGTCATTCTTAAACTGAAATCAATTCTTCTGTGTCAGTAGCCTGTCACATTAAGTGACACAGAACACAGTGTCTGATTTTTTTCCCATTTTGTGATTACCTGGATTTCCCTCTGTTGCCAAGATTGCACATTAGATGTTACAATTAAGTTCCTAGTTTGAATGTACACCTTGGTATATGTTACCTGTGAGGACAAAGTTAGAAAGTAGCCTAAAATCAGAATTACCTTTTTAAAAATAACAAATAATCTTTTGAAAGCATTTTGAGGTGTAGCTTAAAATGTTGTAAAAGAGTTCTTATGTGCTTAATTGGGGTTTGTCTAGCAGGTTTTGACTGCTGTAAGTGGTGGAGAATATGGGTCACTAAACTCAAAAGCCACTGTGTAAACAGGTTTGTAGTAGCTATCAATTCCAAGACAGGAACTAGCAGATAATTTTTGAAGAGTAAATGAATTTCTCTCTTAAATGTTAACTTTTCATTCCCACTTCATATTTTGAATGAATCTGGTGAGAATAGCAAATGTTATGTAATACACTGTAAATCAGTAAATCATATGCTGTAAATTATCAAGGTTAACTCAATATACAGGTTCCAAGTAAAGTGACTGAAGATATTATGTATTTAGAAGGGTGGAGAAGATGTGTATATAAGCATGAATAATCTCGCATCTTCAACAAGCGGTGCCCTTGTTTTATGCTAAGATTAAGTTTGATCTCTGTTTCTACTGTCTGCTTTGTGCAGCCTGTGGGGAAAAATGAGGCATGGTTTAGTGTTAATTTTGAAGCAGTTATATAATGAATTTTTGTTCAGTGTTTGGTGTGTATTTCATTAATTTACTGACTCCCTGTTTAGTAGGCAGGACAGTTTAAGTGTTTATATTAATTTTTTTCCTTCTCATTTGCAGCAGTGAAGATGGACCCAACCCTAAGAAACCAAAAACTGAAGATGAGGAAGGTAGCTTTAGCATCATAAAACTTGCTGAAGGCAATGTCACCTCTGTAAGCATATTTTTACAAATCTGATTATTAAAGGGGAAGATAAATTTCTCTGAGTGTATTATAGTGAATATACAGAATTCCTGATAAAAGGAGGGTTTCTAGCTGAAACATGACTGAAATACTGTCTACTTGTAGATTTGAGACTCTCTGCTAGAGATTGTAAAGACAACTTTCTCTGCCCTTAGGCGTATGTTAGCACAAGTCTCCATCAGTCTTCTATATTTTAGGACAAAATTCTCCCCCAATGTCTAGAACTCTAAAGGGCAAGCCTGAGGATCTGAAGAAAACAGAATCTCAGAACTGGGGTTCAGTGGTTGAATTTTGTTCTTGCTCCCTTTCATATCATCTGCAACATAGAAGTTGCCTCTGTATTTAGTCAAGGGTATTGCTGTGATTTTTAGAGACTGTTCTCTGCATTAGTTGGGGTTCTGAATCACAAATTTGGCTTAATCTTGCTGCTAGGTCTAACTTAATTCCAGATGTTGTGTACATGGGTAGATGAAGCCTGTATCATAACTGTGCACTTTCCTTTATTTGATTTCTCATATTACAGGAAAAAAAGTGATTTAATATTGAGATAACTTCACTTGTTTTCAAATGTGCTATCCTTTAAGGTTGGTTTTTAAAATGAACAATTGAGATTTAAAAAAAGATTTTAAATCTAAAAAGACTTAAATATTCTGTACTGCTAACATAAATTTCTGATATTTCCTGAAAAGTGACATTGCCAGATTTAAAAGAAACATGAAGACACCAAGCAAGCTTATTGAAAGATCTGTGAACTATTTTGACAGTAAAGCATAAAAATTTCAAATAAATTTAGGAGAATTTTGATTCCTGAAAGGAAATTTTAAGCAATGTAATTTTTTTTTCTAAACTTACTGCATCCATTTTTCAGTAAGTGTTTGTTTATATTTGACCTGGTTTTAGTTCCTTTGTAAGGTTTCTGCACCTGTATGCCTATTTAGAGCTTAAGCTTTAAGATATCAGACTGGACCAGAAAGGGTAGATGAATTGAGTGCAAGCTTTTAATTTTGAGCTTCCTATTGGAGTGGCAAGCCAATGATTCTGTACCCACATGCCTGGGAGCTCCCATTCCTCATTAAGCGTCTGTCAAGATTAGTGAGAGGTCTGTGCTACAGAAAGTCTCAAAGCTGAACTAGCAGATAACCTGAATTACTGTGCTTCTGACCTCTAAACCCCAGAGAACACGGTTGGCTTAACAGTGCAGCATAGTAAGTTCATCTTGCTCATGTCATAACTAACCTTTGCTAGGAGTACTGCACGTTAACACACATTGCAAGACTTGCATTTTATGAATCTGCATGCAGAGAAGTGTAGAGCTTCTGTTTCCATATTAAAATAAACAGAAATTTAAAGATTCTTGTTGCCTTGCAAGAAGAAAGAGATGGATATTGGCAGACGATTGTATCATTTTGGGACCTTTTGTAGGTTGGCAGCGTTAACCCAGCAGAAGATTTCCGAATTCTGGTGAGGCAGAAAAACGCTGACTTCAAAGACGGTAAATTACTTTCATCTATCTTAATTATATTTACTAGCATCTTCAGGGTTCAGTAAATGCAATCCGTTTGTCTAAACATAAGTTTCTAGTGCTGTGTGAGATGCTCTGGAGTTTACTGCTTAGCTTCTAGTGCCACTCAGCAAAGAAAGGTGTCACTCAATTCCCGTGTTAATATTTGCCTTCCCCATTTGAAAGTCTCAGATATCCATGTTTGTGTAAGATGGCACTAGACAGCTACATTGACGCATCTGAGCAACTCCTGGGGTGTTTTTAACAGAAGATCCCTTGGTACTGACTGCGTCATTCAAACTGGGTATAAGCTTTCACCTAGCTTCACGGGATCTTTCTGTGTTGGCTGCACGTGGTGCGAGAAGCTTGTCTTCTGCTGTCTACTTGCTCTGTTCCATGAAGAAATAAGAATCTGATGCCTGAGATTTAAATCATGCAAAGAACATTTCTTACTGCTTGTGGTAAGCAAAAGAAAGGTGAATTTAGGGTGTAAAGAGCAGGTAGTATGTGACTCTTAAAGATGAGATGAGGCTCTTTGTGCACTTGAATCTATTCTCAGCGTACAGCAAAACAGGGTTTTGATGCAGAGACGAGGAAGAATACAAAGCATAGGTCAGCCACTGTCTTACACGCCATAAGTCTGAAAATGCAATGGAATTATCATTTGTTTGTATGGTATTTCCCTACTAGAATAGCTCTACAGAGATATATGTAATCCAAAGGTATCTTAAAAAGAATGCACAAGATGGATGGGGTCCTTTTTTCTTTTAAAGGGTGATTTGAAGGTTGTGGCAAGATAAACCTCATCTGCCAAATAGCCGCTAATGTAACATTTCTTTTCAAAGAAAAGATTTGCAGAGATGCTGAGGTGAGGTGCTAGGTATTTCAACATGGCTATTGGTCCTTTTAGACATAGTTCAAGGAGGGTGTTGAGTGGTATATTGATTTGTGATACAGTCTGTTAAAGCCTACTTAGCTATTTCTCTCCAGAATTTCCAACTCTATAAGCCACCTAGCCAGCTTTTTACGTGGATTTTGCATTAGGTGCAGAAGAAATTGTTTATTGAAAAACTATTTGGAGTTGTGTTCTCAAATCTCAGCTATATTAAGATGCAGTAAAAAAGCATCGTACAATATATTAGAATACAGAAACTGTGAAACCGTTGACTACTTCGTTACGGTAATTAATTTTATCATGTAGGAAAGCTTTAAGGCACAAATAAGTATAGTGATTACCCTTGAAGACGGTTTAACTAAAGAGTGCTTAAATATGTCCACTTGGTAGCTGTGCTGGAGATAACTGCAGTACATGTTTGGATGGCTTCTGAAATTTTCAGCAATCTGCTTTTATTTTTTGTGTGATTTTGCTCTGTAATTATAAGGGGTAGTTAGACAGAATGTAGCGCAGTCACCCATTTAAAGGAGAGATAGAAGCCACTATAAATAAAAACATGCTCTGCATATTACTTTTTTCTTCTGCATAATCCTTTCTGCTTTAGAGCCTTTTAGGTAGCTTAATACATAAAACATTACAGGCATGTTTTTAATGGCTTGCTGTATTGCATTCTGGTTATGTAAATAGTAAATTCTACCTTAAAACTATTCAGTGGTTCTAAGGGTTTTTTTTAGTATAATTTTATATCATATTTAATGATGAAGCTTTTTTTTTCTCCTCTGCTAGAACATGTGAAATGTAAAAAGTCTTTGCAGGAAACGATAATCTATGGCATGCAAATAGTTTATTGGGGGAAAAAAAATTACATTTTATGTGTGAGGATACAGACAGGAGAACTACTAGGTTGCATTCTGTTTTGCTTCTTTCTTGTATAAAAAGAGCATCGAGTGTACTCTTCCAAACTGAGTAGAGCCTACATTCTCATTTTAAAACAAAATAGCAACAGAGTCCCTCCACAGGGAGGAGAAAGACCTTTCAACTGTTTGATTGGGGGTGGGTTTTTTTGGTAGATAGAGAAGTTGTAGCAGTAGGAAGAGTTGTACTTTAAATACTGACAGTACAGTGGCTTTTTAATTAAGCTGCAGGTTAATGGCACACATCCCCTTCAGTCCACAGCAAGTCTCTCACCAAAATTGTAAAGTTATCAATACCAAAGTATGGCAAAGGGAATTCCCCCCCACCCCCCCAACAGCTTGTAGGAAGTCCTAATTGTATATTTATCATTGAAAATGAGTACCAATGCATCTCCTGCAGTGGCCTCACTGGGATTGGATGATCAGGGTTTGTGCTATTCATAGGAGAAACCTAAGTGCAAGTTAGACACCCTGTGTCTGATACTGCATCCCACAGTGGACCAGAGCAGGAGAAATGACACATTCACTCTGAGAACCGGGTCACTAATGTATAAATGCATATTTTTAGAAAATCTAAGAGTTTCAAATTGGCAAGTGTCTTAGGGATAGGTTTTCTGAGACTAGCAGCTCAATTCCTGAAACAGTAATCAACTTTGGTTTTAATTGACATCTGTGTAGTTTACTACAGTAGAGACCCACTTATGGCTTATGTGATGAGTTTTGTGTGATGGTGTCAGCTTACTGGTTAATGTTGATTGCTCATGTAACTATTATTGTGTTTCCCCACCAGATATCTTTACTTTCTTATTTGCATTCATGGCCAGGGAGATGTCGTTTTATGCAGGTCTTATTGTGAGCAGGTTACAAGTGCACAGTCATCATGAAGAACAGTCTTCTGATAACAGCTTCTGACATTTTTGTCAATGAATGCAAATAAAATAGATTAGTTTGCCTGAGTAGAATCTAATTGTTACTCCCAAGGGTGTATAATGAGTTTCTTCATTGCTGTGGCTGCAAAGAAGATTCTCAAATGCACTGAGTGCTTGCCATCTTTGTAATGCCAAAGGAGTAGCCACATGACTACCAGTTCATTCTGTTGGACTGTTTACAGGTTTCCATCCATGTCTGCATTTCTGGAGAGCAGAAGGTGTCTGATATGCTGTGTTGTATTTTCATAGGCTTCTGTAGAAGATAGGATGTCTTAATGGGGAGTAAAAAAAGATATTGACACATGCATAGTGTTTTCTTTGGTTGTAAATTTTCTGGGCAAGTTTGTAGGCTGGATTTCATTGCATCTTACAGGACTCCTACCTGAGAACATGATGTCTGAAGTCCTGTAGTTGAAAGAGCTTTTTTTTTTTATTTTATTGATTGTCAGCAAAGAGAGAAATCTGCAATGACAATTGTAGTTTATGGTCATAAGAAAAAATGTCCATAGACAAATTGTACCAAACTCTCATTTTTATTTTTATAGCAAGTTTGTTAATATTTTTATTCCTAGGCATTACTAGAAAAATAAAGTTAAAAGAGTCAGTAATTGCATGTATAGATTTCAGCAAATATTCCATTGTGCCTGAGGTGTCACACTTTTCCCATGGCTTGTAGATAGCTTCTTAAGTAAAATGTAAAACACTGGTTTTGCACTGGATGCTTTGTATGCATAAAAGAATTGTGTATAAGAGGTTTGCAGTGGGAATTCGTTAGACAGTTGCAACAAGAATGATATTTTATTGCAAGATTTTCTGTAGAAATGTGTATAGTTAACTACCTTTTTAGACCTAAGATAGCTTTTTAAAAAACTGGTATTTACTTTCAGTTTTTGTTAGCATATGTCTTTGCAGTTCATCTGCGTTTTTATCTTACTGGATGTTTTTGTGTATTTCGGAGACTGTTCACGCTCTACTGCTAGGTAGGCCAAATGCAATGGCTGGTTTGATGAAAATGATTCAGTCATTAGGAGAGTATTTGCAAACCAAATACTTGAGTATATAAAATCACTTTGAAGCAGACGTACAGAAAACTTCACAGAGAAGATGAAGCCAGATTTGTCTTTGAAGGGCATAGCAATCGGGTGAGACGCAAAGCTCTGAGTTGCAACAAACAGAATTTGAATTAGATGTTATGGGGAAAAAAAAAAATAAAAATCACAATGGTGGTAGTCAAACACAGAAAGAGGGGCCCAGAGAACTTGGAGACTCTCCATCTTTGGAGCTACTCAGAACTCAAGTCCATGGAGCAGTGAGCCACCTAATCCACAGTGACCCTGGTTTGAGCAGGGATTTGGGCCTTATGTCCTTCAGACATCCAGCCTAAATCATTCTGATCCATACCCACAGGCCATTTGGAGGGACCATTTCAAAATTGAACAGCACCTCATAGGACACTGCAGCAGTTCAGCAGTCTTGATCTTCAAATTCTTATTTCTTGGCTTAAAAATTAAGGAAATTCCTAAAAATTAGGACACTTTTCAGTTTAAAATATTTCTTCTTTTCAGTTACAAAAAGATCATACCTGCAGAGCAGTAGTTTAAAATTAATTATGACGTGGTTTAACAGATTTGTCAGTGACTCTTACTTTAAGCACTGTCCATGAATACAAATCATTACCACCATCAGTGATAAATCAAAAGATTGATAATAGCAGGATTCTTCTGTCTACAGAAGGAACTATTCTTTTAATCTGATTAATTTTTTTAAGGGTTAAAAAAAACCCCAAGGAATTGAACTTGGACTATAATACAGTTTTAGCTACTATTATTCTGTAATCTTGTTGGCCTAGTAATCCAGAATAAGGACTGAACTGAACAAACATGAAAATATAACTATGCTTTTGTACTGTAACTATTCAGAGATAACAAGTTAATATAATTGTTCATGGCATATTTCACAAGAAATAACAGCACTGGTGGATGTATTTTAGAGTAGGGAATGTATCTGAATGCCAGTGGGGAAGGGGTTAAATTCTATTAAAACTAAAAGATCTCTTCAGAGATTTTTTTTTTTTGCCTGTTCTCCAGCCTTTAATCACTATATTTTGTTATTTAACCATTCAGGTACAGTAAAAGGAGAAAGCAGAAGATTAAAATTTCTTGGGATGTTCTGCAGAACATGCTGGAATTCCAGTTTATGCAAAATGTAGAAGTTTGTTAGTTCACTTCCTTAAATGTATGTGTGGGATGAGGGAAGTTGGGAGAGAAGAAAAAAAGCTGTTGTTACACAGTAGTAGCCTGTCAGTTTGTAACTCCAGGACCTGCTCTTCAAAACCCTAGTGCCTGAGATGTGTCTGGGACATATCAGAGTTAATGCTAATATTCACAGCTTAGTTAAATAGACATCTTTATGCAGAAGGTGCCTTTCTCCAAAACCAGGGAGATCTATTTTTTGCAGCACCCAAAACCAAAGATTCATACTAATGGAAAGACAGGTAATGGGCAGCAGGAAATAAACAAAGTTCTCAGACCTACAAGTGTAAAGGAACAGAGTCCACTTTGGAGAACTTCCAGTTATAATCCTTATCTACCATCTCTGGTATTGTCTTTGGCCCCCTGAAATAATTTGGTAGTCTAATCAAAACACAAGAATTTTATCTATTTTAGATTCATCAATCATTGGCCTATCATTTAAGGGAGACCCAATGGACAGACCCAACTTTAGCCAAGCTGTTTCAAGATGTTAGAAGAATCTGACTAAAAATATTGTTGCCATGTAACCTGTTTCTTGCATATATTATGGTCTTTCAGTGCCTAGTAAAATGTTGAAGAGTTTTTTTGGTTCCCTACAACAGTTTTCAAAAGGAGGCAGCTCACAGTCAGTAGCAAGAAAAAGTCTTTTCTTCTGATGCCTGCCAGTGCAATCAAATGGAAAGGGATTTTTAAAAAAATTAAATGCAAAAGAAGTAGAGTGTCTGATAATTTCAAACAGTATGCTGGAATCATTCTGACAATAAAGACTTTTATTGCACCCTCGTAGTGCCTGGGGTTTTAATTTAACACATCAATGAAAAGGCAGCGTTTAAAAAAAAACCACCACCACCACTGAAAACACCAGCAGGACTTGCTTTTATTAGTGCAATTCGTAAGAAATTAGAACATTTAATGAGAAAATCGTTAACCATGAAAAAAATGGACTGACTTAACTTGGAGAGCTTAAGTAGTGAGACTTAAATTTAGTTTGTCAGCTACTGGTAAAATAAATAGAGTGAGCTGATCACTTCTGGAGCAGTAGGCACTTCAGCACATTTTCTTGTGTGATAGGTGCTGTTGGACAGAACCATTACACACCTCCTTTTCTAGAAACTCCGTAGAGTCAAAAGCTAGTGGGAGAATATCAGACATGTCTCATTTCACTCTTCAGAGATGCTGTCCCTCAGATTCAGTTCAATTAGGCCTTTTATAGAACATAAATATAACAGCTAGCACTGCTTATGCTTACAGTGAGCAGAGTGGAATACAGTAGTTAAACATGTCTGCTTCTTGGTGTGTTTGTTTATCCTTGTCTCTTCCATCACTCTGGCAGATGATTTTCTATGTTGTTTCTGTGGCTGAAATACTTGCAGTGACATCTATGCCTGTAACATCTGAATATAAGAAGGGCTATAGGTCAGGCTAAAGGTTCTGCTAATCCAGTAACCTGTCTTTAACAGGACAGGCAGATGCTGTGACTTGCCCAGAATGCTTTCCTGCATTTTCTTCCTCAATGGCAACATCATCTTTAATCTCCCTTGATAGAGTTCCTCTTTTAAGAATTCTAAGAATTTGTTCAAGCATTTTTTTTAAGCTGTTCAAACTTCTAGCATCCCACAGCAGCCTGTGGTAAAGAGGTTAACTGGTTCTGTTTGAAGAGGTACTTCTTTTTTCATTTGCTCTTAACACAACTCTTTGCTCTTGTTTTGAGAGAGGTAGTGGACTATCACTCCATCCTTTTCACAATGCTTCTGAGTTTATAGATCACTGCTGTATCCTCCTCACGCTTGTCTTTTCCCAGGCTGAGGTGTCTGCCAGATGGTAAAATCGGACAGTTCCTCACCTGTAATTAAACATGAAGAAAATAAAGTACTAAAATCCAGCAGAATTTAGTTGGGCTTGCAGAGCTTTTGGTGACGTTTTCCACTTGTCATGTTTGCAGTGTTTTATAGCTACCTACCTTATAGGAGCTCAACAGTGAGGATGAAGCTGGTGTTCTCCTTCTTGGTACAAGTCTCATTGTTTGCTTCTGCTTTTCTCTGTCAGGCATGCACAGTTTATAACACTTATCTCCATAATCATAAACAGCATTGCCCAGATGAAAAATCATCAAACTACCTGTACAGAGACAAGATATACTGTAATGTCAACAACAACAAGGTAGTCTTTTAACTGCAATCGCCCTACAGATGTTGTTTTGGCATTACTACACCTTCATTGTAAATTTAATGCTTTTATTGAAATATGCATGTGTTTCAAAGGATGCTTAGGGGGGGTATGCTTGCACTGTAGAACATAACCTCCCTCAGCTTTAGGATCCCAAATGTTCTGGTTTTACTTTCTATCAAGCAAGCTAGGCCAGTGCTTTTTTTCTTGGCTTTCAGGGAAAGACTTTTGCCTTGGCTATGCTTAGGTTTCTTCCTAGTATATCTAGCTTTTCCAGAAAGGCTGAAGTAATTGTCAGTAGCTTAGATAACAATTATCAACTTGAGTAGCTTCAGGTGGTGTAGGTATGATTAACTCTTTAGATGCCTGTGGAATAGAAAGAGAAAGATGTAAAGGAAATTTTTTTTTTGCCTTGAAAATGTGCATTCTTTGATTTATTTATTTCTCCTTGTCTTTCAGTGAGTCAGCAGCTGATAAACCGCATTGATCAGTTCCTGGAAAATAAAAGTTCACAGTATTACATGAAAGGGATCAGCTGTATCAGAGTTTTCAGAGAGGAGGCCATGAAGGTAATGTTAATATGTGAAAACTCTCATCTCTTTCAAATTAAAGACTTGATGGGGCTGTTTGCTGTATTAGAAACTTGAGAATTTATTACTATAGCAAAAAGAATTGATTTGTAGATTAAAATCTGTTATGCTGTTTGAAAGTTTAGAAATATATTTGCATTTTATGTTTCTTTACTGGAATTCTTACTGGAATGGTGACTAGCTTCTCTGGTCTTATTTGCTGTTTTTTTGTTTTCTTTTAAACATAAAAACAGAAGGCCTATGACCTGATGCTTGTAAAAGAAATATAAGCAATCCTACAAATTTCTTCTTCAGTAAAGCTAGTTACAAGAAAGTCTTTCTAGCTTTCTGAAAGGCAGTTTTTGTGGCTCACCTTTCCTTAGAACTCTTGGTTTTAGTAGAGATAAAACCCAAAATCTGTAGTGACTTTTGTGTTTGCCATGTTACGTGAGTTCATGAAGAATTAAGTTGGCAGGGCTCTTTAGTATTTTTAATATTTCTTGTTTATCATTGCTGTTATTTTTTTCAGCTGTTCAAGGTGCAGTGCTTTAATGATTTTCTGCAGGCCCTGAAATCAAAGGTGGAAGATAAAGCCTTAGCTGATTTCTGGGAGATCCTGATACAAGGTATGATGGCATTTAAAAAAAAAAAAAAATTCTAGTTGTATTATCCATTATGTAAGAGAAAACTTAGTTAGCAATGGTACACTTACCCCAGACCAGCATTTTGATATGGTTCATTCCTGCAGCCTGTTTAAAAAAATTAAAAAAACTTTCACATTGCAGCTTCCTTTTTTGCACTAATAGTTCCATATCAGCAATATTCATAATGCCTTGCCAAGTCTTGTTGAAATGGTAAATTAATTGTGGAAGAAGAGAGACAAATTAAATGTTACAGGGTCGGGAGAAGAAGATACAAGTTCAGCTGAATTTCAAAATAAATGGAAAAAACTCATGCAGCAGAGATATAAAAAGATTCTTCCAAATTAAGCTTCAAAAAAGGCACAGATAGCATTGAAATATGTCACGGATCATTTTGTATTTAAGCAACCTGAAGGACAGAATATGTGGTAATATGACACCTACCTATGATTAAACTGAGAGATACAAGGCAGTGCAATTCTAAAAGACATTCAGAGACTACGCAAGTGATAAATAAAGGAACATTTTCACAAATACAAAACATGGTGGACTAAAAAAATCTTTTACGTCATACTCTTGTTTTTAATTGGAACCAGTACTAAAAAAATCTGTTAAATGTCCAGCTGTATCTCTTAAGGCTGCATGCTATAAAATGCAATTATATGCTTTTGTATAGCACCTTTCAAAATTATGAACTCCAGACACTCTGTAATGTCTACTTCATCCAACTGTTTCAAGATATAAGATGGGAATTTGTTTAGCAACCCAAACAGCACAAGACAACACTGAAAGAATATTATATTCAGTAGTATCACAGGGGACATTGTCTGAAGAAATTTGAAAAAAGAAACCATCAAACTTTGAAAGTAGGAAACTTGGATCTTCCAAAGCCAGGCTAGAATAATTTTTAGTTTGTACAAACCAGAGTTTTTGACAAACTGGAGTATATTTTTGAGAAAAAAAAATTACAAATAAAAACAGGGTTGATATTTTCATACAAAATAGATTCTCTTCTTGTGAGAAGATGATAAAATCATGGTGCTTTATGCATAATCTAGTTGCTCTCACTAGGTAGCTGAAATTGCTTTTCACTTGCTGCTACCAAAAGCAGAAGTCCTGTTTTCCCTGCTTTTTGTCACATGATCCATCCCCTCTTTTCTGTCAAATGTGGCATGCGTTGGGCCTTGTCATGAGTGACTGCAATCACCAAAAGAGGATGGATGTGAGTTAATGAGTTAGTGGCTCAGGAGCAAGGCAGATTTGTTTGACAAGTTCACTTCTCATGAAAACCTGCCATGTAGTTCTATGGGCACATTAATGTGGCATTACACTTGTGCTGCTTCTGAAACCTTTATGAATCTACTGTTCTTTGCCCTCACACCCACAGCTTCTTTATTCAGGCACAAGCATTCGTGTAGCCAGGTGATGAGTTAGACTGGAAAAACTATTGGGGTAAAAAGTAATTGAGATTTTTTTCTGGGGAGGGGGTGTCGTGGGTAGGGGTGTCACTGTACAGAATGGTGGTGCTGGCACAATCAAGGAGCAAAGCAGGGGCAGGGGCAGGACCAGCACTTTGGTAGTCAGACTGCAGGTAGTCACAGCATAAGTGTTTTGTACGTTAGGAGTTAATTTTCCTAAGGACCTAACAGCATGCTGAGAATGACTAAAAGTGTAATTTCTAATAGATTTTCAGCATTTCATCTGTGATCTATGATTTCAGTCTCTCATTAGTTTGATTGTCATAATATTAGCAGTTTCCTAAATGGATACTTCCACAAGCTTATGAATATGCTCATTTATTTTTATATCATAGTTTATATCATAGTTGACTCATTTATGCAAGTCACATTTTCCTTTGAGCAATATTTTTTTATTTTTGCTGGTGATGATGACACATTCAGAAGTTGGAATTTGGAAGACTTTTTTCATTTCTAACATTAAGTGCATTTTTGGGAAGCCTTCTAATGATATTTTTATATGTCTTATTTTTTTCAGACAGAATTTCTTTGATCACTAAAGATGAAACAGAGGAAAGTTCGGTGACTAGTGAAGAGGCTGAAAAGGTAACGTTTTTTTAATGAGAATCTATATAGAGTCCTTGTTGTGGAACAGAAGATACTTTCTTACGTGGGTAAATCTTTAGGTGAATGAAATAGGATCCATATGAAGGAAGAAGAGTGTTCATTTGCCACACAACTGAAATTGCCTCAGTTCAGAACAAAAATAATTTGCTAGCATGTACCACAGCATTTTTCTTTAATTGGTCTTTAGAAAGTAGCATGTATTGACATTGTTACCTGAAAATGTCCTCTACAAAGAATAGGAGCTTCAGGAACTCAGTGTAGTGGAACAGCTATAGACTATTTATATATGCAGGATGACTATTTGAACTTCATAGAAAGAACTGTTTTCTCATTATTAGCACACAAGTTCAAAAATCAGGATACTTTTTTTGTCTAAAGGTGTTGTGAATTTTAGCAATATAAAGTTATTATGGCTAGTTTTCACCATATGTGAGACAATATCAATATTTTCCACTTTACGCAGTTCTCGTGGTTTCATGCACATCATAGATGATGCTGGTAGTATTACTGGTGATCATATTAGATCCTTTTGGAAATGAAAGTTTTGGAGTATTAGCAGGTATTATTTCTACAGAAATATATCACTTCAGTAACTGCAGTGATGAAAGGAGGATGTCACAGTTACAAAGTAGTGAATTCTAACAGGCAGAATGGTGCCTTCTGTTTGAAAGCAAGCAGAATTCAGAGTTGCTGTCAAAAATTGTATTGGTGTGGAGAGGGTAAAATGGGCATTCTTGTATCAGGCTGCTAGCCATGATTTTAAATAGTTTAGGAGAAAGAAGGTCCTTGTATTACAGACCCCTGAAGGTAAACCCGTAGCTAAAATCACCAAGTACTTTGCAGAGAAGCAGCTTTTCTAAAAGATGCCACATTGATTTTTGCAACTTGCAGGCCTTACGTTAGCAGTAACCAGAAGGGGATGGAAGTAGGTTCTCCATGAGTGAATTAATGAGTGGCTAAAAGGTTGTATTTTAGAAACTGCTTTTTTTCATCTGTAACAATTTACCTCAAGGTGAAGAAGGCACAGAAATGTCATGAAAATGAAAAGCTAACAAACTAAGAGTCCAGAAAGCTAAGTACATGTGCAGGGTACAAATGACACAGTATGATGGTTTTTTTAGACATGAAGGATCTACTGGCTGTTTCTCATCACACATAATTGTATAGAGCAACTTTTTTTCCCCAGTGGTGGTTTTAAAGAGTATCAGTTTTTGTTATATATTCCAAATGCTATGAATTTACTTGGAAACTTCTGAAGACAATGTTTTTCTTGAGAACTTTGCTTTCTAGCTTGAAATTACCATTGATGCTCAAAATATACTAATGCTGTGTGAAATAGCCACTATTCCTAAAGGAAATCTCTAGTAGCCACGAAGACCTTACAGCATACTGTTGTCTTAACTGTGGGCTTGTGGTGGCTAAAAAATACCGTGCCTGCGTAGGAATGCAGCAGAAATTATGGAGTACCAAGGACTAGATTTACAGCTGCCAAGCTAAGCTGGATCACAGCATTTGTAGGCTGACTTCAAAATTACTTTTCTGTTTAACGTCATCCTACTGTCAGCCAGGTGTTGCAATACAGGAAATTCTTTTGTGATTGATTGAAGGTCCTACCACGGCCATAACTTCCCTTTAAAATAGGGCAATAAGAGAGATTGCATGAAATCAGCTCTGCAACAGAGTTCTCTAACATGGCAGTTAACTTTCAGAATAAATGGGTTGCATCTTTTTGCTAACTAGGCAGTTGGCAATCCCACTTATTCACTAGATAACCACCTCTCCCCACGCTCTCCAGACCCAAACCCAAAACCCTGACTTGCTGTTGTCTGTTGAAGGTTCATATGACTTTTTACTTAAGAAACTGGAAGACTGCTTATTCTTGGAGTAAGATCTGCAGGAATAGAAAATTTTATCTTGAGGTTATGGGACTGACCTAAAATCTAATCTTCCTTGGTCCACTTAAACCCTACCACAGTTTTCCTGTGTGATACAAAGCCAGCATTTTCCTAGGTCTATAGTAGATTGCAAAAATGGTTCATTTGTTTTATATACTGAAGGTGACACACTTCTGTAAAGGGTTATATTGGATCTTTTAAAATATCACACAATAGAGTAAGATGCAAGTTTTCTTCACCTGTGTAATAGATCACGTGCAAGCATGTAGGTCAAGAGATTGTCTGTCAGTGTGGTCCTATGTGACACAAAAGCCTTTTCTCTTACGTGCAGATCACTAGCTGATAGCAGTTTCAGGACTGTTTTGGATATAAGATTTCAGGTTTAGAGGGTTGCTGTTTGAAGGAGAAAGGAAAACTTACAAGGCCAATTATTAGAAAGGTAACATGTAAAAAATTTCTTTTTCTTTTTGGATGAGCTAGGTTATCCATGCATATTTTCTTATCACTGAGAAAAATGATTTTAGGTAGGGGTTTTTTTTCTGTAATAGCGGAGATACTCACTTTAGAGCGTGATGATGATAGGTTAAAAGAGCAGAAGTGTCAAGTGCTTTTTCTGGTTGCTTTGGGGAAGATAATGGATTTCAGCACAACTATTATATGTAATTTGCTTTTGCATAAATGTAAAACGGGTTTTGGAAAAAAAACAACTTTGTTCAGCATTTGATGGAAACTTCAGTTTCAATTTTTTGCAAATCTTCGTCATACATTTCTTTAGCTTTTAGCTTTCTTTACCTAATTTCGTGTGGGAAAGCTAATTTTGAAAACTTTGAAAAATGTGCTACTTTCAGAAATACCATTTGACTCTTAACTGTGTAAAATGAAATTTGATCTGGCACAAAAAGCCTTTCAGAGCTGACAATGTCATTAGTTTTTATTTTCATAGTTTGTGCTTTATATTACTACTAGATTGAGAACTTTTCCAGCAAAAAAAGTTACACAGACATACAGCATCTTGAAATTCTAATTCCTTCTGGCCCTGTCACCTTCTCTTTTTTTTTCGCAGCTACAAAATCTGTAGAAGTTGAATTCAGAATGTTAAAATTTGAGTGTTGTCTGTGGAGTAAGCTTTCTACATTCCTCTTGGATGTTGCCAATTAGGATGTAGGAAGGGTCTGACCTTTGGGTATTGAGACAACTGGGCAGAGGTTGTCTACATCCTCTGTGTTTGGTGTTAACCAAAACCGATGTATTTGCTTTTCATCCTAGTGGATAGCTGGTACTTTCCCACAAATGGGATGCAGCAAGTAATTTCTTAGTGTTTTACTCATTGTCTAAAGCTGTCACTGTTGTTCTAGAGAAGGATCAGAACATTTTATTTATGTAAAATAATATTTAAGCTTTTTACAGTACATGTGTATTGTCTCAGAGATTGGTAGTGCTCTGGTAGGGATCCCATGGCCTTTTACACAACCTCTTTGGCTGTTACAGTTGAAGTCCTCAGGTAAACAGTAGCTTGCTTTCAAGAGCCAGCTGTTTGCACAAAAGAGTTACATAAACTCTAAGCAGGTATTTATAGCCTGTTTAATGTGGTTATTTTTCTAACTAGCTGTTCTCTTTCATCATTTAGAGTTACAGCGAAGTTGTTTCTGAATTAAGGATGATGGAACTCAAAGTTATGGAATGTGGCTTTTCTTCCTCCTCAGTTTTCACAGCCATCTTTTTGTCTGGGGCAGGGTTGTTCCTGGCTCTGTATACTTGTTCTGGTACATTTTAATAAGAAAAAGAAAATTTATGATTTTATAGTAAGGATATTTGTAAAGAGACTGTAACTAAAACTTGTAGACAACTGGATACTTTTTAAGTAAGAGTCAAGTATTTGTATTTTTTTTCTACCCTTCTAGCTAATTTTTTTTTTCACTATGTTAGGCTAAAAGAAAAGTCATTCAGAGGGGGTTGTACTCCCGATATTGTCTGTATGTTTGATTTCAGTTTTTATAGTATCTGAGCAACTTACCTTTATCTTCTGTTTATGGATGCCATGCTTTAAGTGAAGGGCATATGGTAAGTTGTATCAGCAGCTATGGCAATAGAATTTTACATAATGAATTTTCTATTTTTAAAGACTGGCATTCTAACCATCTTGCATGTTTGAAGTTTTTTTTAAAATTCATGTCTTTGTTCATTTGTTAAATGTTAATTGAATTAAATGGGAAACTTCTAAGTTCCACACAGAACTAGAATATCATACTTAAGAAATTTGCTAAACAAGCCATTAGTCAGCTTACGTACATATTCATACCGGGGGAAGCAATTTGCTGTCCTTTAGCATTTTGTATCTACACACAATATTACTTCAAAAATTATCTTTTTTAAGAACATAAACATGGCCATACTGTAATGAACAAAATTTCCATCTAGCCCAGAATCCCATGGTTGACAGTGGACAATAACAGATGGGTAGGGAAAAGTGTACAGTCCCAGGCTCCAGCCACTGATGTCTCAAGTACTTTCTGTGCTTGAGGTTGTTTCTGTGGACTTAGTAGGCTTCGAAGGATTTCTTTTCTATGAACTTTCCCCATCTCCCTGTGAGACTAGGGACTAATATTTGCAGCATCCTTATTAGAGGGTGTTCTACAGCTTAACCATATATTGTCTGAACATTTGTTTGTTTTTCAACACACTTCACCATAAAATCCTTTAAAAGCAAGTCTTATAAAATTTCCTGTAGTTTAAGATTATTTTTCAGGGTGAAAACCAGAACAAACTTCCTTCATAATTTTTAATTATAGGTGGATTTGTTTTGATATACAAAGGAGACATTCTCTTAATTTAATATTAAGGGTCTGAGTTTTGTCAGTATCATATAAATACATTTGTATTTTCAGTTCTTGGCTCCAAAAGAAAAGAAAAATGAAACTCTGCCTCCCACAGATGAAGGTGGTGATGTTGATGACTTGGTGAGTACTGTAAAGACCTGATGTGTCTTTAGAATTAAACTGTAACTGAAGGGTGCAGTGAGAGAGAGAGAGCTTCTTAAAGCAGTAGGTTAGAGTGCATGGCTTAGAAAACACCTAAGGAATTGAGTTAGAAAAGAGCCACACGGAATTACTTATTTGCTATTGTAAAACATAACCAGGTGTGTAATTTAATGATGGCAAATACTGTTATGTAGTAACACAGGTGTTTACATAGGTTAAACGTGTCCTCTAGTGTGTTTCGAAGGAGCCAGTGAGGCTGCTCATTTGATAGCAGATTGTTATAATTTACTATAATAGCATTTAACAAAGCTTGTAGATCTAGAACAGCTATTTATGTGGGTTGAAAACTAAAAATAATTTTAAAAACCATGTTTTAATCTTCTCAGTTAACCTTCTCTATATAGGCTTACTGAAATTCAAGGATTTCAAGAGGGTTTTTAATAAATATTGTAGCCATTTTTTACAGGCTGAGTCATTACAAATCTGTCTCCAAGGCTTAAGCTGATGGTGTAGACAGTTTTAAAGAAGCTTCAATAGCAGGCAGATTTCTACTTTTGGACTATACTTTTTTTAAATCTATAAACTGCACATACGATTATGTGAAGATGAGATTTTTAGGTTTGTTTTTGTACTTTATAGCAGCTTAGTATTAAGTTTTGTGCAGTCCATTTTTGTTACACGATAAGAATTTCTGATTTTTTTTTGTTTTCTGAGCGCTAAACACATGTAAGAAATAACTTGAATTCAATGCTGCTTCTTCCAAATCTGTTTCTTCTGTTTGCAGCTGGACATGATGTGACTGGGCGATATATGGTGACTATACAAGCAAAGTTTTGAAAGAGATCTCCCTGTGAGGTGGGGCACAGAACAGGATGCTAATGGGAAGACAGAATATCCATCTTTATTTTCTTGAATGAGAGCAGAAGTCCAAGAGACATTTCCAGTTGGTATAAACGTCATCTGACTTTTCAAAACTAGAACAGAAGATTGAAATAATCTGAAGTATTTGTGAAGTAATGATAGCATTAAAGCATCTTTTTTTTTTTTTTTTTTTTTCTTTAGCACACTGAATCTAGCTTATCCTTGGTATTGCTTTCAGCTAAACACTACTAAATTTAATGAGAATCTGCACTGGCATCTAAAATTCTTGTTACATTGCCTGGGAAGGAAGACAGAAGTGTCACAGTGAGGTTACCATGTAATGCTGAATCTTTAGTGGAGGTAACTCCATAGTGTTATTGTTACAGAAGGGAAAAAGTCTCTATTTTCATGCTTTTTTCCTATTTAAAAAACAGAGGAAAAAAAAACCACAAAGGCTTATGGGAAAAAAATTTAGGCCAGGGAGTCACAAAGTAATAGTTTGACATACACAACAGAATCTAAAGCACACAGCAAAGCCAAGTGTGCTGATTTTGCCACACTGTACCCAAATCAGTGATTATGGTCATCTCTGTACTACAGGTTCTCTATCCTGTCAGGTCAGCAGCAGCTCAACAGTCTCTGCCCCTTTCTATTATACATTTTGCTGTTTCATGTGCTGGGATTTCTGATTTTTTTAGACTTTTAACTAGTATGGTTACTGTAGATACTGCTGGTGCTAAAAGGATGAATGAATCAGTTGTATCCCCATTTCATACACTGCAGGTAACTGCTAACACAGAGCAGAAGAATCCATGAAAGCTGTACGCTGACACCTGTGATAGATAACTGATAATAGTAAACATTGGTAACCAAAATGGAGTACTGTCTACACAGAGCAATCCAAAGTAGTCAAATACTGCCTAGAAAGAGATAGTCAAATTTGATTACAGATCTGGAGAGACACTAATGACACCTTCACAGATGTTTTTTTGTTACAACCAGATTCATCCCTGTAAAAGCTGTTCTTTCATTATTGCAAATGTATAAACATACTGTGCAAAATGGTATTAAGATTATAAAAAAGAAAAAAAATCATGAGCTGTAGTTAAAAATATTTTGGAATATCTGCACTTTATACTGAACAACGGCTCTGGTATGGGAAATGGCAATTGCTTTTTGCCCCTACCTCCCTACACAGCGACCTGCTCTCTCCTGTCTTACATCCTATCCTGACTGAGTTAATGCAGACTTTGAAAGGGTTTCTCAAATGCAGATGGCAGGGAGTAAGTGATCTTTCCAGAGCTTTAGAGCATTTGTGTCACCAGAAGATATTTTTCTGAACTGTAAATAAGAAAAATGTGGTCAGTCCATTGTTTTGAATGTCTTTTAAGGCCAATTTATAGAGTATAACACTGGCTGGGTTTTTTTTACATTTTATTAATTTGTTTGATTAATAAAATATTTTAAAATTTGCTTTTGTCTTCTTCAGAACCATGTTTGCTAAAATCACATGATTAACTACTTATGCAGTACCTAAGAGAGACTATCAAAACCACCTTTTCTGGGCATACAATGTAAACACTGAATATCAAAATCCCTCTACAGAAGCAGAGTGCAATTACTTGTTCTATTCTTTACAAACTCTAAACTTCACAACACCCCGATAAAATAATTTTTACCATTTTGCAGAGATTATGCGAAGTCTTGGTCAAGACCGGAAAGGATATAGAATTACTTTGCAAATCAAAATAAAATAAGGATTAGGCCTTTCTGTTTCTTTTGAACCAGTTGACCACATTTTTAGAGAGTATTGCTTCCGTCAAGCAATAAACATTTAGTTCATGGAATATTATTTCATAGATCTTCTTGTTACCTCTACAGCATATTTAGGCTCAGTATGGTAACTGAGTTGCTAGTACTGAAGAGGGGAATGGGAATTTATGACTCATAGTTAAAACAAGTGAAAACAAATTCTTAGAAGGCAAGCAAGTGTCTTTCATTCTGCCTAGCCTTCTGAGTATCAGTCATAAGAAACTGTGATATGTCTTACTGAGAGTCTGTCAAATAGCAGTCTGATTTTACACTTGTCCTTTGGCAAAGGGCCAGCTTTCAGGTTCTTATTAAATGACTGGAAGAAATCTTTCACTTAGTCTAAGCTCACATTTTCAGTTATAAAGTCTGACCTAGTTACTAATTACATTGAGGATACTTGTTCTGAATTGCAATACTGGCCAGTCTTCAGAAGCAATACAGCAGTTAGTCATCTACTCCAAAAGCAGACATGCAGGAAACACCATGCAAATTTGTTTTCTTGCAAGCAGCAGAACATCCCTTGTCCTGTACTTTATAGCCAGAGAAATTATCAAAGAGTCTAAAAAAAGAAAAGATAATGGCTGTGGTTTTGTTATATGTTACTGATCCCCCCCCCCCCCGAAGGAATGCGTCTCTGGAAAGCTCTTTAGGTGCTAATAACATGGGACAGTAACCTTGGCTAGCCTTGTTTGCCAAGAGATCAAAGCTTATGATTGTTGTCTTTCTGTTAATCTACTGCTCTGATACCTCTTTAACTCATTGGGTGGTAGTATCAGTCAGCTTTGATGGAGAAGCAGTGATTTCAGCATTATGTTTTAAAAGATTTTTATGGAAGTTGATGCTGGGAAGAGGTGAAAGGAATGAATAGTTCGGCCTTTTTTCCCCTCTTTGGCTGGCCTGGCAGCTGAGAGTACCAGCCAGCAGGCTAATCATGTCACATCAGCAATATCATGTGTTGCCTAGTCTGCAGGTTCTCTTCCTCAGCTAGAAGAGGAATGTGGAGTAGAACAGATATTTTGTAGTGTGGACTTTCGGAGGTGGAAAGTATCCAGGGATATTAAACCAGGAAGAGTAATTAATATGGGAGGGAGCTGGGGCCATAGCATGAAACTGAATACTCCACAGAAAGGACAAAATACTGGTTTGGGGAGCCACAGAGGAAGAGGGAGGCTCTTCCAGTAATAATGTACCAGTAATCTGTAAGTAACCAGGCTATATCAGTTCTGCTAATGAATTTGGTTGCTCTTGTCACTGAGTAGTGAGGTCTGCTGACTCTAACAGTTCTCAAGTCTTGTCTCATTCATTTTTGTATTCAGAAACCCAATTTGTGCTCTTGGACAGTTGTGAAAATGTCATGGAAGTAGTGGAAGATAACTTCCAAAATGTTACATAATTGAAGACTTGTGATTTGTGCGATACTAGATTGGCTTGAAATGAATTGTCAGGTCAACAGCATGGTGTCAACATGTTTGGTGAATTCTGGAAGCAAGGTGCCATCTCTGTCCTTATGATGTGGCATAAAAGTATGACACATACCAGTAAAACACTTCTAATGCAAGGAGATCTGTTCTGCTGCACTGTGGTCTCTTAGTTGCCAGGGTAGATTTTCTTCTTCCTAACTTTCCTGATATTTTGGTTTTGGCAGAATTGTCTATTTGGTGTTGGGGCAGGGTCTTTGGAATTAGAAAATGAGGAAGGAAATTCAGTCATCTGTGGAAGACTAGGAGAAGTTATTTAGGTTGCGAATTCTGCAGACAGGGCCCATCTCTATACACTGCATTTGCACGCTGCTTAGCGTAGCAAATCCTGCTCTTAGTGTGAGGTTGCTGGCCACTACCACAAGTCAGATGATATAAGGTAAGGGAGGAGTTCCTTCGTGATCTCAGTTGGGTTGGGGGTAATCTGGAAAGAGAAGAGGAATCTGGAAAGAGGAAGAGGAGGACTTACATTTTGTTAAGCTGGGAAATATGATGGTAGATATTCCTGTTGTGCTTATAAGCAATAGGGTTGTTTTGGTTTTGTTCCACACTCCCCCACCCCCCAGGGAAATAAGCAGTTAACTTCAGCTGTTGGTTTGTGATAGAGGAAAACTCATTTCCACCAAACTTTCAGCTTTGCTTCCTTTTCCCTTCTGTCTTCATTCTTCTTCTCTTGGTACTAGTACAGCATTAGACGCATAATGGAGTACAGTGTGTGGCAGCAATAACAAGAGTAAGTATCAGATGTAGAAAACCTCCAAGTTTTCTCATCCCTCTTTTGAGATGCAGGTTACAAAGATTATTTAAAAAAAAAATGTTCCCAGCACTAGCAGGGGGCTGGAGGCCCACCCAGGCCTGTGTTTCTAAATTCTTTGAAGAACTACTACATAAAAAAAGAACAGCTTTCTTTGTAAGCCTCACCACTGGAAAGGTGCTAGTAAATGAAGACAGCAAGAGGTTACTTGTCTTTCTAGGTGGTGGAGTTTATGTATATAGCATTTCTGTGCACTGTTTTGAAGGCAGCTTTGGGAGAAGCTCTGCACCAGTTTGGACTCTTCTTGTAATTACTGAACTTGAAAATTTTAGAGCAATAGATTACCACATACTAAGGAAAATAAAGGAAATGAGAATAGATGTGAGGTTTTCTTTTGTAATACTGTCATAATCTGATATGAAGAACTAAAATAGATATATTAAAAAAGTCAAGGCTGTGATTTTTAACCTCTCTTACCTTTTCCGAAGGATGAAAACTCACACTGAACTCTGCATAAAAATTTGGCACAGAGGCAGAGATACTCTTTACTGTACAAGAAAATTACTTGGAAAACATTTGAATGCATCTTAGTTTAGCTTAAAGTTTGACCATATTTTTCCAGGCAGCAAGTTTTGATAAGTGGAAAGATTAGGGTCCCCTTCTACCCACACCCCCCTGCCCTTTTGCTGTTTTGGAATAGAACTTACATTTATGAAAATAAAAGAACTAAACAAGAACTACAAAACCTGCCCCTTCTTCTAGTTTTTACAGACCAGACGTAATTTTAGTGCATCTGTGAGCTGAGTGCCTTAAAATAGGCCCTTCACTCATCTGACTTTCTGCACATACTTACTGTACTTCAGTGATTTAAGCTGGACAGAAATTAATCTGCTGCCTCTTCCCAATAACTTTGTGAAGTCAGCGTGCCTAAGACACAGTGAAATGAATCTTGTTCCTTCTGATGCCTCACCAGTACAATTCTCAGCTATTGACCATCAAAAGCACTTCTTTTACCAGCAGCCTTAAAGTACTCACAGTACTTTTTGCTGTTACCAAATCATGAATTATTTCACAACGCTAAAAAGTACTTAAATTTGGTCATACATATATTTACTGGTGCACTAATTCTTAGGACCCCTCTATATGCACCAAGTCAGCTGTATGGAGTCCTATGAGAGTTTGGGAAGTCTATGAAGGAATGGTAGGTTGACTGTAGAAAGGTATTTAATGTTGCTTTCAATGTATCAAACCAAAGGATTGTTTTTCTTCCTTATTTTTACTGAGTTCCAACCCTGTCTCATCCTTTCTTCCTATTATGATGTGCAATAATAGGCAGTAATAACTGTCATTTCCTTTTCCTCCAGAAGGGAGTGAATCTTGCGGCTTTCAAGATATTAACAGAAAACAGAAATACCTCCAGTGTAGGGTATAACGAGAAACATTTTCTATCTGCTGTCTGAGACAATGCATAAAGGGAGCACAAGCCCCTGAGGAGACCAACTGTGGTGCAGGTATTTTTGTCTGAAGCGTTTGGATCAGACATAATGCTAGGTAAAGTAAGGTAAAATAACTGTAGTACCTGGTTGTTGAAGTTTTATATGGCTTGGATGTATGAGAATTTCCTTCTCCAGCCTGCTAATGTGAGTAGTCAAATGACAAATACTCTCTTCCCCACAGTGAGGTACATCCACAATGTGAAGAAATGGTATATAGCCCCTGTACCATGTTGGCTTTTTACAAGAGTTATAGCAGCTGTATCAGAATGCTTAGGGACCCTTTACTTACTAAAAAAGCAGGGGGGGAGAATTTTTTTCTTTAGTTCCAAGCAGGCCAGCATGGAAAGCCCTGAACTGAATGGGTAAGAGTCAGCCAACAGCTTTTCCCTGTGGTCCCTTAACACTGCGCATGAATCCCATGTGAATTTCATCTTCTAGCCTCAGCCTTCCTGAATGTTCAGGTACTGTCACTTCTCTGCCTACAAAGGATAAAAAATGGGTCAGCAAAGGTGAGATGAGAAATAATAAGACCTTTGTTTGGTGACTTGTGATGTAGGTTCTTCACCAGTACTCCTTGTGAACTTTCAGCAGTTACCAACCATAGTATCTCCACGTTTCAGTTTGGCCCCAAGGTTTAGAAGGCTGTATGCTCTCCAGGAAGAGCATAGCATGAGCAATATTGATCCATCTTTCACAAAACTGTGCTGGGTAGTGTACAAATTTGTGTATCATCTGAATCCTACCTTCAGCTAACATTCCGATCATCTAGAAGCTAAACTTGCTGATTCCCTTCATTTTCTTGTGGGGGAATTTATCAAAGATAACATCAGCCAGCAGGTATATCCTTTTTCTCCCTGAGGAAAAGGAGTAAAGGAGACAAATGGTTTGGGGGAGGAGAGCGGTTTTGGTGATATGGAAATTGCATATGTTTGATGAACTTGCTTCTGTCTTATGTTCTGCCACTTGAAGTACCAGAACTATCAGTGTGTTCTGTAGCTTATTAAACCATAGTTTATCTGGTATGGGTTGTGCTTTGCAGACAATAACATTACCTTTAAAGGCATGTAGTTACTGCAGAAATGTCTTGAAGAGATGGAGATAGGGACGGTTTCTGTCTTCAGTATTTGCTAGCAAACAAGGAAAATTTGAGGACAGCTGCACTTACAAGGACCACACATATCACTGACACGGTTGGATTTGTTGCACATTGTTTGTAAGGGGTCTGTGGCTCTATCAAAAGGGATGATTCAAAACTTTGTGAGGTCTGGTGGTCAGGCTTCTTGGGAGATAAAGAAGGTACTCCAGATGAGGGATGTCCTATAACAGGTGGAATCTCTCGGTGAGGTACTAATACTAAGTCAACCTGTAAGTTAAAGAATCAGAGAAACGGGCTGTGTCCCCTGTAGCTTCATAAAAAATTTTTCATTGTCTTATTTCATAAGAAAATAAGAGAGCTAATCTTCTGGTTCACTAGTGGAGGACAGCAACAGTAGGGTTTTATTCCTAGCTCTGCTGAAGACTCATTTGGGGCCACTTATTCAATCTCTCTGCTTCTTGATTATCCTCTCTTTGCAACTGAGGAAAGTTGTTGACTCATGGTGTCTCACAGAGAAGGCAGTTGAAAGACTTTTGAGGGACTTTGGTTGGATGAGACTTCATATAGAGAGGGTATGTGAGTGCAAAAGTTTTATGGAAAAAGATTTGGACGGGGGAGTAAATGAAGACAAAAAGCAAGTTATTGTGATGCTCCCTGGGACATGACGAGAGCGTGATCAGTAGTCTTGAGGAGAAGGTGGAGCAGTGGGAATTCCATTAAGTGTCTCACAGGCAGCAGGAATATGTGAAAGGCAGACATTAAACAGACAAAGACCGAGGTATCCTGGAGAAATGGACGATCAGTTATTCCACTTAATGACTTTGAAAAGCAAGGAGAGGAAACAGATGAGGTTTCAAAGCTTATTATTGGAAAGAACAGCCCTTCTATATCTCTTTCACAATCCAGAAAGAACGAGCTGTTTTACATAATGAACATTTACTTACTGTTCTCCCAGACACACACACACTGACCTATTTAAAAATGCAAATGGTCATAAAGTTCCCTTCAGGCAGCAGTGACAAAATCAATGTAGAAGGAATAGGGTTAGTCCAGCAAGAAAATATGTAATTGGGTTGTAGCTTGTCTGCAAGAGATTTCTCTGCAGTCATCAGGAGATGGGAGCAATAGAGGCTTTAGCATTTGAATGACTCACAGCTCGAGGTTTACACATGAGATTGCATATAATCCCCATTAACCCAAAGCTGATGATGACTCAGATGCAAGAACTGCAGTGAGACAGAGGATGTGAAAAAGAACAAACATGGAGAGAGAAAAACACACAGGAATGACCTTTTCCTACAACAGGTCACTGTAACTTGAAAAACAAGAGCAATACATAACCAAGGGGACCACTGGAAATCAAGGGAAACAAATCATTGCATCTATGTTACAGAGTGAGTGTGTGCTGGAAGGCAGGACCAGCTTCACCTTCTGGACAGCTGTATTATTCTTCAAGGGAAGATTACTCTGCATAATCTAGTTCTTCGTGGAAGAGCTGTGGGCAGTTTCAGAGATTTACTGTGCGGTAAAGAGAATTGAAAGGCAAATCACAGCTACATGGAGAAGCATATGTTAGGGAGTCAAAGCAAATTGTTTCCTTCTCTTAAGTTTAACTGCTTAAGTTTTTGTGCAGGAATTTCCATGTGATGGGGTCTGGCCTTTAGGTTGCCAGTATCTGGTCTTGAAAATTACTCTAGGCCAGGCTGCAAATGGTTTGAGACTGGTACAAAAAACATAGGATGAGTGAAACTGAAGAAAATAAGCTTCTATGATTCTCTTGGTAGCTGCAGAGTTGTTGGGGTGCAATTCTGTATTTTGTTTGGCTTTAAAGAAACAATCGACCCCACTTTCCAAATCCTAGAAGAGCAAATGCCTCTGAAGACAATTTACCCATGTCTGTAGTCTTCATTGTACAAAGATGTCCTGAATTCTCTGAAGATTTCCTGTGTGCTCTCAGAGATTTCATGAAACCAGCTGATGGGGCAGAAGTTGATGTCTTCATTGCACCACAGTTATCGTGGGCAGCATCAGTTTTCCTCTGGATAGCAATGACTGCACAGAGGATGCTGTGGCAAAATCACCAGGTATGCCTAGAATTGGCAGCCCAGTTGCTTAGGTTCAAAATGCTCTGGCAGCAGGGTGCAGGGAAGCTTGTGCCATCGCTGTGAATGCTGTTCCTCTATGCTCATTTGGGGATTTGTTGGGTACCCAACAAGCCAGCCGTGTCTGTGGAGCACAAATTGCTCCCTGCATGAATTAAAGGCATCAAGGGAACTGAGGGAGGAGAAGGGGGAAGTAACTCAAAACACATACACACAGTTTGGGATCAGAGATTAGCTGAAAAAAATAGTGCTTCAAGGCAAGGAGGGAGGAAATCGAACAGATGAGGGCATAATATTTAGTATGAGAAGTGAGCAAATCATATCAACAAGCACATTCCCTTAGGATTCATTTAAATGGGCACATGCAGACCCTAAGGAGCACAGTACTGCAGAAAAAAATACGTTCTTTCTTGGACTTTGCATGGCTTTTGGGATTTAGCTGTGTGTCATCAGCTCAAAATGCTAGTTGATGATAGACAGTTCTTACAGCAGCTATGCATGGAGCTTGTCAATATTTGTCATGTATAAACTAGTCTGTATTAATGTATGTTAGCTGTTTGTAGATAGCACCCATGCATCCTAGAGCTGCAGTCCCTTAATGGGATCTTTTAACAACAATTACCCAGGCTTGCATTGCTTACTGAGAGCCTTTTGCAAAAAAAAGTCACAACATAGAGCTACACAACTTCTCTAATACATGGGACTTTTCAGAAGCAGTCATGCTTTCTGGACCAGACAGCTCCATCCTCTTGCATTTATTCAGTTGGCTAATTCAAGGCAAGTTTGTCACTTCTGCTAGCATTGCTGTAGAAGCCTTAAAAGGTGCACCTGGTCTGTTTGTATCAAGGGTGCAGGTGTGGGGATCCCGGGTGGGGTATCAGGGCTGAGGAATCCTGTAGCTTTGTGTCACGGTGCTGATGGCCTGCTGCCACTAGCGTGGTTGTCCCTCCAGCCTGCCTGTGCAGCCATCCTTGGGAAGCTGGGCTTACAGCAAGACAAGACTAACATAAAGAAAAAGGTTTATCAGAATGATGATGTAAACAGCCTTCGCTCCCTGTGCAGTTGTTTTTTTCTGAGTTCAGTAGAGTGGGAACTTTTTGGCAACCAAGAGTCAAGTTCTCAGTTTCTTCTTCATTTCCTTTGGGAAAGGTTGCCTCTATGGTGGTGATGTCTGTGGACATGAGAATGCACATATGCGCGTGACAAGCACACAGCTCCATAGCAGCACAGAACAGAAACACTGACATCCCCCAAATTAATTTTTAAAACGTGAAATAGATGGGTTATACTCTTCTGCCTGTCTTTGCATGCTATTGTAATCTGGGGTAAGAAGCAATGAGTGGTTTATAAGGTGCCATAGGCTGAGTGTATGATTTTTATTTTTTTACTGGTGCCCTGACATCATTAACAAGCTCATTTGCTGACCAGCTGACTGTTAATATCCTGGGAAGAAATGCATATTTTATATTTACTGACAGAACTCAGAGATACAGTCTCACTTATCTCAAGCTCAGCAGGCCTTTGGGCACAAAATGTGCTCATATACTTTGCCTCTCGTGCATGGAACAGACAACAAAACAACCCCTTTGACTGGATGATACTTCTCTGTGAGATTGTAAGGGAGAAGCGATGTGTTGAGTGACAGTGGGTTTGCCAGCTGGTGTTGAGCACCTCCAGACTTTAGTGCTTTAATGTGAAGAGACAGGAAAATACCATCACTCCAAACTAGCAGAGGTGGGTTTGGAGTGAGCTGGCCTGGCTCTGTGTGCTGAGTCTCTAATGTCTTCTCTTTCCTTCCTTACCATTGCCGTGGGTCTGCCACGGTCCTGTTATGGTCAGCACATTAGGCCCCTCGTACAACTGCTGCACACTGCTTTTGCATATGCGTTTCAGAATGTACACGTCCACTAACTGTAATTTGGGATAAGAAGTGATGACCGGTTTACGAACTGCCGTAGGCTGAGTGTATGGAGGCTCACGGTGTTACCAACACCACCAGCAGGAAGCAGACATGATGGTTTCTGGGGAGGGGACCCCACATGGAAGTGCTGTAACTTTTATTTTTCTGTCTCTTTTTGTACACTGCGCCTTCTTGGTGTGTTCCCCTGCCTCCTTCATGTGCAGTGTGCACTGCCTACAAAGCACTTCTGAACTTGGCTACGTGGTTTTGGGTGTCCATCTAGCTTTGCTCACTTACTCTTACTTTTGCCTTTTTGGCTGTTTCCAGCTCCAATCATACGACTGCTCCCTCCAGCCTGTTTTGCTGCTGTGCTTCATTCCCAGCTCTTACCTTCAGCAGAAATCAGCACTGTCTGCGGCACTTCCAGATTTGGGAGGCAAAACCACTGGTTGCAGGAACTTGCCATCTGATTCTGACTTCTGGGGGACTGGAATGGGACATCTCAAATCCTTCTGACTTAATGGCTTTCCAAAATTCACCTCTCTGGAAAGGTACCAAGAGGCTTCAAACCACCATTCTTTGGAGTCATATCTATTTCTCCAGTGTTGTGTGGTAGACGTCTTGCCAATTTGTCCTCTTGAGTGCTAAGTTGCTCCATTATAGTTTTTCATCTTGTTCCTGCTGTACAACTAATCTCTGCTTTCTGGGGCCAGTGTCAACTTGGTGACCTGTAATTACCTCACTCTGAATTTTTCTGTGATCAGTAGTTCCAGAATATCATTCTGGCCATTAAGGTGAGAAGGACTTGCATTATGGTGCTGCTATATGAGCACTTCTGGCATTAAGCATATGTGTTTAATTAGTTTCCAGAAATTTCTGTGAACGATGAATGAAGAGCTCAGGTTTTCATGTGCTGCTGAATTTCTAGCATGTACAGGTGGTTTTTTTTTTTCAGTGAGAATCTGCTAAAAAGATTTCAGGACTTTGTGTGTTTATTAATAACTTGGTGGCACAAAGAGTGCTGTAATAGCTTACTTTCATCCTGAGGTTTTCAAAAGAACATTAAGTGTTGCTCCTATTTTTCAGTTGAGTGATTTATAATGTAGAGAGGCAATATCCACACAGATGGGTCAGTACTGGTAGAAATGTAGATGTTGGCAAGGCAAGATAATTTCAGCAGAGGATTTTGAAGATGTCCTTTTTGGACTAGGGCACAGTCAGCGGCAAAGGCTGTGCTCTGCCTGCATATCCTGTGTGCTTGTCTGAATGTCCCAAGGCTGCATTCCTTTCCTTGCAGAATTAACAAAGTGTTCTTTGCCCACAGGCCTGAGGGTAGGTGTCCTCAGATGATGTCTGCAAAAATAGGTTACATCTGAAAAAAATCTAGTGGAGACAGGCTGGTTGTGCTGTTCCCTTACCCCCTTATTGTCTGTCCTAGTCAAGAGGCTAAATCGTTTTCTGGCAACATTGGAGTCTCGAATCAAAATCCTTCCTCTACCTGATTCCTCTTGGCTGTTAATCTCGAATCTTAGTCTTTACTGCTGAAGATGTGTTCTTTTGTATAAGTGTAATATTTACCGGGTGACCAGCTGGAAGCTACATCTGTCAGGCGACTGCTAAGTACCAACCTAGGGCTGCATTGGCTGGGACATTCTCAGCCTCCTTTGCAGACAACATCCCTGCTAGGCCACCAGCTACTTAGAAAAGAGCTGCTTTGGTCTAAGGACAGTGTATGTCTGACTGCACTATAAATAAATATACCCTGCATTTTGCATTTTGGGAGGGATACGTAGTAGGAAGGTGGAGGGGGTGGACTGGAAAAAAAATAACATCATTTTACAGTACAGGAGAGCTAGACTCTGTTCCGGGTTCTGCCACATATACTCTGCACCTTACATTGAATGTACTCCTCATTCCACCCCCCACCACCTGCTTGCAGAGTGCCCATTTATCTGTGCAGTGGCTGAGTACTGTTGAGCAGAGATGGGTGTCCTTCCTGGAGTCAGCTAAGGTGGCTGACGACTGCTGCTGCTGCTTTGTTATGGGACTGCTGCTTCGCTGGAGGCTTGTCCTTCCCACCAGCAGCTCTGTGGTAGAAAAGATGCGGGAGGTGCGACCTAGCTCATTGCTTTGCAAAGCCAGCCAGGCTAGTTCAGTCACCTCTGCTGGCTGGCTTTGAGGGATGCTTACATTCCTGTCCCACCAACTCAAGCACAAGGCAGGCAGCAGTGTCTTAAATGAGCACTGAAATAGTGCCAACATACTGGTGGAGTTGGGGCCTTAAGTAGAAAGCTAACTGGGGCTTGGAGTGCGGTGCCTGTAGCTCCATCTGAATCGTGGTGGAAGTGCTGCATTTACTTGGTGACAGTTTCTCTTCCAGCTGCTCTTTGGAGCTGAACTCTGCTCCCTGGGCCAAAGCGAGTCATCCAGCTTTGCACTTTTCACCATACAGTTTGTATGACAAAGGAGTGATTTTTATAGCTCAAATAAGATCAAGCATAGATGATCTTTTAATGAAGTGATCTTTCTGCCTGATTGTATTAACATCACAGGGAGACAGATGTACTTCAGCTGTGAAGAGCCCCCTACAGCTATAATTAAATGAATAAAGAGGTTCATATTGATCTGTAGATCAGCAGGAGGAAGGAATGAGCATCACCCATGTAAGCTTTCAAGACCAAAAGCTAGTGCAGGCTGCAAAGAAGCCAACTTAGGATCTTGATCCTAAAGAAAAAGCTCCAGCCAGCTCATCTGATGCTGGCTCCACCTACGCTGCAACAGAGATAGCACTGAGCTGAGCCCATGCCACTGAGGCTTTTGGGGTCACTGTGTTGCCTGGAAGCAGCTGTGTCTGAATTTGTGTAGTGTGGCTAAGAAAGCACCTGCACTTGGTCGATCAAGCGATGCGCGACGTGGAGGTCTGGTATCCTAAGAAAACTTTATGTAGGACTCACCTTGGTTTTTGGCACCAAGTCGGCTTGTGCGCAACTCAGTGGTACAAGCAACAGCTGGGGATCTGTAAAATCCAGGTCTAGACACAGCTTCAGCACTGTCATCCTGTGCAACTGTTATTCCAGCTGTACCTATTAGGGGAAGGAAGGTGCAGCCTTCAGGTAGGGCTCTAGGCTGTCAGAGAGAAGTCACGTCCCTGCCGCAGACCTTTGTGGACTGGCTCTGCACACTTGAGCTGGGCAAGTCAAAGCCAGTGGGGAAGTGACATTGGTGACATGTCTTCCTGTGTGCCACTGGTGCAGAGTCATACCTGGCCCAACATCAAATGTGGTGACAAGAGCCCCAAGGGGCTTTTTGAGGTCCATTTGGATTGTAAAAGACGAGCAACTGGTCCGTCTCTGGAACCCTTTCTCTGGGGTCATGGTGTTTAGCGGTGGGCTTTGCTCTACCAGCAAATGCTTTGCAGTGCTGGTTTCTCAGTGGAAAGCTGCAGAAAGCGGCAACTGGAAAACCTTGTGCCCTCAGGGGTGCAAATGATGCAAAAATCTAGACTTTACCTGCACTGCAGGGTGGGAGAAAAGGTAGAGAAAGTGTGGGAGGCTGAAGAGGAGCATGATGAGACATGCTACGAGGCAGACTCTGAATGACTCCAAAAATACCCTTGCTGTTCCTGGTAGCAGAACGTGTCTCTGTGGGTTCAGAATGTGCCTGCATTGAGACTAGCATTGTCCTGTCATCTCCTGTCAAAATCCAGCCTTCAATAACTCTCCAATCTAATCTTACTGAGCCTAATATAAACCAAACTTTTCTACAAACTCACCTTGTTGCTGCTATCTAAGCACCTATACTGGGGATGGCATAGCAAATTCTCATGAAATGCACTTTGAAAGTAAGCATGGCTTGCTGCATCCCTTGTTAAATATAGGCTGTAATGGAGACAGGCAGTTGACATAGCCAGAGAAATTTTGATTTTAAGCATATGTGTTTGTCTGTAGTAACACCTTTAAGTTTTGATTCGCTTTGCAGGCAGTGCTTGAACTCTAGACAATCTGCTTTTAATCGGCACCATGTTTCTTGTGACAATCTCACTGCACTTTGGTGGACTGGTAGTAACCTTTTTGCCCTGGTTTTGAGGTCCGTAATGTGTAGTTAAGTAATTTGCTCCAGGTCACATAATTAAGCGCAGCAACAGCAGCAGACCTGGTTCCCTGCTCTGACGGTTTAGATCAAAATATTGAGGAAATGGATGGGTTTTCCCATGTCCTGAAGCCTTTGAATCAGTGCTATGGATAGCTTTCTGGGAAATTCACGATTAGTCAAAGGAGCTAAGGTGTGGGAGAAGTCAGAACAAATGATCCAGTTATTGCTTCTGGGGTTAGAAATCCATGACTCTGCACAAACTTTTGCTTGCACGCTAAAGCGTGGAAGGAGGATGGGAGGTGTTAAGCGGTTTCTTTTGCCTCAGATCTCTTGTGTAAGAGAGAACAATACTTTCATCTCCTTCACCAGCATGGATTGGCTGAGACTAATGCAAACTCTTGAACTTGGGGAAAGGGCAACTTTTCCCCCATGCTATCAATGGAGAAAGAAAAAGCGTTTCGCTGTTGTTCAAGGTAGGTTCATTGATCCTTTGTAAAGCATCTTAAGTGGATTGCTGTGTTAGCAGAAGCCAACATGTGTGTGGCCCTTTTCTCTCAGGAAAGATGCAGCAGTTAAAAAGCAAGAGGTGCAGAAAGCCCGTATTGCTTTCTGCTCAGGGCATTTCACTGTGCGGCTGCTCCCTGGTGACTGCTGTAGCCCAGTGTGTAGGGGTCTGCTGTCTCATGCAGCTCCCTGTGATCCTTGCTCCAAAGGGAACAAACATACTCCCTTTCAACTAGGCCTGCGCTCCCTTGATTGCTTTTTAAAATGCCTAAAAGAACATTTCCAAAACTATCAAAGGAATCTAATAATCTACTTATGCTTAATTCTGTGGGAGCTTGCAAGAGGGCTCCAGACACGAGTACTTCAGTGCAAGAGGTTGTTGGTGTGCTCTTTGCTGTCTGCTGCAGCTTGGCTGACAGAGAAGACAATGTGGGAATGTGTCATCAGAGTTGGTGTTGCTCTCTGCCTGGCCAATCAAAGCATACGAAAGCAGATCGAAGATCTTACATGCCATATTTTATGTTCTGATAGTTAATTGGTGATACCTGTGATTAGGGCTTCTGGGTTCTACTTTTAGGTTTGCTGTGAGTTCTCCCTCTACCCCCAGGGGCTAGTAGTTCAGGTCAATTGAGCAGAGCTTTGAGCAAGATTTTAACTGCAATTTTAAGTGCTGCTCAGCACATGACCTTGCCTGTTGTTGCTGATACACCCTTCACTTTTTGTTCGGCTTTTGTGCAAGAGGGATGTTGACTCTAGTCCTAGATTCTTCCTCCTTTCAGTGCTCCCTTGTTTGAGACCAACTTCCTGGTCAGTTCTTGAGCCCTTTGGTAGATTCAACACATCTTTTACACTTTCTTGGACAGCCATCCTTCCCCTTTCTGTGCTTCAGAAGGGATATTTGGCTCAGAGGCCACGTGAAAGAACTGTGAAAATGCAGTGTTAAGTACATGAGGTGGAGAGGTGTGAGAAAAGTGTAACAATTTTGTTGCAGAGGAAGATGTTAAAAGATGTTCCATATACATGGGTGAGGGGAAAGTCAGTTCGAATCAGAGTTGAGCCTGAGTCAAAAGTATTAGCTCTAATTCCTTCAAACCTAGATGGTGTTTTGTCTCTTGAACTGAGGTCTTATCAGCTGAACTGGACCAAACTGAATGCTCAACTCCAAACATTGTGAATACATTGAAACATCTTCTGTGAACACAGATCCCAGACTAAGATCAAAATGCTGGGAGTGATGTGTTGCATTTTGATTTTATTTTTGCCAGTTTACATACCAATACAGTTACATTCAGCAGAGAAATGCTTATTCTGTATATTCTTGTGGATAAAATCAGTCCATCTGCATATCCAGATGCATACATCGGTCTGTGACAAAAATAAGGCAGCTACACTGCAGTAGCTGGTTAGCCAACTCAAGAACTACACAGCCTCAGAGTTGTTTTTGTTTTCCCCTCTTCCTCCTCTCACAGCTTCTAAAGGTACAAATGAGACTCTCCTGACATTGAGAACTGAGAATGTAATTAACAAGTGTCTAATGTGCCAGTCTAATTAGTGCTTCTCTTGACTGTCCATGACAATAATGCTATGTAAGTGGAGGTATTAGTTGGTTTACAAAATAGGAGTTAGAAAGTGATATGGTTTTTTTGGATTACATTTCTACTACATGTTTGTTTGTGGAGGAACAGGGCAGAATGTAGTAGAGAATTGCTAATTCACTATGACACTTGTATTGCAGTGTAGCAGATTACACCAAGTACTTCTGTAGCACCTGGTCTACACACTGGATAAAAATAACATCAGTGCTTACCTTGAACTGATAGTGGTAAGAAAGAAATTTGAAGCTAAAGTTATATCCGCATCCCCGTCTTACCTTGCAATGGCCAAAAACTGCAGGGAGCTTGGAACGATGGTTCTTCTTGCAGTATGCTGTAAGGTTTTAATGTTGTTTAAAAAAGTTGTTTCTTCTAACCTGATTTTTTGGAGGGAGCTATGGCTTTAACATTAAAAGTCAATATGTGAAATGGGCTTAAACCTGAAACTGGGACAAAAAATCCCTGCCCTTGCAGAGTGGTTTCTTAGTTCCTTTCCCGAATGTGCAGTCTTTTGGGGCTGGGCAACAGGGAGAGGAGTTTTGGAGAGTGAGACGAGTTAAATGTGTGATACTTGGAAGGGACAGAAAGCAAAAACATGTGAAACACCCCCCCCACCCCCACCACCCCCCCCTCCTTTTCCCTCTGTTTTTTTTGAGTGGTCTTAGTTGAGTTGCAGGTGGAGTCAGAAAATCTGACCCAAATATTAGGTTGAATGATGGATTCACTCCACAGTGGATGCACATGTCTGTACGTATCTGTCACATCAACTGATCTGCAGAGATGTGCTGCATTATCTGCTTCCTGAAGATGGCTTAAAATGCACTGGCAGAACATTAGTCTCCTCTCACCCTTTGGACTCAGGGGAGCATGGTGCTCTGAAGAGATAGTTGCACGACTCTGACCTAGCTGGCTTTTTTGAGATGCCTCGGGCATATCTGCATGGTTCTGTACTGCATGATCTAGACGTACCTTCAGGCAGCTGGAGCTCACTTGAGCAATAAACAGCTCCTTGTGTGTTTCAGTTACTCTTCAAAAATTTTAATTCTTGAACATCTGGTCTGTCCTAATTTCTCCTGCATTCTTCTCCTGGGAAATCTAGGTATGTATGTGGCATCTGTCTCTCACCCTCCTTTGTTTAGGCAGGAGATGAAGAGTTATTAGTATTTGCAAACGGCCACTTCATCTGTTGGAAAGTACCTTCCTACCAGCCTGCTTTCAGGTCCATTTCTTTCCTTGACTGGTTTCCTCTTCTTCTGTAACTGGAAAAGGGGTCTGTTGTTTACTCTACTTGCATGCTAAAAATTCCTTTCTGTAGTGAACCTTTTTGCAACACATGAAGAACCAACTTCTGTAATTTGAAACAGGAGCCCTGTAAATAAACTCCTTTTGTTGTGCTCTGCTTGCTTACCCGTTTTACCCTTTCATACATGGTTCCTTTCCAATTACTGAACTAAAGATCCAGCAATAAGCAAGAGCAGTGCACCCAGGATATAATTACTCTCTCTCTAACGTGATTATAGAGCAATGATCTCTGCATTGACTTCAACATGTCTAAACTCACTTTTCCTGCCCCATTCCAGCATGGGAAGTTGCAGCCCGCATCACACTCAGCTGAGGCTGCTGCTGCTGCAAAGAGGATTCTCCTCTTGTCCTCAGGAGCGAGGCAGTGTTTAATGAGAAGAGCTGTCATGCTTCAATGCACTGATGCCTGCAATTGACTGGCAGGCAGTGGGATTGTTGTATTATGGTCATATTAACTAATCACTGCTGATAATTGTTATTAATCATTGTCTTGGATCTGTAGTATGAAGAAGCTTTAGTTCCTCAATTGTAACTGTTCGAGGTGAAATGTAAGAGCTGCTTAACAATGCATAAGTAGGATAAAAATGGAAGGAAAGGCTTTTTTTCCCCATCTCTCTGAAAAAGCAGCGCTTTGTAGTGCAAGGTCTCCAAACTACGTGTTTGAGCTGCACTGGCTTTGAAGATGGTCTGGTGTCCTCTAGCCCTGTTTGCTGCAAAAGAAAGTGGTCTTTCATGGTGTTCCCTCAAAATCCTATTGTGTCCCAGCTGGGCTTAGTTTGCAAGACTGATGTTCAGTGTAGACAGAGGGCAAAAAGTGAAAAGCATTAATTCCTCCCCTCTTTGCTGTCTGTGGCCATTTTTCTCTGCAGTACATTGACAACATTTTTTGCTCTTGAATGATAGGGCACTAGGGCTTTCCCCTTTTACCTACCTTGGAAAGTGGTTCTGGAATCTAGGATTTCTCACAGTAGAAAGTCCTTTGATTAGCTTCATCTTCTGTTCCTCATGCCCTGCCTTTGCTTCTGACCCCCATGGTCTGTGTCTGGTTCTCAGAGCCTTTCCTTAACCTGCCCATAGAGGGATTTGATTTGCCACCACTTTCTGGGCAACTGCTGTTGCTTTTTGTCATTCTTTGAATGATGGACAGGGAAAGCATTGGAAGAGTTTGGCTGTCCATTGCATTTCCAAAAATCTGGCTTTGTCAGGACTGGTTACAACTGGTCCAAGGAGAACAGACGTTCAACAGCAAATATTTAACCCATTCATAACAGCTTGGAGATCTGGACAACGAATAAAAAGGGCCAATGTCTCCTTAACAATGTCCTCAGCAGTTCATGTCCTTTACTGAGACTCCCGCTTCCTCTGATCTTGAGAGGAAAGAAAGAAAGGGGAGAGAGAAGGAGATTAAACAAGAAGTTGAAATTGCTAGGCCCCAGCTCCCAGTGTTACATCAAAAGATTAATGCATCATGTTGGGGATGCTTCAAACTCCATAATCTGCTTTGCTGCCTCTGTTCTGGGACTGTTCGAAGTGGTCTTTTCTGCCAGTTCAGTCAGTGATGCTGTTAGATTTATTGAGGACTTTGGCAATTAATTGCTTTCAGACCTGAGAAGAGCCTCATTGTTGTCCGTCAGAGTTTTAATTAATCAAAGCGGCAGATGGGTAGTATCAGCCTCAAATGCTGGTGTAATTAACTCATTCATTATCACATTCTCTTGCTCTGTGATGGTTTATAAAAGACATCTTTAATCTAGCTGCCATCATGCTGTCCCCATAGCAGGAGTTAAATGATTTTCATCAGTCTTTACCATAATTACCCTGTATCCAGGATACCATTAGGGAAAATGATAATTTTTGTCAATAAATATGTAGGCCCTCCTTGGCTTCAGACAGGTGAATAGAGGTTGACCTGCAAAGATGAGGGGGGCTGGTGAGATTAAAGTTCCTTTTGAAAGTCTCTGGAATTTCTTTGTGATTCACCCAGTGCCTCCAGACACATCGTGTCCTGAACTGTCTGGTCTCCTGGCCCTTTGTGCTGTATCAGGACAGAAATGTGATCAACTGTCACATGTTTCACAGACCAAAACAGCCTTCTTACCTTGGGGAAATAAAAAGAATACACCTTCTCAGGACCTCAAAACTGGATGTGAAAATTCCCGCAGGAGGGTTTTGCTCGCAGCTGATCAAGTCCATGCTGGGGAATAGTGCCACTTTGGGGGGAGTTTCTTGGGTCTTTCTGAATATGCCCTACCAAAGTGGTTTGAGACACATCCTCCATCATGAATGGATGCCCAGGAAACACTCCCGGGCACTGGAGTTGTCTTGGTGAGTTGTTAGCATAGCTTTTGACATGCTTTTGACGCAGGCTGTCTCCATGAGAGTACCCCGCACGGTTCAGGAATTAACACAGTTTGGGAGCAATAGACGGTTTGGATGTGGCCACCCTTTGGGCTTTTTTCGCCCTGAGGAATAAGAGTTTGGACTTGGCTGAGTCTGTACCAATTGGCATCAGCACCAGAGAAAGGTCCTGAGCACACTGAGCATACTAGGATAGGTGTTGCCATAGATACTTATCACACATGAAATGAGGAGTTTGAAGTAGAACCAGAAGCAAAAGAACAAAGAACTTAAATCCCATGTCTCTGAAATATACCCAATACTCCTAAATCTCGATGTGGTGCCTGGGAGGACTCATGACTGCCTCATGACAACAGCTGCTTCAGGAACTTTGGAGTGACCTGTACAGCTGTTCATATCCAAATGGCTGCTTGCAACCTAATATGGGTGCTGGCAAGCTGCCTTTGCTTCCAAATGATATTTCCAGGATTGACTGAAGGGGTTGTAAAAGCAGGAGCTTTGGCCTTCTGAGGAAACCTTTTGTCCTGGATGCTCTTCCTGAGAAGAAGGGGAGGGAGGGTCCCAGTCTTAACTCAAGTGTAGCCCCTTTACACGAGGATGGGGGCAACCTCTCCACAGCACCGTCCATCCAAGCTGCGAAACCAGTGCTTCTCCCCAGCACTGAGTCCACCCTAAATAATGAGATCATTCACCTTTAATGTGGTTTCAAGAAGGCAAAGTAAAGCATTTACATCTCTGACTGCTGCTTGAAGATTCTACCACTGCTTGCATGGTTGCTTTCAGAACATGTGGTAGGAACACAAAATCCATTAAAATTTAGACCAAAACACTCAGCCAAACCAATACTGTGGCTTTATTAATCAAAAGGTTTGGGAAAAGAACAGCTTGGCTTTTCTTAATTAAGATTGTCTTTCCCTGGCAGATTAATTACCCAGAATTCATTGCAATTCTCTGGCTCCATGGGTGTTATTGATCCAGTCAGGCTGCTAGTTTGTGCTTGCAGGGACCTGTCTGTGATCCTCCTTCTGTGGGAATTTGGGGAGGGAGGGAGGGAAGGAGGGAGCTGGCTGCCAGTTATTAATAGAATTTGGAACAGTTTTTTTGCCCTAGCTGATTAAATCAAAATGCTAGACAGTTGCATAATCTCGTGCATCTCAGTAACAGCAGCAAATACCACCACCACCGCAAGCCCAAAGAAAAGTGTGGAAGAAGTGTGGAGACAGATGCCAAAGGCAGCAGTGGACTTTTTTTCTGGAGAGGTAAAGTAATGGGATTTTTTTACACACGTTCAGAAACAGCATGCTTAGAAATGTGATGTGAGTGTTTCAAATGCCTCCTGGGCTGTAGTTTTAGTGTAACATGATGGATTCAAGTCAAGCCCAGGACAAGGAACAGAATTGCTGGTCCCCTTTGATGATGTCCATATGAAGTATAGGGGTGATCCCACCATAGCTGCTGGTGCTTGTGAGCTCTGGCCCAGTGGCCCACTTGCTGGTGGGGATGGAGTGCTGATGGGAAGCCATTGACATCTGCCCCGGCTCTGCAGAAGAATAGCAAGTCTTGGCTTTCCAGAAGGGGAGACTGAGACAGGCTGCAGGTCAAGGGATGGGAGAGAAGCACTGCTGTTTGGGTAGCTGAGAAAGGCAGTCTAAGGAATGTCTCCTGGGTGTGGGCCTCTCCCTGTAAAACATCAACTGCTTGTTGTGTGGGGTCATGAGTGATTTCCTTTCATAGATCTGTTACTTTGGAAAATATAATGGACACCAACAGCTTTGGCTTGTTGAGCCCCTGATCTCCTTCAACCTTGCAAATAGAGTTTTAAAGCCTCAACACACCCCTGTATGCTGCTTCTTGTTTGCTTTCACTGTCAGGCAAATGCCTTAGTTAAACATTTTCAGGGATGATTTCTAATCCAGGGGCTGTCCTTTAGCACGAGGCTATGCTTTCCATCAGGTCAGCTTGTTGACTATGGTGGCTGTAGTTGCTCCATTCTGCCTGGGTACTCAGCCTGTCGCTACCTTCCCTTTTCTGTTTTCTCAGGATTTTTTTCCCCCTACTACAGTCTTTAAACAAGAAAACAAACAATTCCCCAAAGCTCTGAAAGATGCTTCTGGTACAAGAAGCACTGTAATGATGAGAGCTCTCTGCAGTATCACGAGTCACAAATGGTGACAGTCGTAGGACTAGCTGCCTGGCTGTTCAGAGAACAGCTTTTTGCCAGGCTTCATTCACAGCCTTGCAGAGTTTGCTGTTTAAAAAGTGCTGGTTTTCTCCTTAGAATTTAGAAATTCGGGCCTGCATTTTCAGGAGGTAGCAGTAATTTGAGGGCCCTAAATTTGCCTAGAAAGTAGTTTTTTTACTTTTAGGAAAAGTTGAACAGTGTTCTTTTGGGATTCCGCTTTAAAACATCCCCTGAATTGAACACTGTTAATTACTTCATCCTTTTTGCGAATTCAGAACAAAAGTTGAGAATAGGAGACAGGTTGCAAGTAACAGATGTAACAAACTGTAGACCATAAGCACAATTAACTGCAGGGCTAAGACGTTTGGTGGTTGGAGTCTCATACTGACTGTGGATGGTAGGAGAACCTCACAAATCCCTTAGGTTCCTTTTCCCCCTTTTCAGTAACATGAGTGAAGAAAGCAGTTTTTTGAGGACCACATCTTGTATTCAGCCTGGGCAGCCTAACTTACTTCCTCAGATTAATAAAGTCAGGGGAAACATGACTGATTCGACTGCTGGCTACCCCATACATGCAAAATAGGGGTGGGTGCTTTTTTCCTAACTTTAGAGATGGGCGTCAATTTAAAATTGAGACACTGGAGGCCAGTCAAGCATCTCAAGTCATACTAGACAACTGTGTAGGCAGTTTGGTGCTGAATACAATTGGGATGAATAATTCCTAGGAGGTACCTATTTTTCTCTGATGATTACTAAGGCAGCTTAGAATTTGACAAGTGGCCTTTAGATGTATAAATTTGAGTGAGCTGCAGATGCCTATGTTAAATACATACAAAGGCAGGCTGAAATATATGGCCTTAAGCATTGCTCAATGGGTGTTACTGGAGACTGAGGACAGACATAGCTTTCAGGGTCACTCCATGTGCTGTGAACAGAAACAACTCCAGAACTGGCATCTTTCACCACCATGAAACCTTGTCTGAATGGAAGGGACAAACACATGGATTGTGTGTGAAAGTGGGAATTTAGTGAAATGATTTAGCCTCCCTTTACTCTGCTTATAGCTTTGAAAATGATCCATTATGCTCTGACCTGAGACTGCTCCAACATTCAATAAGGCTTTAGTGATGCAATAAAGTTCACAGCATTCACAAACTAGAGAAGGCTGTGGGCATTTAAAAAGTATATAAAATAAGTGAGTTTATGGATGTCTATTGTTATTTAGTGCATTCAATAACCAGGGCACTGTTTACATTAAGTAATCAGCGCTTGTTACTCCCAGCTAAATTCAAAATGAGAGGGAGGGGAATACTTTATTTTTTGTAAGATGTGCAAGTCTGTGACTATGTCTTGCCCAGATGCATGGGGCTACTGTTGGCTGTTTTGGGGAATGTTAGGCCTTGTTCACAGATGTATGAGTAACTGCTCTTGGTAATGAACTCGCAACATTTCAGCTAATCTACCATCACTGCCTGTGAATAGGCTCTTTTCCCCTGTAGACGCAAGGTAACTAACTACATTTCCACTTTGACTGCCAGTTTATTGGGTGGTAAGACCATGCACATCAGGAGTCATCACAGCACAGCTGGTGCACGTCCCTGAGCTTGCCTTGCAGTAACTTTGTGTGTGCCCATAGCAGTTTGAGTGCCATCTCACACAGGCATGTATTTACACCTGTAAGCATGACTGGACATAAGTGTGCAGATTCACGCAAACTTTGTTGCAAAGATGATGCTTTAAGATTAATGGCTATTAATTCATTGGGAGATGAGGTTGTTTTGGTGGTGGATGGTAAAAATAGTGACTTTTGCAAATCCTGCAGTAAGACTGGCTCCATTGGCCTCACAGACATGATCCACTTGCTGCTCTCCTGTGCTCTTGCTTCTGGATTGTAAAACCAGAAGATGAGAGTACTGAGGAGCTGAGAGCATGAAATACCCCAAGGGCACAGTCCTGATCCTATGTGCCCACTCAAGCCTGAGGAAAAAATCCTGATGACTTCAGTCAGGTTTATGTGAGGTCCTTAGGTGATCTCGTTCAGAATTAATAAACTAGTTGTCTTATAGACCTGTATTACATTGGGAATTTTATCAGTGTAATTGCAGACAGTTGTTAGCCTTCTTCTTCAGGGATTAGCATCTGCTGGCCATTGAGCAGACAGCTGTTGTATCACTTCTGGAAGTGGCCAGTAACTTCTGGATGGGAGACACTTGTTTGCTGTTGAAATTCTCAAACCAGATTATTTTCTCTTTAAGATTCAGGTAAATATATTCCCCATGCAGATACACCTACATTTATTGTAGGTTAGGTTTTGAAATTCTCACCCATTTCTAAACCAAAATAGTTTCACATTCCCAGTGGTTAAAATTTCTTCCTGCCACCACCTTGCCTGAAATGCTTTTTACTCTCAAGCTTGTGATTTTTGCAATTCTGCTGTGAATTTTGCAGCTTGAGCTCAAATCCCAATGTTTTGGCAACACTCCTGCCTGTGTGTGAGGGAATCCAGGCTGCAGTATCACTCAAACCTCCTTGTTTTACAGACAATCTTCTGTCTCTCCAGAGCAACCCAGCGTTTCAGCATCCCATTTCTCCTGAAATCCACTGAGCTGGCAAAGACCACAGTGTGTTATAGCTGCTACAATTCAGCAGAGCCCTGGCTGGCTGGTGTAGGAAATTACTTTTGGTCTGAGCGGGCAGGGCACATTATGGTTTTTAGCAACGTAGCTGCGTGCACAGAATAAAACAAGCCCTGGGAGGCCACCTTGAATTAGGAATAATACATATTGGTAAGAATAATTGAGTTACAAGTAAGATGACGTGCGCAGTAATTTGTGTTTGCCTAGCCTGGGTGATGCAGCTTTTTGTTAATCGGGGGATATAATCTAACAAGAGGGTTGTTTGTGAGGCTGTAGTCTGTGAAAGACCCAGTTTTGGTCCTGGACTCATAGACAGGTTGGTTGGAGAGGACTCTGTGAAGTCCTGTCTGCCAGTGTTTCATGGCTCCTTCCTCCTTTCCCTGAGGATCCTCTAGGGCCTGTCTTGCCCTCTTTCGTCCAAACCGTCGATGTTATTGCTGCAGTAATCAACAGTTGCCACCAGCCTCTTCACAAAAGATGTCTCCCTTCTTTCTGCCAGTCCTACCCCTGCTCCCTACCTTCTGCCCCCAGCCACTGCTTCCACTGTCGTATCCCCTCCCCTTGTGTTTTGTCCTCCATTTCTGATTAGCACAGCTGTTTCTTTCCAAGCAGCTCCTTGTCCTGCCCATTTCCTTTTCTCCATTTGTCCCCTTGTACCTCTCTGTCTCTCCGTGTATTTCGATAGACTTATTGGAATAGACCTATATTAAAAAAAAAAAAAAAAAAAAAAAAAAAAAAGAGAAAAAGAGAGAGAGAAGAAAAGGACTTATCTGGTTTCCAGGGGAAGGATGAGGAACAGAGTCTGCCTGTCCCTTCAGGGCAGGATCCTCACATGTGCAAGCATGGGAAGGTTCTGTGACCCTTTGGCAGAAGAAGAGTTTTCAGAGCTTCTTGTGACCGTCTTTTGTGAAGTCTATGTTTGCCTGGTGAAACGCTGCCCCTGCTTTCCTCAGACAGGAAGGCTGTGCAGCTGGTTGCACTGGGCTTCTAGGCACATCACCTTGAAAAGTGATACTCTAGGCATTCAGTGGGCACTACAGAAACAAGGGGCAGCCTCAAAAGGTGTTCTGGGGTACAGCTTGCTGTCATGTGCCCAGCATTCAGGAGAGGAGCTGCAGATCTAGCCTAGCTCTTTACCAACCCCTTCCTACCATGGCATCGGTGATTGCTTCCATCGTCCTCACTTTCTCTGTGCAAGCTTGCTCTGAGGGTTCCCTGTGTCTTGACGTTCACAGAGCAATTTGTAGAAGATAAAGCCCTGGAGCAAGGGCTGACTCCAGTACCGCTTAGATGGGAGATGTTCATTGTCAAGGGTAGTTCTGTATTGTCCCTGGGAAGGACCTAGCACACCAGAGTGGGTACTCTGAAAATAGCAGCATTTTTCAGTGCTTGCCTATACTTGCCATGGTTGCCTCAAGCTTCTCTCTTGCACACAGGGAACGTGTTACACATGAACCTTACAGTGATGTTTGGTAAACGATTTTTGCTGCTTAATGCTGTAAACAAATGATAAGTCAAAATGCTAACACATGGTGTTATGTATGCTAAGCCATGGCATTTTATTCAAATCCCTTACGTGAAGTCTTGACCTCTGATGTGTACGCAGAAGATGAAAGCTTACTGCATAAGGCCCTGTGTGGATCATGACCAGAAAGAAAGAGATTTTATTGACCAGGAATGGCAGTAAACAAACAGGGAAGGAGGTAAGTTTCACAGTGTGTGTTACAGGTTAACAGAGGAGAGGAAAAGATTAACAAGAGTCGTTCATTTCCTTTTTTTATTATGTATATTTTCATTAGAAAACAACCTTGAACACCCAGGAATAGTTTTCTAATAAATGTAAGCTCATGAAGAGCACTTGGAAGTTTCCATTCTGGGTTCAGGAGAATGACGGGACAGTAACACAGTCGACATGGTCATTCCTCTTAGTCAACCCCTCCCTTGTGGCTGATTGATTGTTTCTTCCATTGCAGCCTTCCCTTCCCCGTGCTTCCTGCCCTAAACAAAACCAACCCCCCCTCCCAACCCCACAGACATCTCTGTAGAAGTCTCAAAGAGAGTATTTCTGCATGGACACGCCATTGACTCATCTCATCCCTCAGTGAACATAGTGATTTTCTTCCAGGCCCAACTCAGGACCCTACCAACAGACCTTGGAAATCCATGCAGAGACACTGCTTCCTCTCCTGGGCAGACCCTGTAGTAGTGAAGGATCAGACCATAGTCCTTGGGAGTGATTTCAAAGAGGACTCACGTGAGGAGATGCAGAATTAGCCTACTGGGGACTCTGCCCACTGGGGATGAAGATCCAGGGAAGTGTTCTTGCCATCCCTGCTAGCTACCTCCTTCTTACTCTCAGCCTCTCTGAGGCAACAGTCCTGAAGGGGTTGATGCATAGCTATGGGCTGGTTGTGCTTCTGGAATGAGGAAGATTTCCTCCCCAAGCCTGGCCTGCATTGCCTACAGAGGGTTTGTTTATAATGGAGAGCTGATGTGTATGAGCTAAAAACATGAGGGACAAGGCCATTTTGCTTTGTTACTGTATAAATCTGACAAAGATTCTTGCTCCCCTGTCATCAGGGCAGACCTCACCCAGTTTTACCACCATCTAAAAACACAAGTGCTTTGTCCTCACTGTGTTTTTGGCTCAGGTGCAACATCCACTCTAGTTACCCTGAGGCTAAGAAACAAAAGATTCCCCATGCCATTATCCCACAGCTTGATAGCAGTGAAGGAGATGCTTGAAAGCACTTGCTCTTCTGGATCAAGAAGCTAAACTCCATGAAAAAGGGTTCTGCTGGCCACACCAGTCTAGAGGGATGGGAGGAAGGTTTGTGTGCCTGTTAGCAAGGAGTAGAAGGGCTGTCCACACTCCTGTCTCAGAAAGATGCTCTACCATTTAGTAGCAATGAATCACCCCTTTCCAAAGAAAAGTGAAGATTATGGAGTAGTGAGTGAAAGGGGAGGGGGAATATAATCTCATAAGAACATAGGTACTGAGATCAGCTGTTCAGAGAACATCAATTTTTGTCTCTCTAGCTGGGAAGGAAGATCAGGTGGGTTAGGTAGAGGTCTGTTCATCCTTCTAGGAAAAAGGACTAAACTGAACCTCTGTAACGTGCAGTGGAAAAACTCCCAGAGAAGGGTGGCAGGGTGGATTTTAAACAAAAGCTGTCTTGTAATGAAGAGCAAAGAGCAGAGTAGCTCTGTCACCAACTTGCACTGTGAAAGGATGAGATAGGTCACTTGCAGGAGCACACTGGGCCTGTGTAATTCTTGTAATTGTTAATATCAAAACTTATATAAGCTGATAGATGCTCCCACTGCCCAACAGTGACTTGCTAACAACCTGCTAAAAACAGGTTGTCGTCCTGCCACAGAGGGATGCAACTGGAGGCAAAACATCTCTGCCTGATGCTGGCTGTCCCATCCAGAGGGAAGCTGTGGTCCCCTGTAGAAGGCTACTTTCTAGGAAGCCTCCTTGATTATGAGCAGACTCAATCACTCAGACTGTCTTTGAGGAAGGAGGGAACTGAATGTGATGTCCTAACTCTGGTAAAGCACATCTTGATGCATAACACAACATATAAAGGAACATCTTCCCTTAGTACCTCTTCTCTACTTTATTTAATTCTTTAAGTCCTGGGTATTAGAATCCTTTTTTTCTTTTCTTTTTTTCCCTAAGATGCTTGGAAAAAAAAGGGGTTAATAAGAAGAAGTAAACAAGCTGGGAAAAATACTGTCAGTGTGGCTTGGAAAAGAATGTCTCTGTAAGTCCTTGTCTCTGTTCAGAAATCCATCTCTTCTCAAACAGTTGTGATGGCAGGTGTTTGTGCTTTTGCATCATTGTGCTTGTTTGAGTATGGCTCAGATAAGTTTGAGGGGTCTTCAGTCTGTTTCCTGCTGCTGGAGCTGAGCGTCTGTTTTCCACATAATGTTTTCTGCATTAATTAAATGCTACACAATAATAAGCATGAACCAGAGACAGGCCAGAGGTCACATAAAAGCATTTCCCTGTTCTGTCTTCTCTTTGCCTGAAGTCAAATCATATGTCGTACTTTCCATGCAGCAACTCCCTACCTCCTGTCAATCCTTACTCAATAGAGCTAAATATTCTTTCAAGTTTATTTCAGTTTTTTTTCCTTTTCTTTATGTTTTCAGGATAACAATTGTAAATATATATGTATATGTGTACATATATTTTATCTTGCAATTCCAGTTATGGAAGAGAAAACATCATTCTTTCATCAAAGGAGAAATTCACCCACTGACCTGGAGGTAATTTGAATAATGAACTAAGATAGTTTTGGTATCTGTGTAAATGCCACAAAATTGTCACATTCTGTTCTCCTTGTATCCAGCGTGATAGATGAGAGATCAAAGGCTGCCTTCAGTAACTGCAGCATGTCAGACTTGCATTATTGAGGGAAATATTCTTAGAGCCATCAGCTCATTGCTGTTGTATGGAAACCAACTGAAGTTTTCACTATATCATCTCCTTCAACGTGGAAGAAGAGGTGAAGGTCAATGCAATAAGCTCCTACATTTGTTTCTCCTCTCAGGATTCAAATATGCCATTGTCTATCAATGAAATGAATTTGCCTGTTTGGATACGCACGAAGGATGCAGAAGACTCTAAAACTAGTCTGTGAGGAATTCTGTGTCTGTCTGCTCAGCAGATCTTCAGGGCTGGAGTTTAGACATGGCAGAGGGGATGAGGCATCTGTTGGCTCAGGAATGAGAAGGAACAGTCAGAGATGAGGTGATAGTGGAGGGGAGGTTAGGATACTCAGCCAGTAGTCACTAAGGCAATTGCACTGCTGACTATTTCCCTCCAAGTGCTTGACCGACATATAATAGTAAGAGGAAGGAATAGGTCTTCTGGCCATGCCTTCTCACAAGGAGATGTGCAGGAGTCCTGGTGGATGAACCACAGGTTGGAAGTGCTAATGGTGCAGCCTCCTCCTACACGAAGAGTAGTAGTACTTTGCTTAGTCAAAATCATCTTTTTTCTCTTGAGGAAAACAAAGAAAAGATGCTTGAGTGACTGACCAGCACACGTGGGCAGGGGATGGTCTTCCGAACTGGAAAGTCTTCAGAATTTTCCTCCATCTACAGCCATTGGCTCTGATGTTTTACTGCTGCCAGATAAAACAGCTTTGAGAAGGGTCGGGGACCTGGCAGACATGAGCGCTATTTTCCCGTCTCCCCAAGTGAAAACATAGTGAATAGCCGACGCCTCTCTTGACTCAAATCTATGCTGCTGGCTTGCCCTTTCCTTGGGTTGCCCGTCATGGTGAGGTAAGACATGGACCTCTTCAGCACCTTGCTTGGAAAACCACAACAGGGAACACATCTGATTTACTTGAAAAACAGTCCATCACTTCTGACATTTGAACTTGGAAACCAAGCATTAGATGGGTATATGGGTTTTGGTAGTATTATGGGATTTTTGTGGCAACCAATTAACAGCAGGCACTGGGACTGGTCAAGTGAATATATATCAAAGAGGACTGACAGATGGTTACGGAGTCTGACTGTTGATACAGACTCTTAATGGTCCCTGTGTTCTCTGATGATGCTTGGGTTAGTACATGTGCTTGAGCCATTGCAGGCACAGAGGAAGAGGGTCTGAGTGTGGCAGTGGGTATTTACCAACAGACTGGATGGCAAGAATGGAAGAGCTGTGGAAGCTGGAGGTCAGCACTGATGTTTCAGTAGGCAAGAACAGCACTGGCAACTGACACAGAGCAAAACACCTCTGAAGAGCATAACCAGAAGAGCATTACCAGAAAGACATGTCAAAACTGACGGAAAATCAGGGGACTAGCAGAAATCACAAGAATGAGCAGGACCACACACGCACAATCCTGATGATGGCTGAACACAGTCCTCCACGCTGACCACCCCCGAACGGGTTTGGAGGATCACAAAGCCCAAGAACTGAAGGGTCTCCACAGTGATAGGACCTGGTATTTTCTCCACTGGGAGAAACAGCTGCCAAACTCTGCAAGCTTTGTTTGTCGGTGGAAGCTGATCTGACTGCTTTGTAACAAAATACAGAGAACGTCTCTTCAGGTACCCAGCAGACAAGACTAGAGGAAAGATGCGGGGAGGAAGAAATGCCTTCTGTAGCATAGCTCTGCCCCATCTCTTCTGTCCGCTAGAATCCCCCAATACACAATGTATTTTGCATGTCTCAGGAGCGTACTCTCTCCATTTGCACCTTTTAAAGTCCTGCATAGTAGCACAAAGGGGATGGCACAAGGAGATTGTGGGAGATGAGAGAACTGTGCTATGGAAGCAAGAGACCCTCATCAGTATTTCTGCCATCAATACTTTGGGGAGGAAAGAAAAAAGAGAATCCAAAACCCCAAACCCCACACTAAATTTGCACTTGTTCTCTCAGGCTGGCAGCCTAGAAGTTCATAAACTCAGAAGTACCTTGTTCTGGAGTAAACTGTTCTGAAAACAGTTTCCAGTGGCTTCCCCGAGTTTGCTTTGCTGGTGGCAGCCCTTCGGCTCCATGCTGGCACATGTATGAAGCTCTTTGAACAAGTTTTGACCTTCCTTTATCCCCTCTGCCCATCAAGCCAGCTAATGACATGCTTCGTATTGCACAGAACACATACAATTGACAAGTTCATAGTGTTGTTTAAATATTAAACAGTCTAGACAGGCTTTTGAGTCTTATGCCACTATGAAAAGGCTCAGACCATACCCATCTCTGAAATCGGGCTGCGGGGTCATTTGCACAGTAAGACAGACAATAAGACTTGTATACATTGCCATGCAACAGAAGAGACCCCGAACCGCCAGCCCTAAGTGGAAAGTTTATTTCTAAGCACAATATATGGAAAAACCAAACCAACAAACCCCACAGATATAGAAAACGTTGTAGCAAATCCCTGGTCAAGTAGGACATCATGTCTGTCACTACCCTGCACCTCACAGCCGCTTAAAATGTCATGCAATGGAGGAGAGGGCACTCGGACGACACCCTCCGCTTCGGATCAAGGAGGATCTCCAAGCAGGAGAGGGCCGGTGGGACTCCCGCTGAGTGATTCGGACTGTAACCAGCAAAAGGGCGGCGCTGCTCACCCCCACCACACGCTTTGTGACTACCGGTGGTAGACTTAGCACTTCGACAGGCTTTACCAACGTGGATTCTCACAACACCCCTGTGAGGTAGGTACGTATTGTTATTCCCCCTTTGCGTGGAGGGGGACTGAGCCAAACAGCCCAAGGCTACAGAGTCGGTGGCAGAGCTGGAGTGAGAGTATGCAGAGTCCTGTGTGCTCAGAGTACTAGATCACACCACTCTTTCACGGCAAGTTGTGCTTCTGACCTCTTAAACTTTTAGCCGTTAGCCAAATTAAAGGAATTTGACTTCTCCATATTAAATGAGTGGAGGGCAGGGAGGGAAACAACATCATGTCTGACAGCTGTCCCTTCATCTGTGTATGCTTCCCCTTTCCCCAAACCACCATAATTACTCATCTCTTGGAATGAGGACAGCTTCCAGGACAGGCATGGGGGCGAGAGGCTGCTGTGTTTGCTTGCTTTGGCCAGGTTTCTCTCTACTGTGAATCAGAAGCGGTTCTTCCAGAGACCATTCGTTGCAACACCTTCATTCTGGGGGTAGCTGCTTTTAGAGATGATCTTCCCTCTCCCTCCGCCCACCAACATCCCTTCCCTCCCCTCTTCCAAAAGCACTCTTTGGTAGATAGTAAGATTGGTCAGATAAAGGTACAGTGGCCTCAGAAGCCATGCTGTTTCACATGGGTCCTCAGTAAGTCAGCTTTCTCGGCCGGTGTTTCACCTCCCACATTCTCTGTCAGAGAAAGTACCTGTTCTGTTGCATTCTGATATTCAAAGGGACACTGTCAAGTAATCGAGGTGAAAAATATGACCTGCCTTAAGATGCTAACCTCCATCTTCAACGTTGCAGAATGGCTGGTGTGTTCAAACGCAGAGGCTGAAGTTTGACACCTTCTCTGGCCCAGAAACACCTGACCCATGATGGCTGGTAACTTGTGTTTGCCCTGGCTCCAACAGAAGCTGCCAGAGGTGCTGGTACGATGACGGAGGGCGGTTAGACGCAGCCATTGTGCAACGTTACTCAGCACTGCTGCTAAATGGGTGCAGTTTGGCTGAAGTCCTTATCTTAATTTTGGAGGGAGCCGGGTTCAGGCTTGATCACTATAGGTTCATTGTTTTGGGATTGCTGAGCTGTTGCTCCTCAATTAGCTAATCTCCATTTTTTTTAGCGTTCCTGCTCTTACGCTTCCTTTGTGGCAGTTACACTGGCAAAACAGCTCAACCCCATAGAGCTGGGACATACCCTCCATAGAGCGAGGACAGTCAGCAGGAAATCAGTAACATGGATTTCCTCCTGTTGCAAAAGAAAGGTGGGGAGGGGAAGGACGGGGATGGTGAAAGGAATGGGGTGAGTGGAGAGAACGATACGTGCCCAAATGGAGAAGGACAAAATCGGTAGGGAAAGAAATTTTATTTTCAAGCTTGTAAGAGAATATTACAAACAATGGAGAGTAAAAAAAGCCCAAACCCTAAAAACTATTTTAAAAGTACTTGACAGTGTCCCTTTAATATCCACAGATGATTCAGCCATTGTGCATTGAAAGAGAATGTTCCTGAAGAGCAACCAGTACCTTCGAGGACATATCCCAGAGAAGGAGACTTATTAGAAGTGTTACATATTCAATCAGCAACTGTGCTCCCTCTTCAGACTAACTCTCTCTTGAATGATTGAATGGAATAGACTCTGTAATAAACTAACAGACTGGATGTGAAAGGCTCAGCCTACAAGACTGAGTGAGACTGTGGCAAATCGAGCAGCAGGGATACAGACACCAAAAAAAATGTACATCTCTAATGCATGAGTGTCTGAATCAGCAAGGAAGCAGAAACCCAGCAAGAAGGGTCAGCTTCTTGTGATCGGAGTAAAATGAAAGGAAATTAATCTGGAATATCTGCATGGAAAATGATGTGTGTGAGTGGCAAGATTTGGATGCTGGATTTGGGGTTATGAAGGCATAAATCACACCAATACTTGTGCTTGAAACACCTGCTGAGTGTTTGTACAAAATTTGCCAAAAATGCCTATATGTCGAATAAAGTTCATGGAGTGCCCTCCCCCCTCCCAATTCCACCCTCACAAACCCCTTGTCAGGAACATTATGAAAAAACAGGATTTTTGGTGAAATTTGGGTATGCCTGGGTTTTGTTAGATTTTCTTGGTGGGATGATTCAACCTCTCTTTCTGTAAATCAATACTGAAAAATCCCCAGCCATTTCACTTCAGGTATCTTATGGTAAATCGAACAAGGCTCCAGAGTGACTCAGGAAACAAAACAACTCATAGCCCTGGTTAATCAGAGTCTGGACAATAAAAATACTCCAAATATTTTGTTCCCTTCCTTGTTTTTATAAATCTCACACTGTGTGTGTGTGTGTGTGTGTGTGTGTGTGTGTGTGTGTTTGTGTGCACATGCGTGTGTGTACGGGGGGTGTGTACAGAGCATTACCTATTCCAGGTAATAGGATTTGTAAGACATGCTAAGCCGTCTGTTCCTCTGCTTCCCCAGAACTCTGCCTACTCAGTTTGTAGTCTGTATTGCACTTGTTTTGTTGTTTTTTTTGTGATTTGTGTTGTTGTTTTTTTTCTTTTTTTTTTTTTTTTAAACTGGCTGGAAAACATTAACCTCTTTAGCATGAGTGTGCAGCTCTCCCTCCACCTGCTTTTTTTTCCTCAGCTGGCCAGGTGCCGCCTCTTATATGTTGTGCAGTTACCGAAAAAGAAAAGGAGAGGAGGAGAAAAAAAAAGAAAAAAAGAAAAGAAAAGGAAAGAGAAAGAAAAAGGCACACCATGCTCCTCTGCTTTATGAGTTCTTTGTCTCCTCCGCTTCACGTTAAGGCCTCCTGAATTCCTCGGCTCAGACCGTCGTGACCCTCATGACGAGCTCTCTGTTACTACTAGACTGACTCCTCTGTTCGTGAGGCCTCAGGTGGCTGAGTATATGCAGGATGGTATAAGCACAGTGGTGGTCAGAGAGGGTGCCTGTGGCATGGCCGGCAGCCCGTGCCCCGCTGTCGGCTGGAGCGGAGTTAGTGGCTGTACCACCAGTGGAGGACGAGTGGGTGGTTTGGGAGGAGGGGCGCTGATTTGTCCTGGTCCCTGTTTTTTGTTCCTCCATGTCCTTTGTTTTGTCATAGTTCAGCACTTTCCACTGCTGATTGACCGCCTGCCACCGTTTAAAAATCCGGTAAACCGAGGGCCCTTCGTGTATTATTAGACCTGGAGGGAAGGGGGAAAGAAATAAACATAAAACAGAAACAAAACTTTAGAAAGAACCATAAACCTAACCCAGCGTCCTGCCCCCAGATAGCTGGTTAGCTCAGCTCTCCCTCAGCCGGTGTTTATTCAACGATAAATCATGTATTTTAATTACCGACTGGCAGAGCACCGGTGCTCCTGCTCTGCTGGATCCCTTTTCCCCTGAATTAAAAGGATTACAGCTTTATCTCAGCAATCAATAAACAGATCGTAAATGCAGCTGAGTGAGTTATGCTCTTACAGCAAAACAGTATCTGTTTACCAATAAATGCCTGAGGTTTATCTATCACTGGACTGGTTTTGCATGCTGCATAGGCATGATTCACCCAGCTAACGGTGTGTGTTTGGAGGGGGTGTAACTGGATCTGACGTGCTGGTGACGTCTGCTGCACCAACGTCATGTGTGTGCACAGCCCGAGTCTCTCCCCACACACGCAGCAGCAGAGCAGACACGCACATGGAGGCCAGAGGTGGCAATCAAGCAAAAAAAAGGGTCTGTCTACACCTGTAAATCGTTTGTCATCCTAGGCAAAATTTTGCTCATCTGCAGAGCAGGTACCTCATCGTACGTCATTGCTCCCTTCCAAGGGGGAAAACACCACACTTGAAAGGAAGGGCAGATGAGCTCACACCGTGCGTGTGCACCGAGTGTGCATGTAATGCACGTGTCCTGCTACCCGTCTGCGTATACCAGAGCTGATGTCTGGGGCATGGCACTGGGCTGCAGGACATCTGACTTCTAATGGTCTCTGCATCGGAAAGAGAGTGAGGAGCTCACTCTCTGCTCACCCAGCAGTTAGCTCACCTCCCAGTGGTCTCTCTCATCCTCCCACCCTTGCAAGAGGATTGAAGGATTAAATAATGCTAGAAGTTGTTTAGACAATGACAGTACTTGAGTATTAAGCTCTGTTATTATTGAAGCTGCCAGGCTGTGGCTAGATCCTTCAAAAGCACGAGGTCCAGCAGTGACTGCATCACTGTGTTGTTCTTCTCCACTGAGGCTGGAGGAAGCTGCACCATCTCACGTAGACTGGCTTAGCTGACACACTGTAATATAATTAACAAGCTTTGTCAGAGTGGGATTTATGCAGAATGGGGGGGGTGGGGTCGGGTCCAAGTCTTCTTGTTTTGCAGCAATCTGTCTGTTAGGAAAGTGCCTTTGTGTCCCATGTAACTGAAGCCAGAGCAGCAGGTAGAACTGGGTGAGTCAGCACATGGAGAGCTTCATTGTTCTTGATAAGGATCACTTCACCATTCTTCGTCAGGATCAAGATTATCAGAAACATTTCTAGGAAGAGCAGTTCTCTTGCCTGCCTGTTGCAAGCATATAAATGCAAGAGCAAAGAACAAAAGACCCACAAGAAATAAGAAGCAAAATCATGCCTAAACGAGGAGGTTGCCTTGACCAGCACTGTGTGGAGGTCAGCACAGAATCAAGTGGTTTATGGTTATCCCTGATGAATCAAATGCTTTACCCTCCACCCACCTTTTCCAGACTGTTCTAGTTTCTGATGGCAGATAATTACTAGAGTAAACCTGTGCTATATCAAACCCCCAAATATCTGAAGGTCTTCCTACCCTTAGGGCTGATCTCCCCATTACTGACTGATGGGATGCAGCCAACAGTTTATTAGGGTCTGCATCCGATTGTACATAGTTTAAGCCCTAGCTTCAGTACAGATTGAGTTTCTAGCCTCTCTGGTTCTAAATACAACTAGAAGTCCTGCTGACTTGAGCACCGATTAGCTTCAGGGGGACTCTCACATTCATTGTAATTGGGTGCTGAGCCTGCTTACTGGCTGTAGAAGTAATTACATTGGATAGATTAAGTATGCAGATCTGGCTATTTTGGGACAGGGAATGGTGTTGGGCTCTACAATACAAGAGAGATCTTCCCTCTGGTTCCCATAGACCACTGAGATTGCACAGCTGTAATCCTGTAGTGATGCCGGCTTTTCATAACCAAGCATCATGATGTCATAATAGAAAAACGTGTTTTTTCTTCCCTACTTTGAAACACGGTTGAGAATTCTGACATCTTCTGATCAAAGTATCAACCATAAAAAGCAGGACTTAGGGAAAGCCTGCAGATCCAGCCGAGGAGACAGAGCTTTGAAGCAGGCCTGAAGTGGATCAGCCCATGACAAGGGACATTAGACATATATTTAAATGAGCTGTCTGATCTGTAATGAATGAAATTCCACTCTGATCAATGACAGAGCCAATGTTTCTCTGAGACCACTTTAAGCCTCGGATAAAAGAGCCGAAATTGAATGTTTTCTCCTTGGCTGTAGAACATTCTCCACAGAATCAAATCCATTCTCCAAAGTATTAAACACTGCGCCAGGATTGTAAATCTATTCTTAATTACCTTATCACAAATATTTAATGCGCAGCCTGATTCAAGAGGGCTGTTTATAAAATTCTTGTTTGTTTGCCTTCTAATTATAAATGTTTATGATCTTATGCAATTAACTGTGTGATGCTGATGGATGGGTTGCTGAGTCAACTGAGCACCTGTTTTCTTAGATAATTTTGGTTTCCAAATATTTATAAAAGTACAAAATAACTTGTTTTCGTCTGTATTTACTGTGCTCTAAATTACTTATCGATTTCCCAGTGTCAAGCTCAGGAAGCCGTAAAATTAAAAAGAAACCAAGTGGAGGGGTGGGCAGGGAGGCGGAAGTAACAGTGATTCATTTGCAAGAGCAAATGCCAAGAGTAAGCAAGAGTCCATCAGTTTATATCAAGCTGCAGGACGCCTAATGCTCCCATCGAAACAAATTTTGTCTGCCTAAGATAAATTAGGATTGGAATTCCTATGTTCAGCTCTGTGCATCCCCTTACAGAAACACTCCTCCCTCGAGGATCATTCTTGTTTAGAGGTGGAACTTTCCAATTAAAGGCCAGACTTAAGTGGGAAATCCTTCAGGAAGAACTGTATTCAACTAGAAGTGTCCAGCTAGAAACAATTATTCCACAAGCCAAATCCTGTTTATGTGGGGAAGACAGCAGGTTGGTGTGAACTTCTCTCTTTGTGCACTTCCTTCTTTTCAATGCAGAAATGTCTATATGAGAATTTCAGATGGATTCTGGTAATGGCCTTGTCTTTTTCCACTGCTCCCAAGTTTATCTTGCCCTCTTCTACTTCTTCACAAAATCTGTTCTCAATGGATCCTCTGTGAAAACCAACCTCTTTGGAAGGAAAGTGTCTGTGAGTTTCATGCAAAATGTGTTGGTCCAGATTGTTGCCAGGTCCATGAAATCCCTTGTTTGTGGCATTGGTGAAATGAAACTTCTATGGAACATGGGCACTGAAGATGTGCCGTTCTCATTCCCATTTTCTCATGTATAGACCTGGCTGGACCAGCATCAGAAGAAATTCCTTGAGCTGAAAATTGTTGAATGCTGGAAGAAGTATTCAGGGGAACTATAATATACACTTGTCTTATTCTTATTTCACTCTTATGTCTGTTTGTGGCCATTGATGGAAACAGGGCAGCTGGCTAGATGGAGCCTTGGCCATTCTTACATTTTTAGACATTTCTACTTGCACTGGTTTGTACCATGAAAAGATTTTCTAGATGGCTCTGGAGCTGGAGACAGCCCATATTATGTGATGGGGTCATTAACCTGACAGCAAATTTTACAAAAAAAATTTCTAATGCCTCTGCTTGCATTGCCACATTGATGTGGCTATGCTGTTGCCAGGACAAGACGTAGTATCTCTGAGCTAACATAGTAGGGCTAACCCAGTGCAGTGCTCCAAATTAAAACATGCTGAATCTGGAACAATAGGTACAGGAAACAATATTGATCTCTTTTCACTGTGTTCACTCTTTCCATATATTAGCCTTTTTTGCTCTTTCTCTGTGACTTTATTATTATTGAGTCCATGCAGACGATCAGATCATGGTCAGCCCTGTGGAGGTCTGTAGAGTCCAGGCAGGAGGGACTAGTGATTATCCTGGGTGCAGGGATGACTTCCCAGAGCTGAGAAGCTGCTTTGTGCTTCACAGCACAGGCAAACACAACAATACCTTGGCAATAGGTTATATCAAAACTGTACACATGGCTTATGCTGGTATCTTATGCTTCCTTTCATTTATTATATATGGGAGAGTAGCCAGCACCTAAATACTGCTCTTCTGCAAAACTATCACAGTAAGTGACCCAGCCCCAAAGAGCACAGAGCCTGCTTCCAGACTGGATTTAAAGCAACAGGTAAGCAACATCAATACAGGCTGGCTAGGCAAGGGTTGTGTCAGTGTAGTTGCATACCCAATCAGTGCGTGCTCACAGCATCTGGGAGAGCAAGCTGACAACTGCTAACTCTGGGGGAAGACTTACCTCTTCCATTTAACCCCCACCCTCACGCTCGTTTTCATTCCGGAGTAAGAATAACTGGACTGTTTCTTTTCCAGATGATCGAGGTGCAGCATGACCAAGGGTGAGTATCATGGCCCAGAGGTAAGGCTCCTGTCACTGTAGGATTCCTCTGAGCCTTGCAATACCTGCCCACACCATATCATGATCCACGTGGGCAGTCTCTGTGCAAGGAAATGTTCCTGGTGCGGAGGGTGGACACATATGGGCTGTGTGCTGCAGGTGGCCTTTTGTCTCTTGGGATTAGTTGGGACAGAGGTGTATTGCCATCAGTGAGCCTGTTGGTCATGAGAGAGGTCCTCAGCCCAATGGCTAGAAGGACTGTTGGAAGAACATGGGCAAAACCCAGACGTGACAAGGACAACTGCGTTTGTGCCTCTGGATGGGCAAGGGAGGATCAGCTGGCACACTGTCATCCTGTGAGATTAACCCGAGCAGTTGTGAGCCTCCAATTTAAGGCAACTTTGGAGCAGCAGTTTCCCAGAAATGACAGTCACCTTCTGCACATTGTCAGCCACTGCCACCAAGTGATCTTTTCACCAGGACTTTCAGCCTCTAATTAACCTTCCTCTTATTCCAACACTTGCCATGCATTTTCTTGAAAGAGACTGGTAAATTCTTGGGGCAGGAACTGTTTCTCCTGTTTGCCAGTAAAGAAATCACCAAAACAAGGCTTCTGCTGACAGTGAGTGGTACATCACCCCTGCGCTGTCACTCACATTATCTACAGGAGGAAAAAATCACAGTCCATTCCAGCCAGTTACTCCGTCCTGCTTCTCATAAAGCCCTTGTCCTGCCACCTGAGCTGTCACTTCTTGTTTTCACCTTCAGCAGCACTTTCCCCTTCGGTTTCCTTTCCAAATGCAGTTTCACCTCAGCCAGACAGCTGCCATGCTTTAGCCTGTTTCTATTGCTTTCCTTGCTGGGTGTCAGGGGAAGATTCTGGCAGCTGTGATCAAAGCTTAATGTTTGCATCCACAGCAGCAACGGCTCAGGCCAAGGCAAACCAATCCTCCTGGGACATAACACTTTCATTGCCGGGCTTTCCCTCTATTGACATCATTGCATACACAAACCCTTCCTTCCCGTTCTGTAAATTCTTTCAGCTTTTGTGGCAATCTCCAACTCCACCACTTTTGTTTCCAAAGCTCCAGCAGCTCAGCCCTCACTTATCTCTTTGCCTTAATCTCATCCTATACGCTCCATCCTTAGCTGCCTTTTATCTTAACCTAAGAGCAGGAAAGTGGCTGTACTGGTTCAGACAAAGAGTCTGTCTGTCATAGCATCCTGCCTCCAGCAGTGGCCAAAAGTACAAGGAAGGGTGGGAAAAAAAAGCCAGAAGAGTGATGTTTCCCTGATGGGCTCTGCACACTGTAGGGGACACAGCTAGCCACAGATGGTCTCTTTAGGCTCAGCTATGTTCTCCAACCATGGGTTTCTAGTGGAGTACAGTAAAGCGTACTGACTTTTGCTCTGCGCTCTGCATTTGCTTGAGTTAGGCTGCCCTGCCACTTCCCAAATTCTCATAGTCCCCATGAGATCACTCTACTCCAAAAAGCTCTTTAGAAATAACCGTGAATCTCTGCCTCACCTCAGCTTCACAAGTACCTCACAGTACGTGGGAGATGAGTCACTGAGTTCCCACTGGACCCTTCCAACTCATACTGCTTTTCAATGCAATCCCCTGCACTTTATTCCTCATCCATGATGCAAGATAGTCCTTGGTGATAAACTGGGAAAAGAGAGCCAGAGGGACCTTTTCCTGCAAATACAGGCTGGGAAAGGGACACCTAGTATGTGACATCCCTCAACATTGTGGCAGGGTCAGTTCCAGCTGAATATGACAAGTTCTTTATACAACCTAGCACCTTTAAATCCTCCAGTGGCCAAGACTCAAGGCTGCAGAGCTGTGCTCTGCAGGCAATGGGGAAGAGGGTGAACGAGGGAGTGGGAAGAGGTGGATTCATAATTGAAAGTTATGCTGTGGCACCAGTGGGACTCTCACTTGGGCTGATTTGGGAGAGGAGATGTGAACATCGGAGCTGATCAGGTAGGGAATCAGGTAATGCCCTCCCTCTCCTCACTCCTGTTCATCATCTGCAGAACCTCTTCATCCTGCCCCCCTTTTTCTGCAAGTGACCTCCCCAGGAGGGTACAGTCCCTAGTGCAGAGAGATGCAGAATCAGCACTGTACACCCCACTTTGCTTTCGATACCCTAATGAAATAAACTGATATGTCACAGAATCACAGTCTTCAGCAGTGTGACTGCCTGGTCCAGCTTGTGTTTGGGATTCTGATTTCTCCTTCCTAAGGGTAGTGCTTTGCACTTCTTTTTATTCGATTCCATCTTGTTGATTTCTCCAATTTGCCAAGATCATTTCAAATGCTGATCTGATCCTCCAGAGTGTTTGCAGCCTTTCCAAGCTTGGTGTCATCTGTGAATTTTATAACAGCACTTCCTATTTCATTATCTAAGCCATTAATAAAAATATTGAAGAGAGCAGAGTCCAAAATAGTCCTACTTGAAACGTGTTTCCAGTTTGCAGTCCACCACTGACAACTACTGAGAAAGCAGTTTTTCTGTTGGCTGTACACCTGTGTTACAGTTATTTAGTCTAGACCACATTTCTCTGGTTTGTTTAGGAGAATCTTAAGCCAAAGCACCAAAAACATTGCCCAAGTCACGGAATATCAGACTGCTTCATCCTTAGCCACTAGGACAATTCCCCTCCCAAATTAGATACGGTTATACTCTCATGCTCATCAATTGCTTCGTTAAAAAAATTACTCTAATATCTTTCTGTGAATCAGTTAAGCTGATTTGCCCTTCATTTCCCTGATCCTCAGTTCCTACCTTCTTTAATGATAGATATTATATTTAAAGCTAGGTACTCTGCTTGCATTTCCCCAGCTGCCTGGCACCTCCTGCATCCTCCCCAAGTTCCTGATGATGAAATGCTCATGGGTCAGAGGCTGTTCCTGCAGCTTCCTCTGAAGTTCATTAGGACATGCTGACAAGGACAGAGCTAACTCATTTGAATATTTTTGAGTCTGTTCTTTTCTGATTCTGCCCTGGGCTCCTTTCTCCTCATTAAAATTATTTCGCTTAAGTTTTGAAGATTGAAACAAAGGCAACATTTAACTCTTTGGCCCTTCTTGTATCAAATATTATTTGAGCTCATAAACTTGCCTTGTTCTTCTTCTTACTTTACATATGTTATGGACCCATTTCTTGTTGCCTTTTGTATTTCTGGGTGGTCATCCTGGGGTTCAGCTCTGATGGCTCCCCACGCCTGTGTGATTTCTAGAGACTTTTCATTAGTTGCAGGCTCTTCTTTCTGCCTTTTGTGTGATTGCCTCTTCTGATTTTTGGGTCCTCAAAGAGCTCCTGATGCAGCCTCAGTGCTCTCTTCCCACGCTTCTGAGCTTTCCCCTGCACAGGCACAGTTTGCTGTTGTGCCTTTAGTATCATCCCTTTTGGCAGCCGCGAGCTGTTCGCAGTTCTTTTATCCTTCAGATTCCCTTCCCAGGAGACACTGCCTGCTCTGGTCCCCTGAGGCTGCTGCCGCTGCTTTTCTGGAGTCCATTATCCTCACATCATACTTTTCTTCATCTCAGGAATGCTTTCATCGCACAATCACTTTTCATACAAACTACTGCTACACACAGATTTTCAGGGATTCTTTGCTTTCAAATAGGAATTCTTTGAATTCAAATAGGAAGTATAGACTCCTTCATAACTGTTATCTCTGCTTTCCGAAATATTAATTTTGTCCCCAAAATGTTTCGAGAGCTTAGTGAACAGTCTATCCTGCACACAGAAGTCCAGGTAATGGGTAACTTGGGACCCCTGATGTCTTTTAGACTGGCAAGACACTGGACCAACGAGCAGGATGTCTCCAGTCCACAAGACATCTAGCAAAGGTCTCCTCTGAATAATGCTGGAACTGTACAAGGAAGGTGTGCAAGCTGAGAAATGTCCAGCATTGAATGACATACAGCATAAACTGAAAATGTATTCAGAATGATTAGAGCTCGAGTGAATGCTTAGCATATGGAAAAAATAATTAGCTGATTATAATCAGGCATTTTCTTATCAATCATTCTCCATGCACATTTTTTAATATCTAAAGAACTGATTAAATATGTACAAAGCTGGGCTGTGTTTTGGCTCGGCAGAACCGGGCCGGCTGGACCCTGTTGAGTGCTGTTGACCACTGGATGACAGGTGCTGTCATGGAGCCCATGGGTCTGGGGAAGACAAAACACTCCTTCTTCTGCTCAATGCCCTTTAAGTGCATTTGCTGTGATGGGGCTCCACTGGCAGGCAGCTTTCACACTGACGTGTACACCATGCTTGTCTTTCCTCAGGGCACAGGGGCTGCAACTCCAGCAAAACTGAAACTGAGCCCCTCAAAGGGTGAGACCTCCATGGCCTGGGCAGAGCCCCCACCAGTGTATGCAGAAAAGCTGCTCCCAGCTGTCTTGGGGAGGTATTTTATGGAGGTGTGGACTCTTCCATTTTGGGTCATTAACAGCACAAACAGGCTGCCCCCCAGGCCTTTAACTGCTGACTAACAGGCAAACCTTGTGCTTGTTACGGCTTGCCTCCTCTCATGCAAGCTGGGGTTCAAGGACGGCTCTGCCTCAAAGCTTCCTCAGCCCCAGGTGGGCCAGGACCCCCCACAGAGGCAGCAAGAGCCCTTCTCCTTCCCTGCCTCCTCTGCTCCATCTGGCAGAGCAACAGGAGCATCAGGTCCCATCTGGGCAGGTGGTTACGCTACGCCCCAAGCTCTCTGCAGCCATTAACAACCGCCTCCAGACTCAGTGAGAGCCTTGCCAGGTGGGAGATGGATCCAGCACGCCGGCATCTCAGAGGGTCCCCACAGTTGCTGTTCCACCAGGTGAGCGATCATGGTAGACCTCACCTCTGTCACACAGGGGCTGAGCATGTGGAGCCAGGGAAAGGAGGCAGCTCTTTTATTACTGATGGGCGTTCTTGGTGTGACAGCCGGCAGCATCTCTCCTCCAAGCAGCACTGTGATTTTGCAGGATGCTGCTGAGCTATACAGCAGGAGACAATTTCCAGGTCGTGACACTGCAGCACGTCATGGGTTCATGTAACACAAGTATGTGGCAGTGATTCCTGTGTGCATAGGGTGCTATGGGTTCCTCTCGGAGGCAGGAGCAGTCCATCCCACATACATGGCATTTATAGCTGGGGGAGGAGGAACGCTTTATCCAGTGGGATGAATTGAGAGGACAGGTAGGACTGCCTGTCATTGGCCTCGGGGAGCTGGGGGGAGCTGGGGGCAGTATGTTGTAGGAGCACTGGGGGAGCTTTTATGGCTGCCAGGTAGACACCAGCTTCTCTGCGAGGTCCAGGACAGCCATCCTCATTTCTGTCCTCTGCCCACCCTCACGTTCCTCTACAACACATGGGCTGGGCCCTGTAGGGCTGAGCTGGTAAAGCCCCAAATGAGGAAAGACTGGCAAAATTAAGGAGCTGATGGGAGGTGTCCAAGGGACAGGAAATTCCTTTTTCATTCAGCACTCCCACATGGTTTGTTTGCAATGGGAAAACAGCATCAGCTGTCTTCAAGATGCCATCTGTGACAGAGGAGTTAGGCTGACCCTGGCGAACAGCACACTGCAGCACCACTGCTCTGGAAATGCCACAGTATTTTCAGCTGTAAGCACAGAAGCTACCAACCACCACAACTTTTTCTTGCCCTGCCCAGACTAGCACTTTTACATCCTGCCTCAAAACTGGGACAAAAAACCCCCCCAAACCAAGAAATAACAGCAAAAATAGGTAAAATAAAACCCAGAGAAATCCTTGCTCAGGTGATAGATAAACCATAAAAAAAAGCACTCCTGTAAACTCAGCTGGCTGTGGACAGCTACAGCAAAATGGATGTTGTGCCCTTAAGGGCTCTTGTACTCCTGTGGTATTTAACTCACAGTGCATGATAAAGCAGAGGATTAAAGGGCAGTCTCTAGCTATGCAGGCAGCAATAAATGAGACTCTTCCTGGAAAAAGCAAATAAATAAATGAAGGCTGGAACTCCACCAGCAGAACAGCCTTGCTTCTGAATCATACATCTCCAGCATCATTCCCCACTTGTGAGTCTACCCATAACTGTGCCAGTATAGGAAGGATAGGGCTTGGAGGCCTTACCCATAGACCTCCTTGCTCCCTTAAAGTTTCCCCTCCTTGCTTTGTAACTAGGATTGTATAGACTCTCTCAGTGCCTTTTTTCCCCCAATTTAAAATGGAGATGGGAACAACACCCCACATCTTGAAAGGACTTTGTGCACGAGAGGTGAGAGTCACTTGTTCTGTGCAGGTGTGCATACTCTTAGGTGTTTAAAAGAAGGGAGCAGAAAATCATTTCAAAATGGATTGAACAGAGCACTGGTCAAATGCACACCCTAGTCTCTGGGTCTCTGTTTCCAGACATTCCCTGACAGAAGTCTATGGAGGTGGACACTCGTGTTGAGGAGAGAAAAAGCACGGCTTCCATTTCACTACACTTGCACCACGGCAGTCAGTCCTCCAGGTCTGGGTCCTGAACCTTTCTATCCTACAGCTAATGGTACTTCAACCAAAGTGCTGCCTGTGCGGTCATGCTGCATCCTCAGCCATTCCTGGGACATTTCTTTAAAGCAGCACTGTTTGTGTAGGGCTTGGAAATATGGCTTCACACTCGCTTGGAGTGAGACTTGAAAAAGTCATGCTGTCGCCCAGAATGGAAGAATACATACATATTTTCAGACAGGTGAGAATGTTTCATTTGGACTTGAAGTTTTTTTAATATTGTATTCTAGTTCTGACACTGAATTTAAAATACTCAGCATGAGCAGTCATCTCTAAATGCTAAATCAAAATGCTTTGTTCAATACTGATCAAAACATGACATTTGCTTATTGAAGGTAGAACTAGTGCCTCCCTCTCTGCTTTTATTAGCAAATGAAATTCTGTAAGAAAAAATGGGTATATTTTCACAGTTTTTCATTTTCTAAGGGATGTGGGTCCTGCCTGAGCCCAATCCCTCCAGACTGCTCCAGCCACCTAAGTGCTCTTTCACTAACAGGAATAGGGACCAGTTAGGAGAGACAGAAAGGTGAGTACAGATCACCCTTAAGAGAGCGTCTCCCAAGGTAATGTGGGGCACATAAACTACTAATGGACCTGGAAGCACCTCTGAACTTACAGGTCGGTGTGTGTGTTGCAATTGCTTCTATACCCTTGTGGGAGTGAGATGCGGGCATCTTTCCCCTCCGCCATGCGGGAAGGCAGCCCAGGGACGTGAGGTAGAAGGTGCTCCTGGTGCTCTTTGGCCAGCCTTTTGTTGGGATAAACGTATCCCTAGGACACACTACGGTGCAGTCTGTTTGGCTGCTTCGTCCTCCACAGCTGCCATTGCAGACCCCAGGATTTCTGTGAGATTTCCAGGAGCCTTCCACCCTGGGTGCTGCAGCCTTTCCTCTCTGCTCCCCCACAGTGTCCCTGCAGGTCTCACCCTGCTTTCTCTCCCCTGCAAATGTCTTCACCTCTCATACAGGGGCACTATTCAAAACTAAGGAAAGTGGCAAGAGGAGAAGGTCTATTATTTCTGATCCATCACTAGCTAGGATCCCTGGGAAAGCAAAACTTTTGCCTTCCTGCTCTGGGTATACAAGGTTCTTCCACCAGAGCTGAAGACCTTTACGGACTGCAATACCCAGCTCAGTGAATGCTGATGCAGGCCTGAAAGCGGCAGATAAGAGTTCATGTATGCTTACGGGATCCATCAATACTGAGCTGACAAGAATGAAAGCAGTGAAAGGAACTGAGAGTGGCTAAGTCTGCAGCAAAGGTCTGGGTGAGACCTGAGTCTTGTAGGACACAGGGAGGTCTGTGATGTGGCCGTGGCTGAGCACAGTGAATTGTCCCACCTGGCATAGTAAATGCCCGGACCTTTGGCTCTTCAGGCTTCGCCACATTCAGCAGGTAGTGATGACTGCCCGCTCCACATTGGCCCTGTTTGAGTGTCATTGCTGTGGTTTTGTATGCTGGCTGGACCTCTTCCAAGAAGGTAAAGTGCTGGCTGGACTACTGGGCACAGGATCTTTGACATTATTTAATCCTATTGAACAACTTCTGCCAAACACTGCATGGTCGTATGGATATTGTGGATCCAGCTCTGCCATGGGGCAGAGGGACTCAGGCTGTGGCTGCCATCAGTGCATCTTGGCTCAGGAAGAAAAGCACTGCTTCACGGAGTAAATTCCAGGCAGAATAAGTTTAGCAAAGCCAAGACTTGTTCCCGTCCGTGAGGGAAACCTGCACTGCTTGACCTGAGGTCACCCATGAGCCTGTTTGCACTGTTCTTGCTTACAGACTTTTGTATCTGGGTCTGAAAGATGGCTTTGTTGGTAGGTAGCCATCCCTCCAGGAGAAGAACCGATCAGTCGCTACTTTAAGAAGCAATCCCAGAACTGGATTAATGTGGCTTCATGTTAATCTCCTCTTACCTCTGTCTCTGTCTCCCTACAGAGCTGAGCACACACAAAAGCAGCCTCATCCACTTTGCACAGGGGATGACTCCCCTGCGGTCTCATCTTTGAATATGGAGTTGACTTCTCTTGCTACTGCCACAATGGCATGCCATGGACCACAGCCTCTCACCTCCAGGAGTAACATGTCCGTGGGGATGGAGGCTGTAGTAGGAGGAGCAACGGGACAGAAGGCAGTTGGAAAAACACAGCCTGGCACAGAGCTGAGGACTTTTTCCAGCCTTTACTAGACAGTACAATTTATGCAGCTGGTGCAGGAGGTCCTACCAGCTGCCTACAAGGGAATCTCCTGCTGTGGTGTAGAAGCTGTGACAGACAGGTGAGTGCTTCTGCCTCTGCCCATGGATGGGATATTAACCCAGGAACACCAGGCACTTAATTCCACCACGGGCTTTAGTGACAGGGAAGCATCGTTCTGATTATAATGCATCACCCTCGAAATCACAAGATGCAGTTCGCAAGGTAAAAGGATTTCTTTTCCCCCTCAGAAAATGTTAATTATGTTGCCCTCGTTAAATGCTAAACACATTGATCCACTGGAGCAAAGAGCACCATATGGTTATTCATGACAAAATACATCTCCGGAGCCCTGTTGCAACAGTGGGAAACTGCACGGAGATGGATGTGGTGAAGGATTGTGGAGTTGAAAGGACATGTGTGAAAGGCCAGGTGCTGCTCTGACTGTGCTGGAAGCCAAGCTCCTTCCCTGCAAAAAGGGAGGGGGCTCAGAGCCAGGTCCAAACCCCGTGGCTCTTTGCTCAGCAGCGACGTGCTTGTTCTGTGGAGAGCTGCTGGAGCTGCACTGGAGTTCAGCAGGCGCGCTGAGCCTCTGCAGAAATGCCCACTGGTGAAAGCAGCACAAATGCATGCATGCCGGCTGGCCCACTCTGCTCTCTTATTGAATAATCAATGCAGCATTAGACAAAAATAGGTCCCATCTTTCAGGAACAGAGGGGTGGCATGTCTCGGCTTTGCCGAGCGCCCGCTGTTCCTGGATAGCTGCCAAGAAGTCGGTCGGCAGAGCGGCTGTGCAGCGTCGCTTCTCCTGCTGCTGGACCAGGTACAGGGCCCTCAATGACTGCTCTCGCGGGACAGTCCCTGCCCAACTGGATTGAGAGCCCCACAACACACGCTGTGGGGAATGTGCCTGTCTCCACACCCCCCTTTACAGCTGATAAATCAATGATTTGCTCAGTGATTTTTCAAGCATGCACGTTGTGGCTGAATGTATGCAAACCAGGATTCACAGTGTAAAAAAGGCGAATTGGCTACTTGACTTAATCCCAACTGCCTGCTCTGATGATGGGGCCTGGATCTGGTCACTCCAGTTAGCTCCTGGTAGCTCCAGTTTGCAGGCAATCTGGGCTAGAAATGCATGAACAGCGTGGCAAGCAATGCATTAAGCTGAAGGGCCCAGAAGACTTCTGCATGCTCTCATGGGTCTCTTCCAGGTATGTTGAAGCCATGCACATTTGCTGTCTGGGTTGGTCTCAGGCTTCTCCTCTGAAGACATCTGCTGAACTTCTCTGCCTTGTGCTTTGCCTTTAGGGTGTCATCAAGCCAAGGCATAGGCTTGATACTTCCCCAGAACTGATTTCCTACTGCTGTAGCAATTCTTCCTACTTTGTACCTTGGGGGACTATGCAGACCTGAACAAAACCATCTGCTTTCCTTTTAAGAATCAGATCAATACAGATGAAAACCGTGAAGACACTTAATTTCTCAGTTTCTCTTTATTTGATTGGGACTTTGACTCCTAAATCCTTTGAATGCTGTGGGCCTGAGTGACCTGGCCAGAAAACACCCTGAAGCTACCTCAGCCTGGCATTTCTTCTAGGAAGCAAAGCTCATTTAAAACAAAACCACATTAGTCTTGGCAGGAAGTTTGAATTGTGACTGTCTCAAGGAAACTCCATTAATTACTGTTCCCATTGCACTATGAAAGATCAAATGCTGTGGATCAGTTTTAATTGGCTATTGATTTCTTATGTTATTACCTATGGTTGTGCTGAGATGCCGTCAGACATACTGGATGCTTTTGATTATTCTTGCTGGCAGCTGGGATTAAAAACAGCGGGCACACACTTCCTGATCTGTAATGGATTGCCACGGTGTGCCAACAAAAATCGTTGGCAGGATGAATGGTCCTGCTTTGCCTGTCTCTTGTGCTATTGAGCTGCAGTGCAGTTACTGTTGTGAAGGCAAATATCCTCAGGGACTGGCTGCCAAGGAAAGCGAGGGAAAAGCTTCAAAGAGCATGAGGATTTAGTGCTTGCGAAAGTGCGCGGCTGTCAGCACCAAGGCAGGGTGAGTCAGAGAGCAAGGACTGGGTGGGCACGGGCAAAGAAACAGTCCCCACCAGAGAGCGATCCAAGGAGATGCAGATCAGATTGCTTTTGCATCACTGAGAATAAACCCCCCAGCATGCCAGCCACAGCCATACCCCTGTGTGAGCACAAGCAGGACAGCACACACAAACCATAATAGTGACAGCCCTGCACACACAGCCTGCTAATGGCCTTCCTGAGACGCGCTTCCCCCTTGGAGCCGATCTGGTGATGCTTCAGCCTAGAATGTGACATGCTCTCATTAACTGGCAGAGTTGCTCCTTGTTTAACAGGAGATGGTTTCCTGTCCTCCTGACCCCAAATGACACCTTAATCTACAAACGCTGACTTTCCCTAATTGCACCTTGACAGAGAGAGAGGCAAACCCCTCCTTCCCCCTCCAAGGACTGTCACTTAATTAACAGGCAGGTATCTCTCAGGATTTACAGCCCAGCTCTAAGCTGCTACTCTCCCTACTCAGTAACTCAGGCCTATGAAAGCTCACTCCATTTATCTCTGCATTTCGATAACTGCATTTCTGCTAATCCCTCTCTATGCTAGCTTTGTGGATTTGCCTCTCAGGGACCCATGGAGAGAGCAGTTAATCAAATGAACAGTCCCCATCTCACTTTTCAGTCACTTCCTGGTTGCTGATCTCAAATGTCTGTGTTGTAGATGGCTTCATTGCAGAGTAATACCTATGCTGGCACCATTACCAGTTTCTAGTTTAATCCAACTCTCATATCTGTCCTACAGACATGACCAGAGATAGCACACGTAAAAGAGAGAGAGATCAGAATCAAAGACGTTGGGGCTGGCTGGATATCAAGAAGCATTTAGTCTGTTCCTCCTTCACAATCTGGGATCATCTCTCCACAACCTGTTCTTGACATATGTTTTCTAACAGGTTCTTAAAAAAACCCCAGTATTGGAGACTCCCACAAATCCCAAGCAATCCTTTCCAGTGCTTCCTGCCCTCCTGCTAGATGTCTGAGAGCAAGGGGGACAACAATGTTGAAAGACCATCTTGCACATCTTGCCCAGATGGACGTAGCTTCTGGTACTTGGGGCCATACCATCTGTCCTGCTGGTCGCAAGGAGCAGATTCATTTTACTTTGGTTGTGGATTTGCTTCCATGGTGGGTGAAGGCGTAGCAAATGGTGTCTGTCCCTTACAACTGTTTTTGTGGAGCATGCTAGAATCTAGCAAAGTCCAAAGAAAACTAGTGTATTACTGAATGTGAGTTGCTGAGGGTCAAACCCAAGACTCCTGGATTTTGATACATGGATCAATAGTCTCCAAATTAACAGCCACATTTTGAGAGCTCAGTTTGGAGGTGATCTGACTGTTTCAGATTAAGTACAGCTCAAGTGAAGATAACAACAAAATGATTTGTGCTTAGGGAGCTATACATGCAAGTGAGCACTCATGCCCTCACCTTTGACTCCACGTTGGAAAGACCAGTGCTGCCATGGGATTGCCTATGCAAATTGCCACAGATACCTCTGTCTTGGCAAATTGCTACCTAAATCCCTAATGACTTGGTAGTGAGGAGATCACACAAAACAGCTAGGCAGTTGCTGACTAGGTGCATATGCCCTGCCTGACGATAGTCAGGATCTCTGCAGACTTGGTATCTTTTCCAGCTTTGAGACTCTGCGGTGCCAGAGGAAGTGTCCTGCTGAGAACCTCCAGTGACAGGGTGTGTAATCTGGCCTCCTGGACAAATGTCACTGGCTACTCAATGGACGTGAGACAACCAAAGTGGGAACTGGCAGGAACTACAGTGCAGCTCTGCTTCAGCGCATCTGCTCTTTAGTAAATACCTTGTCTTTCAAATCTCTGCTACTCTGCCAGTGAAAGCAAAACTTGGGGTCAAACTGGGGGAAGGAACAATTGGAATTCATACAATTAGTGTAGGACGTACAGTATAGCATTCTGCTAGCTAAAGCTGCCCAGCCTGTTACCAAACAATGCACAGACCATGTGTGTGTTACATTAGCTGAAAAAAACAAATGGGGTAGACCTGAGTGCACTTAATGTCCTGCTCTTTCCCCATCACTGAGCATTTCTTAGTTCCTAAGTCTTTCCTACCCACCCACAGGCTGGAAAGCAAAAGGCAAAAAGGGCTGGACTGCGGAGGAGGAGACACCGAAATGCACAGACAGCACCCTGGTATTTCAAGAACCGTTGTCACTGCAATTATCCATGAGAGGTTTTATCCAGAACTTGCAGAAGTGGAACTAAAGCCCAGGGAGGAATAACAAGAGGCCTCAGGCCATACTGGCAGTTAGGAGCAGAACTCTGAATCTCTGGAGCCGGCTTTGCCCGGCTGAGATCAAAGGCCCTGTGCGAGGCTGCAAGGTTTGGGAGATGGATAAAGAGAGGGAGAATAGCGGTTCCACAGTGAGGAACTCACTGCGAGTCTTCTAGGGAGCTGGCATTGCTGCATCCATCACAGTCAAGCAAAGCCACAATGAATGAGGAATTAAACCCAGCTGGGGAGTTCCCTTTGATCAGCCCCTTCTGCTGGCCTGACCCAGCCCGGTCTCTCCACCGTACAGACCAGCCTTTTGGCTAGCGCTGGTGCAGCCCCCTGAAATCAGCAGGGCTGGAGAGAAGTCCCTCAGAGGAGAGACCTACTGCATTGACAGCCAGGGAGTCACAGCCCCCTGTGAAGACCTCATTTGTCACTTGGTTCGACCTGGGCAGAGAAAGAAGAGGAGGAGGAGGAGGTGGGGAGGAGAGTGAACACCAGATCCCAGCTAGCACTGCTCAGAGCTCCCTTCCCCTCCACTGCAGACCCAGAGTGGCAGCAGCTGGGATTGCAAAGGGTATTGATGCACAATACAAGCAAGTTTTACGCTGGAGCGTGGCAGGGGCAGAGGGCTGGCTGCACGCACATATAAGCTTTTCTAGGGAAATGTATACAAAAGCTCACATGGTCCAGAACATCATCTCTCCTGGTCAAGCATGGGTGGGCTGCCTGGCAGCACAGGCAGACAGGCTGCACACAGCACAAGTGGAGCTAGTTTCTGAGGTGCTGGGCAAGAGAAGCCACATACAGACATGTTAACTCGCTGCATCTATAATGCTTCCCACTTGCTTTTGAGTTTTGGGAAAACCAGCATGCCTGGCCCACCAGGACTGCCAACTGCACAGGGAGGACCGTGAGACAGGGGCTGCCCCAAGCCACAACTCTGAAATGTTCCTGGGAATGGGATGGCTGCTTGTTCTTTGGCTGGAAAAAAATCAAAGCTCCCAGCTTGGGGCATTAAGCTTAATGGTGGCATCAGCGAAGATGCAAAGGGGCTTTTTTTCTCCTCAGAGAAGCTGGAAAAGAGAAATAGAGGCCAGACCCTTAAAAAAATTAATAAGAAAGAAACAAAGAACCTCAAATCTGAATCTGTCTACCCAGCTCCCCTTCAGTTCACGGCTGGCGTGGTTTGTTCTCTGCCATGTGGGAGGATTTAGGTCCTATTGACAGATGAGCTAATCAGTTCCCCTCAGCTCTTGAAGCTTTAGCAAAGCCAGTTAATCATGTTACTGATGTCCGCCCAGGCCAGGGCTCTCCACTTCTGTCCTCTGCCAACAAGGCAACACAAACACACATCACACACACATAGGGATAATTTTTTTTCCACTCTCAGTTCCACCAGCAAGAGGATGTCACCAGTGGCTCTTGTGCCAACATGTGGGTGCTGCCCATTTCTCTTTCACCCCCTTTGCCACCCTTTGTTCCTGGAGAGATGTGGTAGCTCCACCAGCATCTCATGAAGGAGCAGGATGATCTCTACAGGCCAAGCTCACCTCATTGTCAGCACAGTGGTGGCAACAGTGGGAGGAACTGGCCTGGGTTTCAGCAGGCCCAACTCCTGTGCTGGAAGGATGCTGAAGCCAAGAGCCATTTGAACCTGGATACCAGGGTGTGCGGTCCAGACCTCTGTCCCTGCCGCTGGGTTTGTTTTACTTCTGTACCCCAATTTCACCAACTGCTGCTCTGTGATATAGTCTGTCCCGCTCCTCCTGAGGGCTGAACTGGAGGCCATGCTCCTTCCCTCTGGAGCGGCTTTACCCATACAAAACTCGTATCCACCAAGTCAAGAGGTCTGCCTTGTCCCACCGAGTTTCTGGGAGGCTCCTTCTGCCTTTATACCAATGATGGAAGGACCCAGACACGAAGAGCTCTCTGGGACCCTCTTTGCTTCCTGGAAAGGTCACTTGAACTGACGTTATCTGGTGGCCTGTGCTTGGGTGGACACTGCTCAGGAGCACGTTTGGAGGTGGCTGGTGTTCACTGGACTGTTTCGGTAACCACCGCTCTTTCAACGGCCTGGCTGGTGAGTGCCTCTGCCTGCAGGTATCATCAGCTACGTCCCCCCATCCTGCAGACCTGCACTGGGGCTACAGCTCAAGCTCTCAGGGAGACCCTGCTGGGGCCAGGCTGCCAGCATCTGCTTTGCTGTCTGGGCTTGCTCAGTGTGGGGCAGCTTTGTCCTCAGAGCAACCTGACAAGGACCCCAGGCTGGGCCATGGCCTGGGCTGGTTGGCACTTGCAGCTCCAGGGTGGGCCGAAGAAGGGGCAGCCACCCCTGCCCGGCAGAGAGACTGGGCTGGAGAGGCAAGGAGCTGCGCGTGGAGAGACCCTGCCGTACCCAACCATGGGGCAGTCCCTAAATTAGCTGTTCCAGAAAGGAAGTTGTTTCTCAAAAGCCTTACCATCCCCAGCCTCCCTGAGACCTTCCCACCCTCTTCTTGCTCTGAAGAGAGATGTGTTCCTCTCTGGGGTTGCTGCAGGTCCCTCTGCCAGCCCAGCCAAGGAGACACCCTGGGGCTGCCCAGACGAGCAGAGAGGACTGTAAAAAAAGTGCCGCGAAAGCAAAGAGGTGGAAAAGCCAGGGAGGCTCAATCCGAGCTGAACTGCACTGGCTGGCTCTCCACGCTGTCTCCCGCTCCTCTCCGCGTGTGAGTGGGCAGGCGACCTTGGCCGTGCCGTGAGATACGATCACCCACCTATACAGACAATGTCCATGAAGCCGTACATTCCATAGCAGATCTGGAAGAGCAGGTCCTGGCGCTGCCATTTGGCCGAAGGACTGAAGGTCGACCAGATGAGCCACGAGATACTGGCGATGAGGAAGAGTGAACCCAGGATGGCCGCTGCTATCTGAACCTTCTCAATGACTGTCAGAGAGATGGCCTGCCACTGCAAGGGGAGGCAACGGGGAGAGGAGAGGGGACAAGGGGGAGGGAGGAAAGAAAAAGAGAAGAGATTAGTTACTTGGGGCACTTTGCTGTTTTACATCATTGTGGTGGTTTTGGAGATCTCAAAGAGCACCTATGAGCATAGGTACTTTTACCTGGTCCACATCTGGGGTGGAGCATGGCAGCTGTTCAATAGTGCATGGCCCCATATTTCCTGACAGCATTGCTGAAGAGGCAATGGGGAGGAATCCTGCATCTCACCAGGAAAGCACAGAGACCTGAGGGATGCAGGATGGACTGGGGGAAAGACACCAAAAATAACACCCCCATGACAGTAGGTCTGTGATGGCCATCACAAACCAGGACATTCAGTTGCTACCTCAAATAGATGCCAGGCAGCATCCTCAGCCAGGGCGTCCTATTACCATGAGAAGAAGTGTCTCAGAAAGCCAAGCTTTCCTTCGGAGGCCTTCCATGAGGAAGCTGGCTCTGTGCCACTTTGTGAGATCTGACAGGATCACAGCACTAGGTAGGATCTCACAGCAGCAATGCACATCCCACAAAACTTGTTACAAACAACACAAGTTGTGTGGTCAGGACACCCTGCCTTTAGGTGATGACATGTTCAGGCTGTCTTCCAAGGTAAACGTCAATGCTTCTTCCTCAGAAGAAGAAAAAAATAGAAATAACTCCCCCAAATCCATTCACTATGTCAAATAGCTTTGTATAAGCTATGGTAAAAATATCCTAAGCCCAGACTCCTCTCTGTCATCCAGCATAAAACCTCCCCACTCAGATTTACGCTGCTGAGAGAACTGCTCTGTAAAAACCAAGAGCAGAAATTGCTTTCTTTAACAAGACTTGGGGACATGGTCCATAGTCCTTCCTGCAAATCAGAAATCAAATGCATAAACAGGCTGGGAAGAGACAGTCTCTCCTGGCATTGAAGTATATAGGCCACCTTTAGCTGTGAGATACATGCCCTTGAATTCTCAGTGGGACTGGCAGAAGGATAAATAAAGGCAGACTTCAACCTCCTGCAGGGATAGAGGATTCAGAGGAACTGAAAATGTTTAGCCTGGATTCAGCCCAAATTCAGTGTCCCTGTGAAGTGGCATCTCTGGCGGGCCCTTAGCACCCTGCATGTTTGTCAAACATATCCTGGGACAGCAGGGTCACCTGTCAAGCCTTGTCTCATCCTTTTGCAGGGCAAGAAGGGAGTTTAGCTGCTGGGTCCCTCTTTAATGCCCAGGCCAGCCAGGAGTTACCAGCGTTTTTGGGGAGGTAGGGAAGAGTCTGAACCCTGACTGAAGGGCAAGAAGGATGACAGGTGACTTGTGCTCGTACAGGCATGCATGGCATTGCTACCAGTCCAATGACCAAACCCCTGAACCGAATGCACTCCCCTGCAAAGGGCTGCCTTTGGAGAGGAACAGATGAGAGCTTCAGCCCGAGGCTGAGGTCTGCAGGTTGCAACTGGAAGAAGATTGCCTGGCTTGGCTCAGAGGTGAGCTGAAGTGTCTGCCTCTGCCAGCCTTGCTCCTTGGCTTACATCCTGCAAGGGCAGACAGCCCTCAAATCGCATGTCAGGGATGTGCAGCATCAGTGATGTGGGTGGTACCAGCTTATTTCATAGTTGGCCACAGAGTAGATGGCCATAAAGCTGCTGAGCAGAGAGAGAGCTTGTTCCCTGCTGAAGCAGGACTGGGCTCAGCTAACCCCTATCCCCTTTCCGGGCTCAGCTAACCCCAATCCCCTTTCTGCCATCCGCTCCAGCAGCTGGTCCAGCCAAAAGCAAACACGGAGCACTGGGGACACTCAGTGATGTCTTCAACAGCCCATTCCCACTCTGCCATAGCCCGACCTACTCCACACCTCCACCACATCCAGCCTCACGAGTGGCCCCTTTGTGCCATGAAGAAGCTGAGGTAGTGAACCGCCCTCCTCTTATGGCTGAAGCTTGGTGCCAGTCGCAACGGGTCAAGGCTAGACACAGGGGTGCTGGAGTCCACAGGAGATGCACAACTGTGCAACTCATCTCCTAAGACAGAGCAAAGGCCACCCAGCACCCATTGCCCCCAAATTTGGGTTCTGAGAGTGGGATCAGCAGCTATGCTCTTCTCCCGTCAGCTCTTCAGCTTTGTTCTCAACAGCACCATAAGCAGATGCAGGACAAATCTGCAACCGGTGCCATCAGCTCAGAGCTCCAGGACTAGAGGCAAGTGGTGGGGAGGGGGTTTGGGTATGTGTGTGGGGTTGCGCTTTCACCCCTGCAGCTTTCACCAGACCTCATCTCTCCTTCCACTAACTCTGGCAAACACCAAGGAGACGGGAGTGCAGGGAGCCCGGTGCACAGCCTGGTGCTGCGTGTGAAGGTTTTACTGCAGGTCCCTCACGCTGACCCTTGTGCGCCTGTGCCAGCCAAATCATTCTGCATCATTTCTCTCTCTCGAGGAGGTAATGGACTGGCTCCTCACCATCTGTCTGGCACACTGCAAGGCCTGTGGTGGCAACAGGTCTTTCCAAGGTAGCAATTAAAGACAGAAAAAGAAGGAGCTGTTTTCTACACCTAGCAGCCACGTACAACTAGCACCACTGCCTTCCAGAGACAGGGAGTCTTAGGTGTAGTACTAAATATACTGTCAAAGGGGATAGGGCTCAGAGCACAAAGAAGTTACACCTGAGAGCAAACTTCAACCCTGCTCCCTTTGGTTGGGAACAGAGAGGCTGAAACACGAGCAGGGACACTGCCTGACGCTGCTCAGCTGGCAGCAGCTGCCAGGAAGTTCACTGTGGCGATAATGAAGAGGCTGGAGTCCGTCAGCCGTGCCAGGGAGTAGGAGACTCTCCCCCGGCATCTGGCACTAAGTGACAGCGACACACGCAGCAGTAGTCCTGACTCTTCAGGAGGTGGCACTGGGGTGTGATTACCCTCTGGCAAGGAGGTAAATGGGTCAGAGCTGAACACTGGGGAAAATAACCAGCTTGCAGAAGAATTTAATATTTTCCAGAAAAAAAAAAAAGAGTAAGTAATAAATGTTGTATTTCCTCTCTGGCAACCCTGAGAAGTGCAATTTAGCATCCCACATCTAGCCTGAGCCACCAATAACCGGAGTCACTATTTTTCATCTTTTAATTCCATTTTGCTACACATCTTAGGGTATGAGGTTTGCACAGAGAGAAGAAAAGGGGTGAGAGAGGATAAAGCATGTTACCCAGTGAGAGCACAGACAGAAGGGTCCAAGAGTTGTTCAGAGGTGGAACGTGCTGATGAATTTCAGCTGCAGGAGCTGGGCCTGATGCATCCCTACACCAGTGGCCTCAGGAGCCCACCTCAATCACAGCACTGTGCCTTTCAGATTTCGTAACAGCCCTTAGAAACTCACCTGTTTTCCTAACCCCTCTCCACCACCATTATGGCCAGCAGACCAGGGATTTGGTGGGTGATCCTATTGTCCTTGGGTCACCACTAGAGCTGCAAAGAAAGGTCTCAGCAGCACTGCAGAGTCCCTTTACTGGCACATCTGAAACCCCCAAAGCTCTTTGTCCGAATGCCTGGCTGCAGACACAGCCCCCTCCCTCCAAATCTCCAGCTCAAACATTCAAGCTCCAGCAAGGTCACAGTGTCAAGCAATCCTACCTTGAGGGTAGAGACCTAAAACCGAGCCCTTCTTTCCTCAGCTGCTAATGACCGTTGAGTCCCAGGTAGCTGCTGAGCTGTACTGAAGTGCACCTTTAACAACGAGCAGCTCACCCAGGTTGTCAATCAGGAATATGACCTTTAGGCAGGTAGAAAGCTCTACAGATGCTCTGCCAGCACTGAACAGGGCAGAACTAAGGACTTGGTGGTACCAGAAAGCTTTAAAGGCTTCTGCAGGATAACAGGAGAAGCTTTGAGAGCTCCAGGCTTCCAATGGCTTCAGAGCATGCCCAAGCAGCTCTCTGTGATGGCTTTTCCACCCACGCTGGAAAAAGGGCTCCATCCCTCCAGACCATTCTGAAGAAATGTCCTCACTCACTCAGGAGCTGTCTGTCTGTCCTCTGCTACCACCCCCCCGGCCTAGTGCTTGGCACACCACCCAGATGTGCATGTGCAAAACACCTCACTCTCTTGGACTGATTTTCCCCATTTCCCCATTTTCCCCAAATCGCAACGCTTTGCAACCTAGATGCCTCAGAAAGGGTTTCTTAGGAGCCCAGGTCTGACATTTGCGATGACCTTAGCCAGGGGCCAAGCTGGGACTGGTGCCTGCCAGTCATGTCACTCTTGTTCTCTTGTACTGTTTCATAACCTGTGTGTTGTACTTGGGACAAACCTGTTTCCCTGTTTGCTTCAGTGCTTCTGCTCAGAGGCTTGTGAGTGAAAACTCCCACTGCTAATGTAACATAGATTAATAATGTCATTACTATAGTATTTAAGGCCTGATCCGTATCTCCCTTTTTTTGGCACCAGCAGTCTCCAAAGGTTCCCAAGTACCAGCATGAGCAGATCCAAGGCAGATATTTGCCTGCAGAAGATATCTATGTCTTACTGCAGCAGCTTGCAAAGAAGACTTGCTTGCTGGAAAAGCCTTCCTACATTCCTCTGAGAGCTCCTCCATGCCTGCCTCAGGCAGTTCAGTTTATTTTTATTGCTGTATCTGACACGTCCCCTTAGTACGTATCATTAACATCCTGAGCTGTGCTAGTCAACAATTTAATTTTCAGACACAGGATCACAAGCAAGCAGAGGTTTTTCCTAGAAGGTTGGAGTGGACCATTCCCAGCACTGCTTAGGTCTGGCTCTCCCCTCACTGCTGTCCCGGGGCCCTGGCTGTCTTCCTCAACTATCTTTTGGAGGATGGCTTTTCTTTTTATAAATTCACGAAGCAAAGTTATGGTACTACTGTGATAGCTTCCCTGCTGTACTTTTACAGATGCTGTGGCTTATTTAGATACTGGAAAGGCAGCAGGGAGGAATGAGGGTCCACTAGGGCCATGTAATGGAAATGTGCAGTGATGAAACCCCCTCTCCTCCATGTGCCAGAGCATCTGGTGAGATTCAGGCTACAGTATCGGTATCCTAGAAAGCCCCCGTTATAAGGCACAGGCCATCAAGCCTCTCTTGCTGTGATTGCACCCATTGCTTGCAGGCTGCAGGCTGCAGCTGGAGCTCAGCAGGGACCAGCCAAAGCTCATACTCAACACAAGTGATTCAGCAAGTTGGGACAACCAGGAGATGCCAGTGAACTTGCCTCAAGCTTTTTAGCTCAGGAGCTCAGGCTGAAGTTCAAACACCGTGGGACCCTGGCCACTTTTCTTGCAGATATCCTGGGTATCCTGGTGAAGAGGCCATATAAACAAACACTCATCAGCTCTTAACAGAGCACCACCACAGTCAAAATAGAGCCAGAGAAGAACTGGGACTGGATCCCAATCCCAGCACTGGAGAACAGGATCTTTGGAGCTGAAACAACCCACAATACAGGAAGAGTCAGAGATAACAACTGTAAAGCAGAGTTGAACTCCCTGAGACTGCAGACAGTTATAGGTCTGGGAAGGTTGGTTCAAACAGATTTTCTATTTGCTAAAATCAGAGCATCAGAGCGGATGTGGCTCAGGAGCAGCTACAAAGGAGCTGCATAGATGAAATCCACTGCCGAGTCCCATCACAGCAGATACCTATTCCACTATGTATGAGCACCAGGGTGCCTGCAGTACTATCACGTGCTTCTAAAACCCTGTGTCTTCAGGGCCTTTTTAAATTCATGGGCTCTGCACAGATATTGCAATGGAGAGGAGCATTTAACCATGACTCCTGTCTCGATGACTGGCAGACTGGAGAGCAGGAGGATGGATGGATGGATGGATGGATGGATGGACAAAAGCTCTGGATCTTCTGGTTGCTCACAGCTGGTGGGATATTTTTGCTCATTTGCTGCCTGACTGCTGCTTGGCAGGACATGTGCCATGCTGTCCAACATCTTTAAGCCCCCAGCCTCACCAGGTTTGCAGTGTTGCTGCTTTAAGACCTTTGCTTTTAAATGCCTGCAGTCCAGGGATGGGTGTGTGTGTGTTAATTTATAGAGATTCATTCTGCCAAAATACCAGACTAAAGGCCTCTCTCGTATGAGACATCATAACAGCCTGGAGGCTGGAAGGAGTCTGTGTTAATTATGTATGAACCATGTTTCCCCGGCTGTAACTTCTCTGCCCACACCACGAGTCTCCACACACATCTAGCCCATGCTGTGCTCCTAGGCACTCCAAAACATGTGCAGCAGATGTCAAAATGGGCAGGGAAACATGCAGATCCTGGGGAACATGTGGGTGTTGGATATGCTGCTCTGCTTGGACCAATTGGACATGCTTCAGGGAGCCCAGGGCCTGCCAGCTGCCTGGATTTGGCTTTCCAGTGGTCTGTCACATGAGAGGACACAGGGGATAGCTAGGCCATGTTGCTGGTTAAAATCTAGCCAGGTTCAGAGCATCACCCAAACAGGTTTCATTTGACAAGGGGGTGAAGTTTGTGTGGTCCTTGCCTGTATTACGCTTGGTCTGGAATAAACAGACGACCATGACTTCCTACACCGTTTGCCCTCCAAAACCTGTGCTTGAGAAATTCAGAGCTTTCTAGTAAGAATAAAGCTGTGCAGAAGTTCCAGCAGACCCTGAGAAGAAAGGCCAGGGACTATTGCTTTATGTAGAGATGTGCTTGTATGTCCAGGTGGCCCCTGTTATCCATGTGTGGGGTGAAGACCGAGCAGAAAGGATGCTCTTCCCACCTGCATATGCTGTGCCACATTGTTATGGCACATAGTGTCAGGGCATTGCAGCCCCTGGGTCCTCTCTGCTTCCCTTTCCCAGCGTCAGAGGATGGTGAGAGCCGCTGAGGACCGAGGCACGTGTGGTGGTGGCGGCTCACGGGAGGCCCAAGCCCTTAGTCCTTGTGGGAAGTCCAGGCCTGGTACATCAGCTGTTTCCCATGGGATTTCACATACTAGTGCTAGTGTAACATCTGCTTCCCAGACGTGCCCTTGTGCTGGCACCAGACAGGATGCCCGGCCATGCAGCTGTAACTCCACACACGCTGCATTTATTTCAGACCAAGTGGCTTTTCACTCCAGTTGCTTCTTCTCACCCTCCAAATCTCCCAGTGCTTCTGCGAGAAGTGCTGTGAAGTCTAAGCCAGCAACATGAAGCCTCTGAGCCCAGGGTCTGCATGGTCCTCTGGGACCCTCGCTCCCGGAGCTGAGCTCTCTAACTCAGTTGCTCCTGCCACTCAGTTTTTGTGTTCATGGCAAAGGCCAGCAGATCAGGCCACTTTCTAACAGGGGAGCCCAGAAAGACCAACGCTTTGCACAGGCTTTTGAAACGTGTGTGTGAGAGGGGAGCTTGTCTGTGAATAGCTCCAACAAATTTTAGCTGAGTGAGGAGCAGGAGGAAAGTCACTGACCCCTTGCCCTGAGCTACCTGAAGGTGTAGAGCACTTGGAGGTCATTCATTAAAAGCAGTGCTGGCTACACATCTGCACCCACAAACCTTCAGCACTGCTCAGCATTGCACCCCTGATCTGAGACACAGGAAACATTAGGGCACTCGTGGACCAGCTTTCCAGAAATAAACAAACGCTGCTTTGTCCACATCTCCCCTCCTGTGTTTCAATCTGCTCAGAAATACTAGAGCCAAGAAATTAAAACACCCTAGGTCTGGGGCTTGGGTTGAAACTACTGATCTCTCCAGCCCATGGCACATGGAAAATTGAATCAAAAGCTGTAGGGACTTGCAGAGAGCAGGCAGTCTTTTTCCTTCCCCTCAGCAAAACTTCCCCCGATGCCCTACTAATTTCACTACTTCATTTAAGTCTGGAGTCCTAAAGGACTGTCCCTGTTTCCTCACTGTGGTAGTGACCTCAGGCCTGGAAAAAGACACACAGAGACTGCATTGAGTTCACCTTTCCCTCCACCCCTGTACAACTGGGTACCATCACTAGCACTTGCCTTCTGTTAAGAGAGCAGAGTGACCAGGAGAGAGCCAAAGCCCTCCACCACGTGCTGGACAGACCAACATCCTCACAGACATTGCCCTGGTCTCTATACCGCAGCATGCTGCTGTAATGTCTCTCTAGTCCAGATGATGCTAATTAAGCAGTAGTGCCTGGATATAATGTGCTTCCTTACATCTGAAGCACTAAGGGTGCTCAGCAAAGGCATGCAGCAATTAATCCATCTTCAGGTGTTGCCCCCGCAATAAATCAATAGCTATTAAGGATAATTTATCCCATTTTTAACAGTCACAGTTTTCCCCATTCTGAAACTTGATTTTAAATTACCAGCCTGCAGTGGGGCTTATTAAACCACAGTGCTTTTGAACTTGGAAGAGAAAGAAGGTGAGTCCTCTGATGCCTTTCACAGCCACTTACATCAAGATGTGCTTAACCTGTTGTGTGCGCATCTGCAAATGTCGACTGAGAATCAGGCTTGGAGAGACCAGAGCATCAGACCCAATGCCCCTTTGCCATGCCAGGATGTATTTCATCATGGGGGAGCAGTAAAGTGAAAAGGGTGGCAGGATCGGAGAGGAGACCTGTAAAAGCCCTCCATCTGCCTCCTCCATCCCTCATGCCAACACAGAGTAGGCTCAGCATGAGGAGACTGGGGTTAATGGCACAACTATAGACATGTGGAATCTCAAGGTACTGCTCTGTCACAGACTATATGCTCTCTTGTAGCAAATCCCATAACTGCTCCGTCCCCGTCTGCCCCTGGGGACAGTGGCATTCCCGTGGTCTCCAGTGGATGAACACATCTGAAGGGCTGTGAGGTGCTACAGCACTATTGTGGTCACACTGGCATTTTCAACAGGAGGCAAGTGAATGTGGGGATTGTCAAAAGACAGAAAAAGCAGACTCCCGAGGGATGCCCCCAGTACCACTGAACAGAACATGGGGCCTCTTTGGAGTAGCCCCCCAAACCCTTTTCTAAGTGTCTCAGACCTATGGATCACTGCGTGCAGGGAAGGAAAACCCACGCAGGTAAAAACCACTTGCTCCCAGAAACAAAAATAGAAACGAGAATAAATAGACTTTGAAATGTCTCTAGTACCTTTACCTGCAGAGGGTTCTTTGTGCTTATGGCAATGACGTGATACTTGTAGTAACACAGCTCACAGCTCCAGCAGCCTCTCTCGCTAATCCATTTGATCAGACATGGCTGGTGCGTGCACTTCACCGATCCATCACATCGACACGGGCTCAGCAACTCCCCCTGAAAAAGAGAGACAGCATCAGCAAGGCTCCCCTCCTCCCACAGGCAAGGCACAGCATGGCGTGGCAGAAGCTCCATCATCCACACATTTGCTCTTTGTTCCTTTTTACCTGGTTTGGCTTAGGTAATTGTGCTGCCTCCATCCATTTTCCCTCTAATAATTCTTGGCTGATGTGAACAGAGTTTGACGGGGATGTAGCAGTCTCAGATACTTGGGTCCTACTCTTTTTTGTGGAAAGAGACAACTGGGTAGGTAAGAGATGCCTAATATCACCGCTGAAGGAAAAACTAGATGAGCACAACTCTTACTAGACACCAGAGGACCCACACTAGACCACAACCAGTGGACACAGCTCTGCTGGCAACCAGATGCCACTGTTTCACTGCTCATGTTTCTGTCTCTCTGCTAACCTATTTTAGAAAGCAAGGTTGGTGGTGGGGATAGCTGAGAGACAGCCTCTGCTGCAGGCTGGTGTCCCGCTCAGCCCAGGGTGGCTTCCTGGAGCCCAGCCAGGCAGGAGGGCGAGCACAGACACAGTGGCCCTTGGACTTTCTGCGCAGGCCAGCTCGTGCCAGCCGTGGAGGTGCTGCTCCTCCCCGGGAGCTGGACCGAGCCCAGCGCCATGCGGTATCTCCCAGGACTTGCCAGGCAGTGGGTGTTTGCAGCGCTAGACGCAGGACTCTCCTTTCCCAGGGCTCCTGGACCAGGAGGGATGGACCTGACTGTGGGTGGCAGGTGTGTGCTTTGGGTCTAGATCTTTGTGTACTGCTAGCCCAGCAGGGAAAAGGTCCTCAAATTTCACAACCTTATCCACTTCCCCCAGACAGTCTGTCCCAAAAGTGAGTCATACTGATGCATAGCCTGTCCAGCTGGCTATTTCCACCCTAGAAGCAAGCAAGATGGAGAACAAATTGTGTCCTGGCTTGTGACACACAGACGTTTATGAGTGGTGGCCGAAACACTGAACCTCCTGGCTTGCTCCCTTGTTTCTGGTATAGCTTTAAACAGAGTATCCAGGAAAACCCAATATTATTCTGATCCATCTGCTATCATCCTGTTCACCATGGGACTAAATTCCTGTCTGCACACACAAACTCAGGAGTTCATTTTACAGTCATTTGCCATCGCTTATTTAGGGAAGAACAGAGCCATTACATTTTACTCCCCACCTCTTAGTGTTTAAAAGCCACAGTATAGACCCCAATAGTGTATTTAGCTGCGCTGCAAGATTTAAACGCTTTTAAAGGCAGAATGAGAATATCTACAGGACGGGGAAGGCTGGCATCATGCTTTCAGTGTTGGGGAGAGGATATTTCCTCTTACACCCCTAGATCAGCCTCATCATTACCACTGATAGAGCACCAGGGTAACAGACCCTGGCATCTGAGGCTGCTGGACACAGTAAAAGACGTCCATCCCAGCTGCCTTGGGTTAGGAAACCAGATACTGCTCTTGCTAACCCTGGTGGGAAACTGTCTTAGTTTTCAGAGTACCACATTAGGTCACAGGACCTGAGGAACTGAGCACCATGCTGGACAAGAGTGATACTTTTTTTTATGAAACCTAATGCAAACATGTTAATCATTTCATTTGCTTCAGCTAGGTGACCTAAAAATGTCATCTTCCATGAAATTTTAGCAAAACTGTAAATAACTGTTTATGTTACAAAAGTAGGCTCAGCTCTACCTGTCACTGGTTTTCATTACACACTGGAGGGGATGCAAAGGGAGAGAAGGAACAAGGAGGGTGTAGGATCTGTGAACCTTTTTCACCTGGAAAGGTGTGACAGGGCAAGCCACAAAAAGGGAAGCAGGGAAGGATTAGATGGGAGGAAGGTGCATGTGTGAAGGAGTACTGACATTTGCCATTCAAACTCCCTGTGTGAGGTGCAGTTTGAGGGGCTTGGCTTTGGCTGTGCATATCTGTGCCCCTTGCTGGGACTGGGGTGGGAAAGTGCAAGTGGGATAAGGAACCTGCATGAGCACGTACTGCCAGCCAGGATGCAAAAGGGGAGGGATCGGGGCTTAGCACAGCTCCTCTGCTCCCCTGCTCACCAAACCTCTTCCACACCAAGAGCTAGCCTGGTGCAAGGACCACTGCTCTGTGCCTCTGGTCTACTCTCCTCATCTCGGTCCCTGGTGCTTTATTTTCTCAACAGCTTCACTCCTCAGCACACAAATGTGATCCCAGCACCAAACAGGTAATGCAGAAACCTCCCAGCTCTACAGCGTCCCTGCCTTTCCACCTCGCCGCACACAGGGGTCTCCTGCAGGGCTCAAAATGGTGAGTGAGAGACCTGGGTTTTGTCTTAATGAGCAGCTGGAGGCACCGGTGATGAGGGATCGGGAACAGGGCAGAATGGAGCAGGACCTAAGAGCAACAACCTCCAGGCAAAGGCAGAGGAGAAAAGCTGTAGCTGCAGCCTGGACGCACGTTGGCTTCTTGGGCTCTGTAATAAATGAATCTATGAAATCTGAACTTGTCTCTTCAGAGCCAAGAGATGTTCATAGACATCCTACATTGCCATGGGGACCCAGTCCCCCTTCCCTAATTGGGAGGCTCCAACCCAGACAGTCTGGCAAGCTCCTGCAAAAAGCTCAGGACTCAGCTGTGGAGATGAATCCCACAGTTTCTTGATTTTTGCAAGTCCAGCAAAAACCTGATTTATCACATTTTCTCCAGCCTTGTGAAATATTATATCCATGCGTGTGGTGCACAGCTATTTTTGCATACTGTGAAGCCCAATTCTGTCCACAGCAGGCATTCGTAAAACACTGCCACATGCACACATGCGCACATGCACTCCTGTACCAGCAGAAAAGTAAACACCAGGGGCATATTAAAGGAATAAATCCTTTGTACAGCAAAGGAGAAGGAGCCTCATTGCTGGCTGTACAGCGAACTCAGAAACAGTCCATTGGCTGTGATACACATGAAGGATTTGCTGCACAGAGACCTCTGCTAAAAGCTACATGCACACAAAAGCAAGCCCAAAATGAGGTGCAGATCACAGCAATTAGAGATGGCAATTAAATCCCCATACCCATTTCTCTAGGTTTGTAGAAGTTGGCTCTGCACAACATATTCTCCAGTGCTTCAAACAACAGCGTTCCCACCAATTCCCTTCAGGGACTGCTCTCCAAAGACCCTTTGAAGGGTCTACTTCCCAACATTTATTTTTGCAATGTTCCTTTGTAGAGTTACATCCCAACACTTGGAAGAGCCTAAGCAGCATTTCTGCTTTGCCAGCAACTAGTGGAGAAATGCTGCCTGGCTGCAATCTCCATCCTCAGCTTGCTCCGTACTATCTTGTTCCCCTGAAACAACCAAGTGGGCTTTGGACTCAGGGCACCTGCCTTTTTTTTGTTATTATCCAAGTCTAAATCAGGGTTCATGTCAAAGGTGGAAAACCAGAGTTAACAAAAAGGGAAGGGTGCTCTGGCTTCAGTCATAACCCTCTCAACGTATGGATGAAATACTCTTCTCTCTATATTACTCTTCCCTACTTCTGGGAAGAGTAATATATTAAGCAATTATATATAATATTCTTTCCCATTTCTGGCTGTGCTGGGAGCTTGTCTCTAGGAGCAGCAAGGGCAAGGCCAGGCTGAACTGGCTTTACCCTGTGGAGGACAATACTGCTGGAGACAAACCAGGAGTGCGGGTCTGTTCCAGCTCTGTCCTCTCCTTATGAATTCCCAATCTGTGCCTGTTGCAATACGTCAAAGTGGTTAATGATTATCTGGGCCCTGCTATTTTAAGCCTGCTGGGAGGAGTTCTGAGAAAGGATCAAAAAAAAATATTGCCAGCACCTGCTTCTGATGCTCGGTATATCTAGGGAGAAAATAATGGCATCAGGAGCAGTGTCACCCCTGTTGCATGCTGGTGTCAGTGTTTCACCCGGCCATTTTATCCGTCATTTATGAGTGCTGGGAGCCCATCCACACACTGTTGCCAAAGCTGCAGGTTCTCACCCCCCAGCAGACAGTCATGGGATGTGTTTCCCAGGCCCTGTCCTTTTAACTATAAATTAAGTATAGCAAATTTGCCCACCCGGTCTCCTTTGAACATGCAAGGCTGGGGACGATGGTGTCACTGGGCCAGGATGCGGTGTTCTGGGCTCTCCCAGCTCCAGCTGTGCTGACCTACGTCTGCTGCCTGGGCTGCTCCTGAGCACCAGCTCAGCTGGAAAGAGCCACATTAGCAACACCCTGCTACCACAACTATTAAAGCAAACATTTTGAAAACCAGTGCAAGCTGTACAGCAAACCGGGATGGCTGATGGCAATCTTAACACCTGCAGTTTTTCCTCAACTGTGTGTTTTCCCTGCTCGGGTGTACAAAGTAGCATTAGTCATCAGCATCGCCCACAGGACCAGTGCCCTGGACCAGAGCGGGGCAGTGAGAAGAAGCTGAAAGAGTCATCCCCATCACAAGGGCTACCATCTCTCTCTGGGTATGCACATGCAGCTGCCACTGCTCCTGGGAGTAGTTGCACACACGGACTTGACTGCTAGCATTTGTTTCAGTTTGTCTTGTTTGGAGAAGGAAACCAGGAATATTTAATTTCAGGTCTTCAACTGAGTCTTCTAAATATACTTAAATCTTCACATTTAATTTAAATGCAATGGGAAGTTTTATTATGGGAAATAAATGCCAAATGATTTCTCTATTAGGAACATAATTACAGAGGAATTAAGTCCAATGGCAAAGAGAAACCCATTGTTACAGAGCTGGTAAACTCCAATAAACATGTACTAATGATCACTCTGTCTTCACACACACTTAAAAGAACTGCCCCTCCATCCTTTTAAACTAAACACACATGTTACTATCAGCATCTCAAATGCTTCCCATGAGTACCCTCCCATGTGTGAGCACTGTGCCAGCCAGCAACAGACAACAAGGAACATGAAATAAGTATCTATGGATATACATATATATGTATATTGCATTAAATTCTCCAGCACTGAGGCAGAGTGATGCAGAGTGTGGGCCCAGAGGGGAGTGGGCTTACATCTCCTGTGGTGTTGGGACAGCACAGGACATGGTTATGTACAGGGCTCTGTGGTGGGGTGGCATCTCCACAGTCACCCTCGCAGAGCTGGGGGCTGACTCCAGTCTCCGTCTTGGCAGCAGTCTGCTGAGAGACTTTCCTTGGGGGGGATCCCCCAATGGGGCAGCTCCCTAAAAACTGGGGAACATATAGGAAAATCTATGAGAGTGATTATAAAAAGAAATCACCCAGACTCCTTGCAGCTCCCTTCCCAGCCCCAGGTGCCACCACTGCTGCCATGCCACCTCTGTGACCAGGACAGCTCCCCTGCAAGACCAGGCATCCCTGCAGCACGCAGAGGCAATGCTGCCCCATGCCAGGCAAGATCTATGTGCCCTGGGTTGCAATGAGTCACCCCCACCCCAACAGCATGAGAAAATGCAGCCCCGTAAAGGAATGGTGAAAAATCCAGCTCTGGACAGTTATTTCTGTTGCTCAGCCGTGGCCTTAAGCCTGTGGCTGCCTAGCTGAAGTTTTTGGGGTGGGATCTTGGCCTGGCAGCTCCCTGGGGCAGGACCACATCTCTGCGGGGCTCTGGCACGGTAGAAGCGTGGGTCCCTCTCTGGGGCTCCTCATCCCCACAGCAGTAGGAGTGAGCAGCCACAGCTGGGCATGGCAGCCCGGGGGGCTCTGAGATAGGTGCAGGGTGGTACAGCTCTCCTTTTTTTGTGGTTTTCTGCAATTTTCCATGGATATTAGCTGTTCTGGCAGCCCTGCGAATGGGGCACTTATCTCCGACAAGGCGATGACTAATCTAGCAACAAAACACAGGCATCCTTCTGCCTACGGGCTGGGTGCGAGCAGAAAGGCAGCTCGGCTTTAATGCACCCAGCAAAACCACCACACACTCCTCCGGGACCATCAGGCACATTTTGGCGATGTCTGGAAACATGGGTGCTGGTCAGGAGAGGGATATGTCTCACATGTTCTTCAGCTGAGACCCAATGTTTGTTCCAGAATGAGTCCTGTCTGAAAAGCCATCATGTCTGCAGAGCTCCTGATCCTCCAAAACCAGCACAAATTGCCTTGCCACCCATGGAGGCTGCTGCTGGGGCACCCGTGAGGAGTGCCAAGGCTGCCACCCTGCTCAGGCTTTTTCTGCACCTCTCTGAGGAAAATATAAAAGGCTGCAGCCACAGCAGGGGGGAGGCTCTGCAGCCTCCTTCGGTAGGAAAATGCATCCCACTGCTACCACAAGTGACGTGACTTTCTGGCTGAGCAGCCTCTGCCCACAGCCTTCAGCTTTACCATGGCCAAGGGGAATTTTAAGTGACCTCTGCTCCTTCCCATCTCCAGTGTTTTATGCCTGTCACTGCTGCTGGGACAGACAGAAGGATGGACAGACAGCGCCAGAGGTGGCAGCTCAGAATTTGGGAGTGAGATGGAGAAGGGGGAAGGAAGGGAGACTTTCTTTTTTCTGAGCCTTACCAATCCCCATGGGGACTCCATCACTGCAGAGATAAGGGACCATCACCCCATCTAACCTGCTCACCAGGGCATCAGCGAAGCTTGCCCATGATTTAGGACAAAAGATGGCTTTTTTGGTTAAAGCAGATGACTCAGGAGGCTCAGCTGTGTTGGAGGCAGACAGAAGGTAAAACCCCTGTGCCCCCATGCCCAACAGCAGTGCAAGGATTTGGGGGAGAGGTGTCTGGCCGGTCCCCATCCCAGGGCTATGCCCTGGTCAGCAGAGCACAGGAAAGCCCCAAAAGGGTCCTGAGCTGCACCACAGCATTGACTGCCCTCTTTACCAAATTTCCCTGCTCTTCCTCTGCCACCTCTGAGTGGATGTTCAAAAGCAAGATATCCACAGCGCTGCCCGTGTGCCCCTGTGGGATCCCCACCGCTTATTAACAGGGATGACTGCCACGTCGAAAAAGTGTGAGGGCAACCTCTGTACTCCACCTTTCCCATGGGGTAAGCAATATTGCAACAGACTCAGCTGAGCAGGAGGAGGGATGGGTCTCCTTTGCACACAGATCAGCTTTTGGCCCCACCAGGGAGCAGAAAAAAGGATGGCTTTTTTTCCCCCTTTAATTGCTAAAACCTTAAAGAACTCTGCAGGGCAGAAGGGCAGGCGAGAGGCAAACGAAGACAAGGAATAAAAACTCAGGAAGAAAAGAAAGGAGGAGGAAGAGGCTTGAGAAGTCCTCGGTGCAGAAAGCCCAGCACTTTAGCGGCTCTGCCTCCCTCAGACAGGAGCCTTCTCTGCAGTGACTCATCCTCGGAGCAGTCTGGAGCAGTGGCTCTGCCACACGGCTCTGCCCTCACTCCTTCACTGATTTCCAGGGGAAGGTGATTGAATGCAGCTCCACCGAGCTTAATGTGAGCTCTCACAAGTTTGCGCAATGCCTCGAAAACAGAAAAGCAAAGCAGGAATGTTGCGGAGTTGAATGTGAAATATTTGGACATAGCCCTACCCATTCCCATTTAAAAAAAAAGGAAAAAAAATGGCTTAATCTAGGCTAGGACTCTTTCAATATTTAGCTGACAGTAACTTGCTCATGCATTTGCCCGCAGGCAGGCACAATCCACTAGTTCTGGGCACATTCCTGCCACCACTGGTAAAGGCCAAAGGGAGCTGGTACAGGTAGGACCAGGTGTCTCATGGCTTAACATCAATTTCCTTTAAGGGAAAGTACTTTAAAGGAGCAGAAAGCATACATTTTTGCGAGAAACAGAAAATCAGAGGATATTTTTTGTGCAATGGGCTACAGAGGATTTTAACACCTGGTTTCAGGCCAGTGAAAGGTGAAGGGCAGAGCGCCTTACGATGTAAGTCCTACTCAGCTATGAAAGGAACAGTACGGAAAGGGATGCTGGGGCTGGTTCTCACCTGGGACAGCCACTGCTGGGTAAGTGAGAGGGGAAGACAGTCCCTAAGGGTCCCTTTAACTGAGAGGGAAGATGCTAAACTCCATCTCTGCATGTGGGTCTTGCCAACAGACGGGCCCTTCCAGGGGAGATTCCTCTGAGCAGGAATCCTGACCCACCAGTTGTCCTCAGAGCAAATAACGCAGCAAGCACAGAAGCCTGCAAGCACTCCTGCCATGCTGCTGCTGCCACCACTGAACCCAAGAAAAAGAAGTCGGGACTGATCCTGCCCTGTGCCCAGCAGATGGGGCAGTTCTGCATTGTGCAATACAGCAGAAGGGGTCTACTGAGAGAATTTTCAGAGAGGAGAAAATATGGGCCCTGACTTTCTGCAGCTGTTTTTCTCCAGATGTTTGTGCCAGCAGTGTCCCTGGCTTAATTTCTCAGCAAAATGGAAGCCCTCAGTTTGCAGACTCTGGGCAGTTAGGCGGGGTCTCCCCACCGTAGCCGATCAGGCCCTCACGCCTCCGCGGCACAAAGCATTGCAGTCCCCTCTGCATGGACAGGAGGAGCTTGCCCGGCTCCCAAGTGACCGGAGGTTGGAGGTGAATTGCTCCCTGCTCTACTCATTGAACCAAGCTTCGTACTTTGCACTTTACAGCTCTGCCATCTTGTCCTTTCAGCATCAGCCCTTTTGGGTAGCTGAACTCCATGCAAATTAATTTCCTAAAGTGGGACAACACCCTTCCTAGGGGATGAAAACCTAACTCAATAGAAATGGCAACTGGTGGACTGGCGCTGCAAAGGACCATGCCACTGCCTACACGCACCACCATCAAAATCGCATCTGCAAATGGCCCCACCATCCCATTTCCCTGGCACAGGGAGGCAGACACCAGGCTGTCCTGGCTACACTCGCCGTGCCCAGCTGCAGCCCAGCTGTACCACTGTGTGCCCTTGTTCCACCAGCTGTCACACAGGCTCTTGGCCAGTCTCAGCTGTGCCATCAAAATATGAGTAGAAAAGGTTTGCCAAAACCTGTTCCACCAGAACAAGGCTGAACCTTGCCTGAAATATGGAATAACAAAGGATTTTCAGGCATTATCAATAGCCCAAGGAGCAGACAGCTTACCATATATAGATCACATTGGGATTTATTTGCTTTTCTCTCTACAGAAGGATTTCCACAAGAAAAATAACTTTACTTAGGTGTTCTAGAGCCCACTTCATCCTAATGTCATTGAACATGTTTTTGATTAGCTGATTTAAGTAATTCTTACTAAATGTTGCTCAGTTGCAAGGAATCAAAAGGCAAGCATCTCAAATATCACCTGCTGTGCCTCATCAGGTGTGATAATAGCACCAATTAAGTGAAGAGCCTTCAGTGCATAGAAATCACAGCGCTGCGCATGTGAAATCAAGATACCTGAATATCCCTGAGCACTTGGGTGTCAGAGTGAGTTCAGCTCCAGACTTGTCCTGAATACAGAGCAGAACTGTCTCAGCATCCCAGAGAAGAAGTGTCCTAGTCTGGAGCTCTTGGGCTTTCACCCAAAGTATCGAGGCTTTAAATTTCTGGAGATTTACTGTAGACCACATCCATTTTGTGAGCTAGAACAATCTAGTCCCTTCTGAAAGAGAAATCCACTGTTGATTCACTCTGGTTCTTCTTAATTAAAAAATAAAAGTATTTCAGACAATACTTAGATTTATTCTGTGTGAGATACAAGAGTGAGCTCAGTTTTGCTCCCTAGGCTGCTGGGGTAAATCTGATGCGACTCCATGAAGCCAAACAGCTCTTCAGCACAAATCAAGTGCCCTTAAGTTACGGCTTGTTGTAATAAATTTTCAACCAATTCAAGAGGTTTTCCATTAATTTTTTCTTTTGGTACAAATGGCTTTTTCTAGTGAAAAAGCCTCAGCTAAATAGAATTCTTCTAAATATACCGCTTCTTTTTCAAGGAAAAAAAAGATAGCAATTATTCCTTATTATCTCTAATCCTTGGGGACCTTCACCTTTCTACTTCTTCAGTCCTCATCAGATCCATCAATGAGTATTTTAAAAGTTCAAAGCATAAAGTTAATGCTTTCAGCATGCAAGTACCATGTAATGTAATTCTTATCAGAGATGTGCTCATAATTCAGCAAATTGAACTTTGCAGCTACTTCCCTGGGAAGCTGTTCATAAGATACTCAGCTAATGGCCATTTCAGAAAACATTATGCCATCAGCCACTGAGGAGCAGCCATGGAAAATCCACAGAAATGGATGCTGGTTTACCTCTCCAGATGATAGATCCCACTTTTAAAGGTAGTGAAACAAACAGAGCAATAGACTTTTCTTTTTTTCCCCGAGAAAGCTGAAAAACCCTTCAACATAAGAGCTGAGAAAAATCTTTAGTCTGTAATATTTACCTCATCTTCCCACTTTCTTCACGAATGAGAAAATGGCCAGGTGCTGTTGGCAGCCTTACAGCAGTGAGATGCTTCATCCGAAAGTGCAGCAACTACTCCAGAGCTGCTTTGTGCTGCTGCCATCAGCTCAGCAATGGAAGGGAGTGGAAAAGACAGTACCGCAGGATTTAGGGGTTCCCATTCACCACAGTACCCTCAAGTGACCCCCAGCCAGGACGGAGGGCAGCGGGGTGGGGAACTGAGGGAGCTGTGTGCACGTTCAATAAGTGGAAGCCAATAATAAGGTGCAGAAAGAAACACGGAGCACGTCTTCAGTACTCAAAGGCAGCGATCCCCAGCTGGGAGCAGAGATGGGGATTTGGCAGGAGGGGCTGTCCCAGCAGCTCTGGATAGGGATGGTTATGCAGGAGCTTTTCCTGCTCCACCCGGGCTGGTGAGGACTGGCAGCTCAGAGGTGGAAACCTTCCAAAGCCATGTCTGTCTCCAAAGCCATTTGTGTCTCCAAAGCCACTTATGTCTCCTGCCACGTGGGGTAGCGCTGGGCCGGGGGCAGCCGCTGGCCTCGGGGGCACCCGGGGTGAAGGCTGCCACTGGGGCCGAGGGCAGCCCGGCGTGGGTTGAAAGCAGAATTGGCGAAGGGGCAGTGAAGTGGGAGACAGCACATCCCACACAGGGCTGCTGCGGTGGCTGGGGAGCTGCGATATAAAATAATGAGCGCGGTTTGTTTACTTTTAGCTTCGGTAGCGCTGCCGGACTGAGCTGTTTCATTAAGACGTGGCCTGAACTGCTTTTCCTTTCTGCTTCCCAGACTTGAGGAGAAGAATACGCAATTACAAAGTTCACTCATGTAGAGCCCTTCAATTACTGGGTAACTCTGTTACGGCTTTTCCAAACCTTATGAGACTCGTGCAGTAGGACATGACATCTGAAGTAATTCATTTTTCATCTGCCGATTAGCAGAAATTAAAATGGTTCTCAGAACATCCCAATTTATGTGAGATCAAGTTCCTTATTACTACAGACTGTCTTAGTGGGGAAAGCATTTCTTTTTAACATCTCAGGCAACTCTGCAAGCAGAGATGCTGAACAAAAATATACGAAGGAGGCAGCGGAGAGGAGAATACAGCCCTCAGGGACCGCGGGTGGTGGAGCTCCAGAGCCTTGCCTTCCAATCCTGCCATAAGGTCACTTAAATGTTTGGCGGAAAGTCAAAATGCTTGCTGGCACAAACGTGCGCTGGAGGCAGAGGCACCTCCTTTGGAAATGATGCAGTTACAGAGTTAGTCTGAACTGCCTTTACTGGCAGCGAGCTAAAACCCAGCCATAAATATGAAGTGTTTCTTCAGCAGGTATCTGCCAAGCTGGCGGGTGGAGAAGCAGCAGAGCAGCTGCCTGCAGGATGCACTCGTGCAGCAATGACGGACGCTGCCCAGGAACCCCAACGCGCCAAACCAACCACCACCAGTAATACTTCTCCAGTGGGATCTGGGGAAGGACCCACAGGGCTGAGGTGGGAGGTGTCTGCAGGGCTGGCAGCTCAGGGTCACGCCTGGGGGAGTCAGGGGGCTGCAAATTAGATGGGAGAGCCAGCGGCAGCATGGAGCAGTGGAGGCAAGTGATGGGATAAGGAAAGGGGATAAAAGCAGGGACTCTCAAACCACTTGGCCATGGCAAGAGCCATCACGTTGCCCCTTCACTTGTTTTCTACTTTCAAGGCATCCTGGGTGCTGGAAAAGTAGGTGAAGTCCCCTGGGGAAAGGCTGGGATTAGGAAGCGGGCGGGCGAGCGCGCTCCTGCCGACTCTCAGCACCACCCTCTCCCCTCACTGCGGGAGTGTGGTCCAGAGCTCATAAAACCACAGGTCCACTTAGTTGAAGTGCAGCCAAAATAAACCATGGGAAAGGAGAACAGGCAGCTTAATCCCCAAATCCCTCTGCCTTGCGTGACAACTTCCCAGCAAAGAGCAGCTCAAGAGGATAGAGCCAAAGGTACCAGCGGCGCTGGCTACACTGTCCCCAAGGGAAGCTGCACGACATTAATTCTGAGTTTTCAATGCTGCCCTGGCCAAAGGCCTCCTGCATAAGAAGCTGCATGAATCCATGTGTTTCAGTCTTTGCCTGCATATGCCTCCTGGTGAAAAAGCCTTGTTGTGTTTTCCTGCTCCAGCTGGGGAATCCAGCTTTCCCTTTCGCAGGCAGAGTATAAAATAGAGAGGAGAAAAGGTAGAAATAAATGTAAGAATAGCTGTAACATCAGTAAAGTGGGCTACAGAGGCCATTTTCTATTTTTTTCTTTTGGTCTTCCTTTTGTACACGAACAACATCAGGTTTATTGTGAATACACACACAGAGACATGTATGTATAAACAGTGCCAGGGCTCTGAAGTTTCAGCACTGTCAGTGTAAAGATATTAAACATTACATAGGGCTGATTTACTATCTGACTCTGCAATAACCTTTTGAAGATACCCTGATTGGCAATTTGCATATTAACAAATACATCAACACTGAGGCAATATCAGATGTTATGCACAGCCGTGTTCCATTCCAGAGGTGGCTGAATTTCAAATGGTTGCCAAATCTTTTGTATCCTTCAGCCCCAAAAGATGCCCTATTGAAATATGAATTATTACCCTCCCCGTTGTTGGTCTTTATTGTGCTTTGTCAGACGGCTTCTCCTGCTCCCTCCCCATGGGATTTGCTGTATCAGATACAGAACCTGTTTCTGCCACGAGGTTCCTCCTACCACACCTGGATTAGGTTATTTAACTTGGTGAACTACATCCGGTCAGACTGGGCTGTGACAGGTCTTCCAGCATCCTCCTTTAGCTAGGGGATAGGCTGCCTTCCTCTGAAGCAACACATCTCCTCTGTAACAACTTACAGTTCCCTTAGCAAGTGGTGTCTCTGCACAGGAAGGGTCAAGTGCCTGTTTCTGGCTGGGCTTTTCTTTTGCCTTGTTAATGAAGCCGAAGGCACAAGCAATGAAACTGGTGCTAGACCTGCTCTTGGGCAGTGTTAAGAACAAAAAGTTGGTGTGCACCAGCCACAGGCTTCAGCCACTCGAGGTGCACAGAGACATTGCTCCACCACTCTCTCCAGTGGTGGAGATTTTATCGTCTTTCTAATCTGCAGTCAGCTTTTAGGATGGGATCGTCCCTTATATCCACCCAGCTACTCTACTCCACTCCCTGGTGCAACAAGCTAAGAGCAACATGGAAATGCGATGCTTGGCCAGCCCATTTCCCTGACAATGACCTGCTGTCTTCTGGCAGGACTAGTTACTCCTTCACTACTGTTCATGCAAGCAGCTGGGATGCAAGAGGGTCATCAGCTGGACCATCAGAGAGAGAAGAGGAAAGAGGGATGCTGTTCTCATTGCTTTGCCCTTGGTGTCATGGGTGCAAAGTGGTCAGGGCTGGAAGTTTCAAGAGCTGAGATCTTTCAGTGCAGCGCTCCTGGACTCTGATACGCCAGGAAGATTATAAGAGGTTTTTGAAAGTTCCTGGGGTTTTTTCTTGCCTTTGCAGAACTGGGGTTGGTAGGGAGATGAGCACAGAAATGATCACTATTCACAGATGCGTATTACCTGGAAGAAGTCCCACTAATTGTTGAGATTTGTGTTCAGGGCAGGGTAGTGTGTAATCAGCTACTCATCTGCACTTTGGTGCTGAATGCTGAGAAGTTGTGCCTGCAGAGCTGAAAGCATTCAGGCAAGACTAAAGAAACTCATTACCCAGCCATCACCCTTCACGGCGACGCTCCAGGAATGGGAAATATCTGCGGCAGCCGCAGATGCTCCTAGTGGGCTGCAGTGCACTGGGAAGCTCAGCTGTCTGAGGTCGGCATGGGCAGAGCGGATCCCAGCCTCAGCTCTCCCTCTTGCAGCTCTGCTGATGACACGCTATTGGGTTTGGGGCAATCTCCACGCTGGGATCTTTGCTCTGTGTATCAGAGTAAAGACTCTTATTCACCGCACATGGCCAGCCAGAGACTTCATTTATCTGCATTCATCGAGGGCTTTAAGATCTTGAATAAACAAGGCTGTTGAAGAGCAAATGATTAAACGTGGCTGGCCAGCTGTCTGCATGGACATTGATCTTCACTGGTGTGCCTTTGCTCCTCTGGCAGCTGGAGCGTGTCCCAGCCTTGAGCACTGGGGCCGCCCATGTCTGCTCTGGAGGAAGGTCACATCCCTTGCAGCAGCCCTGTCCACCCGCAGGGGTGTTTAAGTGGAAGGTGTCCTTCAGATCCCCCTGCCAGCACTATGTGAAAGCAAACTGAGCCTTTGAAGGAAAAGAAATCATCCTCCTACTGCATATCCACCTAGTCAGGGGCCTTCTCTTATTCCATATGTTTACACACAAATCCTCAGTCTGACTTCTGTGTCTTTGCTGAAAGGAATGGGCAGTGGGAGATGATTGTTTTTAACTTCATTTCCAAAACGAGTACCTCCAGCTACCATGCAAGCCTCTGTGAAGTGCTGGTGCTCAGCGAGGTCCCTGGCTGCGGGGATGGCAGAGACAGGGCGCCTGCATCCATGGCTCCTGCCCAAGCCATGTCTGCCTTCATCTCTTGTATCCATGCATTTCCACAGGCGGTAAATTCACTCGGAGATTTTTTTTGAGGGACAGCGAGTGGGAAATGAAACCGGTGGTGCCTGCCGGCAAGGGTACTTGCAATCATCCCGAGAAGTTGGAGGACTTCTAACAGCCCCAGGACCTGGCAGGTGGAAACACTCCTTCTGCGTCCTCCAGATCCTCTCCTTCTTGTGCTTGGTCACCGTCCCTGGGCTCTGCCAGCAGCCAGGGAAGCTGAGTGGGATCTCTGAGTGGGACCTGCATCTTAGGCTTCACTGTCCAGGATCTCCAGCAATTTTGCCCTCCTGCTGCTGGGAGGAGAGCGACAGTTTTTGAATTTTTAATTTAATTTATTTTCTTTAATTTCTTTGGAGATGTCAGAGATGAAAGTCTGCCTGGTAACAGCGCTGATGAATGTGAGCACACAGGGGGCAGGTCTTGAAACATGCTCTGCTGCACTGCCACGTGTTTCAGGGCTGGCTGTATTACAGAGAGCAGGGTGCCCAGGTCGCTCCTGACCAGCTTGTTTTCTGGTTAAATTCATTGCTTAATAGGAAAAAAAAAAAAAAAATAGTCCAAGCCTGTGACTATTAGATTGCCAATTGTTACAGAGGGGAGCTCACCTCCCCCCTTAGCTGATTAGATTGCAAGGAAACAGGGACGTAAGCTGAGTGAGAGTTTCCCCAAGGTGAGCCAGAAATACAGGCACGTTTGTCACCACGGGAATGATTTTATTTGCACAGCCTGCAGGTAACTCGGGCATGTGAAGGCAATGCTCAGCACTTGGGCTGGAGCGCACGACAGGGAAGACAGAGGGGAAGCGGTCACCTCGGCGTAATGTGATGAAAGGGAGCGAGGTGTGAAGCTGCAAAGGAAACAGAGAGACGGAGAGCTGTGGTGCGAGGAGTAAACACAGGCTGGCAGCACGCGCTGAGCCCTGCCTGGTGCTGCCTGCACGCTGGCCGCAGTCGATAACGGTGCTGGCCGTGCAGAAACAGCGAGGCAGCAACCCCAGGAGATTTGTTATTTGGTTTTCCCTGCGATGCAGGGATAAACCGCTGCTAGGTCTGAATGTGTTAAAGTCACGCCGCCTCGAGACTGCCAGCAGATCCAGTGCTGCCTTGACCTGGGTGATGCTTTGCCTATCTGCTTCGTGCCTTGGGATTTCGGGCAGGGGCACCTCAGGGCTGATGACCGGCTCATCATCCTGGGGCACAAGCCCTTCAGAGCAGGGCCTTGCACTGTCCCCAGCTTTGTATAGACCCTTGCACATTGTTTTCCAGAAGCAAACACAGTATTTTCCCTTCACTAACTATGAAATAAGCTCAGATATGCAAAGGCGGTCACTTAAACCTGACTGACTCTGCCATAACCTTTCCTTTCCTCCCTGTCTGCTCTTTACATGACCTCTCTACATACACTGATTTCTCCTTTTTCATCCCAGACTATCAGGAGATGGCAATAGACGGCTGCTATGTCACGTCCACCTGCGCTGTTCTCTCAGGAGAAACGTCATATGGTACAGCCTTGAAAGATGATGGGGGAAAGATCTGGAGACAGACACAGAGAACAAGGGCCTACAAGGGAAATGCCATTATCCATCATTGGTGCAGGGGTACCCAGGCTTTTTGCATATTGATACTCAGTTATGGAGATTATCACACATAGAAAAGCTTCCCTGTTCCCACTGGGCAGCAGGGGGAGGATCCTAAAGTACCCTGGAACGTGAAACAGTCCTATTATAGTCTTTCTTTTGAAGTATTAATATTGAATTAAAACTAAAAGCATCCTGGCTAAAATAGAAAACATTTCCAGGAGCCCAACTTTCTAAAATACAGCCTGGGGAGAAGCTGGAGCTTCTCCAGCTCAGACCTCCTCAGCAGGCACCACACAGCATCCCAGCCTACCTACAGCTGCTGCAACATGATCTCTCTCCAAAAAGCAGCCCAGGACTTCTCCTGCCCAAGCCTTCTCTTTAACTTGGTTATTAAAGACACCTGTGGAAAGCAATTGGGCTCATCTCCACAGTCCTGTCCCTTGTTATGAGACACACCTGAGCTGTGTACACCCTTTAAGAGTGGAAGGCAAGGCTGGTTTAGGGCTTAGATAAGGCAGCAGGGTCTTCTCTTGAGGAGTCTTGGGCTACCTTCCCATGAACAGTGCCAGGGTTATCAGGAGTGAAGCCTCCATTACTGAATTGCTTCTCAGAGTAGCTGTGAGGAGGTACTTTTTAAGTCTCTATAAAAGCAGAGAGGTGGCTGGGTATGGGTTTACTATTGGTTTCATAGGTATCTGGGAAGTTTTTGCTGGTTCTCTGGTGCTGCTGGCTAGTACTCGGTGGCTGTGCACTTGGCCAGCTCTGCTGATCTGGCTGAAAACCAACCTGGGAAAAACTGAAGTCTTTGGTGGGACCAGGGAGGAGATAAATACGTAGAAGGGAACCTGTCCTGGGAAGCAGGGCGGAAGGAGGCTGTGCTCCCTTTTAGGCAGCAATGTTATGGCCTTGATGTGGCTTCAGTGGGTTGTGATATGTTACTCTGAGTTATATAGGATTTGTTTCCCCAGTAGAGTGATAGTGTTAGTCTGCACCTCCCTCCTAGAAAGATTAGCTTACTGATCTTGTGGTCCCATGGAGAGCAGGTACCATTGATTTTTCTCAGCCTCCCACTCCCCTGCCTCCTCTGCTTGCCTCTGAATGGGCATACAGTGCCTGCCTGTGCTCTGTGAGCTTATTCCCAGGCATGTATTTTAAGTGTTTAATAACAAAATACAAACTAACTTTATTCCTAAATCACAGCTATTGTCATGGGCAAGAAAAAGTCACCTGGCAGCCTGTGGTGATCAGAAAACACCTTAAGCCCACCTTCTTATCAAGGAATTTGCCCCCTGCCCCCCTGGGCTGGGAAGCCCCAGAGGTCACTTTGGAGCCTTTGGGAACAGATTTGTTGGTCCTGGTCCACAATGCAGCCAGGGGCAAATGGAAATATGAGCTCTGAACTGATCTGACTGGGATTCCTCCTGCATCCACCTCTACTCTCTGCATGTTTCTTGGGTACAAAATGTCTCAAGAGCAGATTAATGGCTGAATGTGAGCAGGGAGCTGGCATGAGCTTTTTAACCTGATGCTAAACACATTTTTATCTTTAAGCTTCCATGATTCAGAAGCACCTCACAGTTCTCCAGTCCCTTGGGGAGACTTTCTGCTCTGTACAGTGCAGGACTAGAAAATGGGACTGCCATAGATATAACCTACCATACTTTATGTCTAACTTGCCTCACCCTTGCTGTGTTTTACGCTCCAGACTTGTCCCCTCTCCCATGAACCTGAACAGAGACACCCAGTCAATGGGAAGGGAATATTTTTTCACCAGAGAGCTGATTCAGCTCTGATCCAGCTCTTTTTTTTTTTTCCTTCCCTGATCCTCAAGAGTTTGATATGATCTGAAAACCAGAAAATCTGTTTTCTGTCCATGAACCACTCTTTCTCTCAGGTTTAAGGCCCACAGTAATGGGGCTGCTTACCCCTGGTTTCAATTGGTGTTTGGCATCCTTCCCTCTCCATTTGGGGCTTGCAGCCTTTCCCTTCTCTCTAACACCCTGCTACCACCTAGAGCTGCCCACCCTCACCTCTTTCTGTACAACCAGATTAATCCAGAGTTTCTGTATCTGGCCTGTACTTGACATAGGCTTTTCTGGGGGTCAAGCCAGTTTTTCACCTGTATCAGCTCAGCTGATGAAAGCCATTATTGCTGTCTGCAAACCTTGCTGTGGACTATGGGACTGCATGGAGAGCTACATCTCCCTGCCCTACCCCCAGGCTCACAGAAACGTGCCATCACAACCCAGCAGCCTTTCAGGTAGGCATTCACTTCTTTTCTGTGATTTTGCTGTAATTCTGCACTTTTGTGAGTTGTGAAGTGGTCATTGGAAGCACTGACACTGCTACCTACACTACTGCAAACCTGCGATGAGCCATCACCTAGTTCTGACCTGTTGTCTTGGGCTCTCTGCAAAGGCAGGGAGCAGTCTCTGGGACCACCACAATCCATCTTTAATGACCTTTTTTGCAAGTGTGACAGGATAAGATACTGTGAAACTGAAGACCAAACTCTTGGAAACAACTACGAAATCTGTACCCCAAAGACCCCTACTTCCTCCACCTAATTCTGTTTTTTCCTTCAACTTTAAGAAAACTATCTTAGCTTGTGTTATCTGAGAGATGAGAAGCACTACCAGCAGAAGGCTGGAGATGCTGTTGAGTTCTTTGGGATGCTTTTCCTCAGGGCAAAGACTTTTTTTTTCTACTCCTCTGAATGGCTCGTTAGATCCTATTTAGGTGGAAACAGTACTTATTTCACTTGGGAGATACTCAGAGCTGTCTGCCAGGCAAGCGCTATCTACCTGGAACTATTTTGGAGGATGTTCCTCCACAATTCAACAGTAATTGTAACAAGTTAACCCAGGTGTATTAGCAAACTGGGAGCTTTGCTGAGTGATAATATTAAATGAGCAATAAGCTGTTTACCAATTTGTTCCCTCACGTGTGTGTGAGTTTGGAGCTGGTTGCTTTCAGTGACAGTGGCTGATTAGAGGATGGCTTGTCCTGATTCAGATTCACAAAACCCAGAGGGGGTTTAGCACAGGGGAATATGCATATTAGAAGTCAGCAAAAAGGCCAGAAAGGGACAGGTAGCCCCACTGTGCGTATGGCCTGCTGAAAGCTGCAAGATCAGAGAGGGAGAGTGATTATTTAGCCAAGTTCAAGTAGAAGCAATGGGAGAAAGTGAACAAAAATCCCCCACATGACAAGGGTCCACCTTAGCCTGGATGATGCTCTCCTGGGCTGTGAAGGGTCTTCCCCTTGCATTGATTCTCTTCTAGCCTTCATGCCTCATGAGCCACAACATTGCTACCATTCTGTGGATGCCTTTTCTGGATTGCTTCTGTATTAGGAATAACAGACCTTTATCCTTGTAGCCAGAGCAAAAAGCCTAAAAGCATTCAAGAGAGGCTCTTCCAGAAAGGAAGCACAACTGGGTTTGACTTTAGAGGAAGGAGTTTCTTTGGTGCAGAAGTTTTTGTTGCCTTGTGCTGTAGCTTGATGATATCTTCATAGACCAAGAACTGCAAGCCTCCAGCCCAACCACAGAGAGCAAACCATGGGAAGCACATCTGAGCTACAGGGAGAGGCCCATCAGCCAGCACCGAGCCACACGTCTTCCCTTGCTAACTGAGGTAAATGCCTTTATGTTAAGAAATTGGAGCCTGCTTTCAACAGACAGCTCTAAGATTGAAGAGATCACTTCAGCAGCCAGCTCCAGCCTCCTGTTATTGCATGTCATATAAATTTGCTTGCAAACGTGCTCTGCTCCATTATAAAATCAGTTCAATTTAATGCTCCAACTCCTTCTGGAAAGCTCCTTCAAAACCTCCCTATGTGGTCACTTAAACTTGCTTATGATTTTCACCCTAAATTCATTCCAGCTCTATCTATTTTGCAGCAGGAATATTTAATATAATTCTGGGGGCTTGAACAGCTTTTTCCCTCCCCAGAGTTCCCCCTCTCTTGTGTATTTACAGGGATAAATCAGGTCCTCTGTCAGCTGTTTCTTTCTCCTGGACTCCTGAGCTCCTTCTCATGAGACCACCTCGCTGTGGTTATGTGTGTAGCCTGTTCCTGTGCTGCTTCTGGGTTGAGGGCCTCCCCTTTAAGCATGAGTGGTCCGCTCCTCATGCTATCCCAGTCCAGCCCTTCCTGCAGCCAGACACGGAGGTATCAATATTGCATGAGAGGTGGTGGGGAGACTGTTTTCCATGGTGTTGCAGGATTATGTTTGTCTTTTTCAGGCCAGAAGCGCCCTGGTCATTCAAAATCATCATATGTTCAGTGACAACACCAAGTCTTTGTGTTACAGACACACAGGTACCAGATTCCTCAAGGAACTCAGTTACCTTTGCTCTGTTCTAGGGACAGAGGTGTCAGACACAAGGAAACATACATCTTTCTCCTTCTGATGTGTGCAGGACTTTATAGCAGCAAGTGTAGGAATATTGCTTGTACTAGAAGGCATATATTGGAGCCTTGTGAGACCAGCCTGTCTGAGATGGAAGCCTCACAAGTTTATCAAATTTCTAATACTTATGCATTAGGGACTGAGACATTTTATAATAAGATGCCATGCCTTTGGCATTGCTCCATCCTAGATCAGCTCCAGACCTGCCCAAGTCTCGTCTGGGACTAAACCCCATGTTGCTCCCTCACACCCTGCCCGCTTTAGTGGCAGGGTAAGGATCTGAGCTACTCCTAAAGCCAAAGGGTCTCTAAATGACACAAACCCCTGGCTACAAAAAGCCAAAAAATATGGAGGAAAAACATGAAGGGGCACAGCAGCAAAAGCCCAGATGAGCTGAAGGTTTCCTTCAGCAAAGCGGAAGCCCTCAGTGTCCCTCTTGTCTGTGTTTCCCTGCAAGACCCAGGGTGCAGTAAGTACTTTCACACGGTGATGCTCCAAGCTGTGGAGCTCAGAGGGGGAGGATTGCCCCATCACTGCCAGCGCTGGGAAGACTTCCACTTCTCCTTAATGGCAGAATTCCTTTGTTTCCTGCTCATCAGTTCAAATGTTGCATTGTCCAAACAATTCATTACAAAAGGGAATTGAACAAACAGGTCCTTTCATTTTCCACAATAATTGTTTTATTCCCGGGAAACCTTTTTTGCTGCACTGTAATTTAATAGGCATAAGACAAATACACTGATTAACTGTTTCTAAATTTACTTGGCGCAACAAAAGGGAGCTTAACCTTGCAATGATGGGATTTGAATGACAGGTACTTTTGAGACGCAGGTCAGGATATGAGGCCAAATGAGGACCCATCCTGGGGAAACCTGCTGCCCTGTTCCTCTATGCCTCTCCAGCTGTTCCTGCAGAGGTTCTGGAGGCAGAGGTTCAGACCTCTAAAAGGCACTCAGTGCCATTCAGTACAAGGCAGCCCTCCCAGTTATGCTCAGGCTGGCTGTAGCAATAGCAGTGTTGTACCACAACCTCAGGTTCACAGGATGCACAAGAGGAAAGCCTTGTGCGTGTTATTTTCTGCTGTGATCTTTTGAAGGCTATGGTTATTTTCAGATGTCATCCTGTGAAGCCAGTGGAAGGTTGCAGGCACAGATCTCGGAGTGCTTTCTGGACCCCTTTGGTACATCACCCCCCATGAGCACAGCAGCAATGATGCTCAACTACCGGTGCTGGAAAAGCAACAAGGCAGTTAATGTGTTTCCTAGCACTTTTCCTCTGTTTTTGCAGAGGAAGAGCACAATCCCCGAGCTGACGTTTGAAGTCCCCCATGGTTTGGGTGAATTTGGCCTTTGGATTTCAGTGCAGCCCATGTGCCCTAGCCCATGAATGCAGCTGGTGGCTAGCTCAATGGCTGGCTAATGGAGATCAGCTAACTGTGCTTATTGTGCAGTGAGACATCTTCTATGTCAGAGCAAGAGAAAAGTCTGAGTCATGGTGATGTCCAACTCAGCCGCGGTGCCTGGGTTGGATGAATCACCTGGTCTGCTTCATAGACTCATAAAGAGGGGCAGCAAAATCCAATGAGCTGCCACTAAAACCAGTTCATTCAGGCCTGCAGCCAACATCCCAGATGTCCTGAATCTTCTGGGACATGTGGCAGAAGGGGGGGGGGGGGAACCAACCACACACCAAAACCCAAACCACCACATCCCCCCCCAGCTCTAACACTTAATTCACAGAAATGTTTATGCTTTTTCTTATCCATGCTGCCATGGCTTGTGAGCGTATAAAGGCACTCTAGGGATGCAGGCAAAGATTTAAGACATAATCCCTTCAATTTCAGACATTTTAAAAATATGAATGCACCACAAGAGTAACTGCCTCTCCCAGGTCTAAGATGTTGGTAGTATGTGAAAGGGAAGGTCAGAGAGTACAAAAGAAGCCTCAATCCTGCTTTCCAGCAAATTCAACAGCAAAATTCTTATTGACTGCTGAAATTGGGACCTTGAAGAAAGTGTCTCCTACTGAAACACTCTGAGGATATTTTAAACCCATATTAATAAATAATTGGACCATCTGCATCAGAGTCCATAAGTGGAGTGACACATGGAGGGTGTCTGTAAATGGAACAGCTTTGAATATGCAGAGTAAAATACACAGTGGAATGGAAATTTTTTTTCCATAATAGACATAATTATTGCCAATTTGGGTGTCTCTTGCAAGCACAATGAGAGGCGCTGCCTGAGAGATGGGCTGATTTCTCTGGAGAACTGAACAGACAAATAGTAAAAGATTGCTCCTGCCCTACAGGGGTGACCATCATATTAGTAAGACAGACCAGGGTCAGGAGCAATACCAAGGAAATTATTTGCCTGCGGCCATGCAGCAGATCAGATTCCCATTTCCTAGAGTCCAGCTGGGCTCCTTTGCTTTTTGACAGAAGATGATATTGCCTCTAAAGCCACCAGTATCTGTTGAATCTCCTCCCATCACCTCTGGGCACTGTCTGCCCTGGACTGGACAATTGTGTTTTAATTAGTATTCCTCCTGGGGTTGCAACAGTGGTTGGGGTTAATGTTTCACACCAGCAGTCTTCACAAGAACAGTGTCAGACCGAAGGTTCATTGAAAGAGGTCACTTCTGGACCACTGAGTTTAATAACTCTTCATCCCTTTTTCAGGTGTTTTATTCTTTTTCTTCCTGCAACACCCTGAGGAAACAAACTGCCCAGCTGATGCATTGTGTGGGAACACCTTCCTTTTGCTGACTTTTGACCTGTTATCAGTTAACTGGGCACCCTTTGGTTCCTGGATTGGAAGAAGCAGTCAACCATTAATTGTTCCCTGTTCTTGTCCTCCAGTCTGTTCTGGATTTTATAGATTTCTACCCTATGATCCCCACCATAATTCCTTTGCCAAGCCAAGGTGAGCTAGTTATTAGCTTCTTCCTGTCTAGAAACATAGCAAAGGAAGGTGGTACATTTTGGGGGAAAAAAATTGACATTTCATTGGCATAACCCGTAGATAGCCGCAACATCAGCCTTTTTAAAAACCTGAAATGGAGAGGAACATTGAGAAAAGCACTGACAGCAAGAGAAACACTTCAACTGAGAGACACTGAGGGTGGGATTTATCACATCCAACGTGCAGTGCTCCTATGCAGACATCTCCATCTGAGGTTGTCTCCCTGGACTCCTGGTTTAGGGGCTAGTCAACACAGATGAGAGAGGGAAGGATTTGTTTGGCTCATTTGGGGTGAGATGATGCCTGCCCTGCAGCCCACTGTCTCTAATGGAGGCTGAGGCAGATGTGGACACCTGCTTTTTGATGTGATAACACCAACGTTAAGCAAGAGCCTCAGGCTGGGAACCATAGTAGTAACCATTAACCAGCCATGACCAATGAGTGGGTCTTGACATTTCCTCACTGTACCACATCTGTTATTAATCCATAGGGATAGCGCTTGGTTTCTAGACATTTCTGGAGGTATATAGGGTCTATAGGGTCCAGTGTGCTCACCTTCCTCTGCACACCTGGAAGTTTCTCTTCTTTGATCTCAGTGGCAGAAATTCTGTCTCAAGAAATCTGAGATGTGATATTTTTAGTTTTTTTCCTGTACAATCAGGCTGACTGGAATTTAAATTTTTTATAAATGCAAAAATATTTTTGATCAGTTGATGTCTCATTTACACTAATTGTCTTTGAATATAATTAGCTTTTATAGGGATAACTTTCATCATTTTTAAATTGTAGTTGAAATTATATGAATATAGAGGGGGAGACAGACTTTCTGTTTAAGTTGATTTAAATGTATCTTTACTGCGAATAATGCCTTTTATATTTTGGGGAGAACGAAGAAGAAAATCATCTAAATCTCACTTCAGTTCTTCTGGTGTTCTCATAAGCAAAAGAAAACAGCAGAATTAGCATGAAACAGATGCTAAATATATTGAATATAAGCCAAACGCCCAGAAAAGGGTCCTTACTCATGGTAGCAATGGGGTCTATCTCCAGTGATAAAACTATAAAGGAGTAGAGCATCCCCTTGAAAAAAGGGAAGGTTCCACCTGGATAGTAGAACAGATATTGCTGCCAGGAACAGCCAGCCCCTAAATTTAGACACCTGCCAATGTGGGACCCAAAGAGTGGGACGATGCCAGGACTACACCCAGGAGCGGACAACTGCAGGGGTGCCAGAGAGACAAACCGCACAAAACCTGCAGCACCTCTCTCCAGGCACTGCTTTGTGACCAAGGCAAGACGGTGACTGGGGGCCTCACCCGAGCAGGCAATTAGAGATGATGGGAACCAAAAAATGTGGGAGAGGGTGGAGAAGTGAAAATAGCAGGTGTTGCCATGTGGATCACACCATTTCACCTTCCTCTGCTTTCCCTAATGTGGTTGTGAGTGTCCAAGACAGTGCATGAAAAGAGATGAACGAAAGGGGTCATTTTGGCCAGAATGTACCTGACGTACACCCACGCTGCACCCTCAGGGTAACCCACGTTCCCTGCTCTCTTCTGAGGCAGTCTAGGGCCAGTCCCTGCTGGCATCACTGGACGCTTGACCACATCTCTACACTCAGCCCCACCAGACTTCACCATGTAAGAGCCTCCAGTGGAGTGTCCAGTCACCACCTGTACTCAGACCCTTCACCTGATGGGACGGCAAAGCAACATTTGTGAAATCCATGGGTGCCTTTTATGCTCCGTGGTCTTAGAGTCTTAACCCTGAAGGGTAAAAAGTTGGTTTTCATGAGCAACTTTCACCCCAAACTGCCTGATCATCCCCTGCTGAAATTCCTGACTGTGGGCTGAGGCAAGGTGGCCGTCACAGCCTCTGTGGGAGATTTGGGACAGGAAGTGTGGACGGCAGCTCCGGCTTGCCACTGCTGGCAGGTGTGATAATGGTTTAATCCTTGTGCAATGCCTCCTCGCTGCATCCAGGCATTCAATGAATATAAAGCAGAAATAAAAGAATTGCCTCATTAAAACCTGGTCACAGAGCTGAAGATAATACCCCTGTCTTTGTCAGATATGAAGTCACATGAGCCCCAGCAAGGAAGGGAAATGATCGATGGAGTAGAATGTACCTCCTGTCCCTCAGACACCCCCCGCTCCTTTGCGGTCCCATCAGTGGCTGCCGTCAGCACGTAACGTCTCTGGCAGTAATGAATGACTGACAGCACTGCACGAATCCCTGCTGGAGAGCTGTCAGTCAGGGGCTCCCAGGAGGAAATGCAAGAGGAACCTGACTGAAGAAATAACCCCTGATGCAGATCTCCGGTGACTCCCCTCCCCACCCTCATCAGCAGATCCAGATGCACCCCTGAGGGCTGATGTCTCCAAGTCATGCAAACGCTGCTGTGGCTCCTTCTCTCCCTGCTCGGCACAGACACCTCCACCCTTTTGGGTTTAGCACTCTTAACTCCTGGCTGAAGGCTTGTTCCCTTGCTCCTGGCCTCTCCTTGAGCATGGCCCATGCTGCAGAGCCACCTACCACTTGCTCCACTTTCCCCAAAACTCCTGACTCCCCCAAAGGCTCCCTGACTCCATCCCAGCCCCGCTTAACACATAGCTGCCAGCACATCTTGGCATCTTGCTCCTTTGAAACTGCCCTGTCCAGGGCTCAGGACAAGAAACAGGGTTCAGCTTTTCTCCTGACAGGACCACCCCACGTGGGCGTTCACTGACCAGGATTTAGACCAGTGAGCTAGAAAGGAAAAAACACTTATTTTCCCCAATTCCAGTCCCCTGAGCTCACGGATACTGTGAATGCTCTGGGTTTTCAGAAAGGAAGCAACATCTGACTGCTCGGGGGATAAACTTCTGGAGAAATCAGGCAGCACTTAATTTTCAGATCTGAAGGAAGGGAAGGGACACAATAGAAAACTAGATCTTAGAAAAACCTGTTCAAAGAGCCTCTGAAAAAGTCTTCTCCCTCAAGATTTAGCACAAGAAAAAAAAAAAAAAAGCTTTTAAATGCACTGAACTCTAGAGACATGCCCTGGGCAGTGTTGTTAGAAAAAGTGGAAGGTTGGAGCCATCCTGAGCCAAAGTGGCCCAAAACCTCCCGAGTTCAGCCTGGACCCCCCCCCCCCCCCCCGGAAGGCTGTCTACCCTAAATCTGTCTGACTCTTAGGCTTCAGCCTCTTGTAGGGATGGGAGCTGAAAGCAAAGGTCTGACCCATAGCAAATGCCCCCCTGGCAGTAGCTGTGGAGTTTTGATTTAACGGGGGGGTTGCAGGCAGGTGCAGACACCCCCAGCCTGGTGTCTGGCAGCTGGGCCACAGCTGCCTGTGGAGGTTGGCCCAGCGCTGCCCTGGGGATGTCTCCTCCTGCATCGCTGTGCGTGCGAGGTGTGAGGACACCTTCCCCCGTGTCACAGCTAGGGACAGGGATGGAGAGGTGGTGCCCCCACTGCTGGATGGGGCTGCTTTTGGGGGTACAACCTGGTTGTCTACAAGGTGCTCCAGAGACACCATCTCATGTTTCCACGATGAGCGATTGCTTTCAAACCGTCCCCATAGTGGTGCTGATTCAATGCTGAGGAGCCCTGAGCACCCGATATCTGGGTACTGAGGGTACACGCCTCTCGGCACTGCCCCCCAGGGGGCACAGGAGACCGAGTGACCCAAATAGGTCCTTTCCCCCCAAAATTTGCCCACTGTAGTGATGGTTTCAGGTTGGCTTTGAGTGATTCACCAAGATCCCACAGGAGGTCTGTGGCAAAATTTGGTTTCCACCCCCATCTCCTCTTTAAACGAGAACCCTAAACGACTTCTTGTTTCTCCTGAGCAACACACAGATTTTGGTATGGGCCAAGCAATAGATTTTCAGACAATTCCAAAGAAGAATAAATGTTAACATAGGACAATCACCTCCAAAACTGACCATTGCAGAGCTAGGAGCAAGGAAAATAATTTAAAATCAATTTCTTTGTGTGCCATAAACTGGATTCAGTCTGTGATAATGGGACCAGGATGCAGAGCATGCAAATGAGATCATTAGTCCTCACACAAAGCAGGGGTTGTACGATGCTCCGGAAGCTGGAGCTGAAATGTTGCAGACCTCTAGTCAGGGCTTGGCTTTCCATCTTGGCATGTTTTCATCAGCCCCAATGTCAGCTGGACAACTTGACAGGTCACTCACAGCAGCATCCCCCAGTCACAAAATGGCTCACAAAAGTGCCCAGACACAAGTGCCTTAGACTGTAGCATCTCTTCGGTCAACTGGCGAAAAGAGAACATGCACTTGGTGGAAAATATGGTGTACTGTGACTGTAAATACTATGTGAATTATTAATTTGCTGTTTACTAACTTCAATATTTTTCTATTCAAGTATTCTCTATAGATAGAGCAAAGGACTGCTCTGATATTTAAATAATACACAAATTATTTTTTGTACATATTTACAGGAAGAATTTTTGCACATCTTTTTCCTTGAATAGATTTTGAATTATTTGTTGCATGTTTTATTAAAGCATCTGTTCAATAATTAACAAGGGTATATAATTATATGTAAGGCTACCGAATGATTCGTATTGCAGTATTTATTAACACCGTATTGAAAATATAACCCCTCTCATATGAGTTGTTTTTCAGGATTACTTCATAGCACTTTATAGGGAGGGGAAGCCACTGTCTCAAATTTACTGCTGGGGAAACTGAGGCACAGGAAGGGCAGATGCCTCAGGGGACTATATATGGACTTAAGAGTCAAACCCAGGACACAAGACCCAGTACAGAGCTCCAGCCATCGAACACTGCAGCCTCCTGGCATATTTTGCAGTCCTCTATAATACCCCCAACCACACACAACTTCTGTGAACAAAACAATACTCCCCCTTGCAAAAGGAGTGTGGATAACTAAAATCCTTATTGCTCTTACTGGCATTCAGTAGGCAGTTATTGATCTCAGCATTCAAAGAGACAGGTGCCAGATCCTCTGCACAGATGACATTTAAACACAAGTGGTCTTAAAAGTTATCTGGGAAAACTCGCTGACTCAGGAAAAGGAGTGTTTCATGTTTAGGCTGAACCCAATTGCACATGCTGTGATGTAATTTATTGTTCACAATACACAACTCATTTAAGGCCCTGCAAGCTGTGAAACATTTAAATCAGTAAGAGGGTGACTTTGAATGCTGTTACTGAAACATAGTAGAAAAGCCTTCAGCTAAACGGACAGGGAGTTTGGGGTTGTTCTGTTCCTTGCTGGCCATCAGAAAACTAGCCCAAAAGGAAGTGGGTTTCTGCTTAAATGCAGGAATCTCAGCCCAGCTTTTCACTTATTTATTAATTATTTGCAGCAGTAACCCCCAGACACGGAGTAGGGCTGGACAGGGTATAAATCTAGCTGAAAAAAAGGTAAACCTTTAACAGCTGATCTCGTCCAAGGCAACTTTTGCTCTGAACTCTTGCTTTTCATTAAACACAGACCCAGCTCCTCAGCTGAGAGCTATGAATCAGATTTCCATCAGCACCTTGTAAAAATGACATAAGAGGTCCAGGCTGAAATGTTGCAGGAACAATAACTGCACAGAGCTAGGAGGAGTCTCGGCTGTGGGCAGAGATTTTACAGGCCAGCCTGGCAGGAAGGTGGGCACACCACGAGCTGGAGGAGGTTTGCTTTCCAGCTTTCCTTGACAATAGGGAATTAATCCCCCATGCTGAGCTGCTCACTACTTGGCGTTTTTTCTTTTTTCTCCTGTGAGGCCTTCATGTTGTATGTGCTTTGTTCTGTCCTTGCTGTGAATTTCAGAGTCAACACACAAAAATCTCTCCTAAATTGGGTTTGAGTAAATCTAGCCCACCCTCTGCTGCTGGCATCCCCCAAATATTGGGGTGCCTTTGTGTAGATCCTTATATAAAGATCCTGATAACTGCCGATTAGCGTCAGGTGAAGAACAGATTTTTTGCTCCTGTCTACAGTGGGTGTCTCCCATGGAAATTAAAGGAAACAGATTTTGTGCCACCTCCCCTCAGTAACAATCTCAGCTTTCTTTGTGGTGGCAGTTTCTAGCCCTGTTGCATCCAGACTTTCTCATGGATGATCCACTTCCTAGAACACCACTGGGTTCATTTTATAGCCCTATTTCTAGGAATGTATTTCCAAGAGGTTTGTGATCCCGCTGGCTAAAAAGGACCCTTAATTTGGGAACTGTTGATCAAGAGGTCACAGCTCCGGTGTACTGGACACTGTAGAGACTGGCTTGACCCTATTTTCCACTGGAAACCTGGTGATGCCAAGGCTGATCTTTATGGAGAACCTAATCCTGGCTTCTTCTCTGGAAAAGTGAGACCTTTTTGGACTATACCTATGTGGCAGTAAGGGAACAATTCATGGGAAGCTCCACTGCTTTCTGGTAGACAAAGAAAAGTGGCAGATCCCACGTGAATGTGCTTGCTCCCACAATGCTGACACTGGAGCTGGTCTAAACCATCATGATGCTGTGGAGCACAGGGGCTTGGTTCCGTCAGCCCAGCTGAATCTGAACCTGCCACCACATGACAGCACTGCAAAACCAGCCCCTAGGACTGCAAACTAACAGGTAAAATTCAGCTTCTGTTGTTAATGGTGTGAGATGAAGCTTGTGGAAACAGTGGTCAGATCACCTCTGCAGGCTTCTTAGTTTATTTATCCAGCTGGTGCTTCCCACACCAGCCAGGCTGGGGACAACACAGCATTGCTCAGGATGCACCATTTACCCAGGTGATGATGCAGAGCCTGGGTCTCCTCCTGCCTGCTGGGAAGCAGCTGAGCCCATGGCCATGGAAGTGCAGGAGAAACAGTTTTGGGTGCCAGCCACATGCAGGGGTCCAAGAAGAGCTCATGTTGCAGCCAACCTCAGAGAGGTCCCCAACATAGAAACCCTGCAAAAATCCAGCCCTGCTTGGCACCGATCTCCCTGTGCTGGGAAACCCCAAATTTACGTGCTGCAGATGAAATGAAGTGGCAGAGCCCAATTACTGACGCCTCTTGGCTCATGATTATGTTACTAATTAACCACCCAGAGCATGCCCCAAAGACCTTCCCTTTGAGACATGGACCATGGACCACACTGCTGCCCCTGCTATGCAGAGAGCTCCTTGCACATCATTCAGTCTTATTCCACCAGATCCACAAACCTAAGGTCATCACTATAGAGAAACCGGCAGAGCACATATCTCCACTGAGCCATAGTGATCAAAATGTGATTTCTCACCTCCTCTCTGATCTCCTCCTCCCCTTTCCTCAGCAAGAAGCTCAGCAAAGCCATGGTTATCGCTGTTTGGGGCAATACTGCTGTGGTTACGAGGACATAACTTGGAGCTCTGCAACCCTGATAGTGATGATGATGTTTGGTTCGGATGTGGTTTCCATTCCCCACCTGAGACCACTCAGGTTTCCTCTACAAGCCTATATAACGACTCCTCCCCCAAAATGATGCTATTCCTAAGCACTGCTGCTCATTTCTTCCCCAGCCCAAAGAGGTGCTGTGGTGTGCTGGATAAGGCACTCTGACTCGCAAAGCTGCGCCTTCCCCGTCAGTTGGGAGAACTTATAATTACAATTCCCATCATTGTAAATTGTGTACACAGTCCTGTAAAACATGACACTTTAATCCTATTAATTGCTGTGTTTCAAATTCTTGCCAGCACTTTACTCTCCCCTCCCCCATCCCCAAACACCCAACACCCAAAAAAGAAATTATTCAGTCCAATCTGTAGTGTGACACTGCAGCCACAAGAGAGCCCAGGCTGCTGCAGCTGGGTTTGGGGCTCTGGAAGAGCTGTCCCAAGGCATGGTTCACACAGGGTCGTAGGGTCCTTCTCCCAGCTGCCAGCAAGGTCTGCTCTTCCCATGGGATTAGTACCACCAATGCTCTGACAAAACCCAGGCTCATGGACGCCAGCTGCTTCTCCCCCTCCCCAGTCTTGCTCAGCCTCACCCTTCCCCAGAGGGTGTTTGGGCTTAATTAGTTCAACCCGTGAGCTTAGACCCCTTTCTGGTCCCCAATGCTCAGCTCTGCATCGTGGCTGTCTCTCACTCCAGACCCCACAGGCTGTCAGGAAGGAGCGTGCAAACTGGTCGGGAAAATGGCTGCTCAGCACTCCCAAAATTATGTCTCAAATAAATGACCTAAAACTTCTCTGTGTGCACTCTGCAGGCATAGGTGGGTTCGTTAGTCCCCATCTCCTGCCCAAATTTCAGCTTTCTTCCTAGGAAGAAGTCCCTGTCCTTCAGCTCACCTCTTTCCTGAGCACTTCCAGTGTCTGGCCCCATTTGAGCTGTGGTGTCTTTGCTGACAGACACCTTCTTCCCTCCCACCACAAGTCCCATCAGCAGCACGAACCCAAGTCTTGTCCTTGCAAACTGCTTTGGAGCCGTTTAAGTGGAAAATCATGTAGCAGATGCAAAAGGTCTATATGTAGCAAAGATTGAGTGGATTTTAAATACTAATAATTTTCCTGTCTGGAGCATATGTGAGGACCCCAAAGGTTTTGCAAATGATGGTGAAGCTCTGATCATGTTGTGATGTGGGAAGACAAAGAAACCATGTCCAATCAGAAATGGAAGCAAAGGGAGATGGTGAGGAGCCAGGAAGGGGACGGGGGTCCTGCTCACCTTTGTCTTCTCCTACACATGGGACATCGCACTGGGTTCACAGGGGAGGAAAGGGAACACCAGGACCTCAGCTCCCCTTTACGTGAGTTGTTCTCCACCCAAACAAGAAAGAGCAGAGTGGAACACACAAAAGCACGACAAGGAGCTCTTCCCCAGAGCCAGGCGCTAGCACAAGAGCCCCAAGAGCTGCATCTGACTCTTTTCTAATCCCTCACCAAGTGGACTTTCATCATACTCATAATTAGGGATAATAATTTAAAGAGATAGTTGAATACCCAAATCTGCTAATCCTTTAGTGGAGCCTCTTTCCTTTAATCTCTCTCTGGTTCACTAATACATAAAAATGTAGCCAGGCACCCACTGCTCTCATTAGAGGGAAGCTTTACCCTCCTCCTCTTGGCCTCGGAGGCATGCCGGGGATGAACGGAGGGCACAAAGGCAGCCTTCTGACCGCTTGAGACGTGCGGGAACTTTGAAAACCATCAGCCTGTGCTTGTTTCAAGACCGAAGTCACAACAGAGGCCAGTTGTCATGGTAACGGGTTATCAGCTATCAAAAACCATCCATGAAAAAGATATCACAAGGAGACATGGCAAGTGGGGCAGGAGAAGGACGGACGCACAGCAGGGAAGGGGCTGCCAAAGGGTGGCTTTGCCCCTGGATGAGGGGTAAGGCAGGCGGAGAGCTGTCCTCCACGTAGAAGAGGCTGCAAAAATCCACCACTCTCCTTTGGTTCCCGTGCAGGTGTCAACCGGCAGCAGATCAAGATAGCTTTTGAGCACAGGAGAGAGGAGATGTAGACGCGCAGGCTCCTGATTATCTCCTGCCATGGAGGTCAGGGCAAGGAGGTTCCCATAGCGCCTTTTCCCTGTCAAGGCTGGAGAACTTTATAGGGGAGAAAAACCAACTGATACCATAGAAGGAGGAGATGTCAAACCCTCCTCTCCAAATAGTGCTGAGCCCTCCATTTGGAGGGAGATCAAAGCCTACAGCCTCATGGTTGGGAACTGGGGCTGTGGGGAGGATGAAGGCCCTGCACAGGGGCAACTCTGACTTCTCCAAGCCTCCTGCTCCATCTGACCAGATGAACATCCTCCCCTCTGCTATCAGTTCTGCTGGCACAATGGGCCACCCCGCTCTGCCTGTGACAAAGCTTGGTTTGCTACCAACACGGTCCTTTTGCACGTCTCCTCCAGCCCTTTTGTTAGTGTCCTGGCCATGGTGCTCCCTCGGTGGGCTGCGGGGAGCCCCACTGTTGGGACTGGCAATACCAGCGCCAGCATCTGCCAGGCGAGAGCTGACACACTTGCTGGGCTAGGAGCAGTCGCAAGTGGGAAGCCATTGTTAATTAATCAGACATGCCATGTAACAGCATTAATCACAATCAATATATTAGATAGGGATGATGAAGCTGCTGTGCAATCTCTGTCAGATAGCAAATATACCCACACGTCCCAGCACAGCCACACACAGTCCTCAGGACGCCCATGCTCTTCGCCTGATCCTCCTGGGTTGACGATAGCATTGAGCTTTCTTTTTGCCTCTGCTTCTGGGGTCCTGCCATTCCCCTCTCCCCCGCCTGCTTCTGGGTCCACCCTTCCAGTTTGCTCTCCCTCCCTCTTCCCTGTGCCCTGCCTGTATTCCTTGTTTTTCTCCAGTGACGTAATTTGGAGAGCTGCTCTGAGAGGCACCCGTCTCATCCACACACGCCTCCATCTCCAGGGCTGGCAAAGGCTTTGGAAAAGGCTGGGATTGAGACCTTGAGGTGCTGTCGTGTAGGTGGGCAGTGAGGGCTGCGCTGCTCCTCTCAGAGGCCCTCTGCTCCACCACAAAAGCACGTTAGCCTTCGGCAGAGCCGAGTGACCGTAGAGACTCCCTAAAAATGCAACACGCTCACACCACTCATCTCAATTGCTCTTCCCATGTTTTCCTGAGGAGCAAACTCCATCTTGTCCTGGTGTCCCTCATCCCAGGAGCACGAATTTTGTGCTGGAAAGGTATCTGCACTTGGGTAAAGGGTCCTTCCAGAAAAAAAACGCTCCTCCCTTCCCACACACGCAGCCACAACGCCCTGCACAAGCTGGAAGGGTAATGCATTTTCTCTGGCAGCTGCCACCGCAGAAGTAAGAGGCATCCTTGAGATAATAAGACTTCATTTCAAACAGGAACAGTTTTCATGGCAGGCACAGTGAATAAATGTAAGACGTCTATTCTTGCTTCAAGTCCTGCTCTCCCTAATGCACACAGAAAAGAAACCCCAGCCGCACCAAAAACTTTGACAGAGATAATGACCAGCCCAGGTTTCAAAACAGAAAATCATGCCTTAATCTTGGGTAAAAAAAAAAAAAGACAACTAAATGCATTCCATTAAAAGCAGATGAGAGGATATGAAAAATGCTTTTGGAGGCTAAATAATAATAGAAAAAAATAAAAAACCCCAACAAATTGGCAGAAAAGCCTAGTGAGTCATTTAATGCTCTCTGTTCAGCCGGTAGGAGCTGGGTAATTTGTGCCTCTCCACAGCACGGTGTCGGGGCAGGTCGCTCAGGGAGGGTGTGTTCAAACCCACCACCACGTTTTCAGCTGTGAAGAACTGAAGGCCCTTTCCCAGGCCCACTGGGGCTGCAGGGGAGGTTTTCTACCTACACTGGGGCCATGACGAAGCAAGTTGGGAACTGTTTTTTGATGGTGAACAAAGCAGCCTGTGCAGCAGGTCTGCCGTGCCCTGGGAAGGCAGCGCCGGCAGGGCAGGAGCAGGGCTGGAGACCCCCAGCACGAGCTCGGAGTCTTATGCGCAGGGTGTAAATAGGACCAGGAGAAAGGATGTTACAGGAGAACACTGAGTGAGGAGCATTTGAAGAGTCTATGTGATCTCCTACCACGTCTGAAGGAAGGCTGAAGGAATAATTGCATACAAAGTTTGCTTTGGGGCTGACGAAGGCCAGCAACCTCCTCTGAGTGAAAGAGAAATGCAAAGCGGTCACTCTGGGATGGACCAGCATGCGTGGTCAGACTCCGCCTTCCTCAGCTGCCCTCCTGCCACCGTTTTTGGACCGTGATTTGTGGGGCTGTGCGGTGCCTAGAGATACTTCTAGGTGGAAGGGTCTGCCCCGTTGTGTGAGGCAACAGGAGACTGCTTTCCATAGAGACCAGCCACCCCAATGACTGACTCAGTTCATTCTTTCCATGTTTTCATGAGATCTCAGGAAAGCCGAAGCTACCACTTTAAAGCAGACCTTGCAATTTCTCAGTGGAAAAATACAGTCTCTCTAAGTCCTCTGAACACCAGCTGGAAAGTCTGTTGCCCCTCAGTCAGGCCCAGGGAGGGAGCTTGATCCCCAGCTGCACTTTCTGGGAGTGTTTGAGTTTTCTCCTAGCAGAAAGCATTAGGTATGTTCATAACCACAGGTGCTGGAGAGGTTGCACTGCCTGGCACAGATGGCCGAAGTACAATGGGACTGTCACTGGAGGCTACCTCTGAAGAGCCTGCACTAGCTACAGGTAATTAGCTACAGCTAATGCCAAACCCAGTTGCCTGCTGATCAGTTGGGGTTGTCCTCAGATAGCCATGCCTTGACAGACCACCAGCTGGACAGTGAGTGGAAGTTTAAATACTGACCTGAATCATTCGCATCTTATCTCTCTTTACAAAGCCATGAGAGCTGAGACAAAGCCAAGACAAGGTCTTGGTGTCTGCGCTTGCTGTGCCCTTGTTTATGAGAGTAGGACCTGGACCAAAGCACGTCTCCTCTCTATGCCTCCTGACAGCAGACCTGGCTGCTTAGGGGGGATGAAGAGTGTGTGTGGAGATCTAAACCTTTCCCAAATTTAATATTCTGTGTTCAAAGGAGGCTAGGATAACATTTCTTTAACTGAATGTACATTACAAAGATGAACTGTCTGATTTATAGCTCTAGTTTTTGACCAGGGAGAAGAAACCAGAGATGATGAAACAGTCATAAGTTCAAAGTTATTTTTATTTTTGCTAGTGGATGAGTCTCAAATGACTAAAACAAACAAATCCAGCCCAGATTAATCAGCTGTATGTATAGAATTGTATACCTAATGTTGGAATCTCAAATCCGCCTCTCCCAGGTAAAACTTCATGCCACCTTCTTCTTACCTGTAGCCATCTTCTTTATCATTTTTGGCAAATGGGTTCTGGGTGTGTGAAGAACAGCAGGGTTACAGACTCTGGGACATTAAATGGTGTGTGATTTATGCAAGACTTTTCTGAACTGACTGTTGTTATAGGTGACACTTTGAACTTAGGTAGGTGAAGTCGCATGACTCCAAGGCAAGCCTCAATCCCAAATAAAGGACTCAGGTTCCTCTTACAAGTAGTTTTCTTCTTGTTATTCCTACTGAGAGGCTGTTTCTGAATTTCTCTCATTTGAGAACCAGTGCTGACCGCTAGCGTACATCGCTCCTTTGTGCTGCACTCCCACCCCCAGCAGAGCTAGAACAGCCCAGCGTTTCTCCTTCAGATTTTGCTTTCTTAGGCTAAACACACAGCTGGTGTCTTCCTCTCGTCCGATGGGGTCTCCACGCCTATGGCCATCCCAGAAACCCTCCTCTGCCTAGGCCTCCCCAGGAGGACTTGCCAATGCCATGGTCATGATGTACCTGTCTCTGCAGGAAACACCTGGCCTGCTAGGTTCAGCATTGCCCTTTCCAGCTGCGACACTGGAAGTCCAGGCTGTTATTCCCTGTAGCTCTACTCCATTTCATGTCATTTCTATTACCCAGAGTAATCCAAAGCTGAGACTCTCATTCTCCTCTCCACAGCCGATGCCTCTGAACCTCATGTCATCAGCAGATTTCATTAGCACATTCCTGTAATAGCCCACCAAGCCACTCTGTCCTTCAATCAGGCTTTCTCTGCCCCTCGGGAAACCTGATAAGCAAAAACCACCATGCCAGCAGCCATGGGTAGGGCTGTGCTAGCAGTGCAGGGACTGCAATTCTGGTGCTTATTCTGGAAGTGTCCAGAGAGGGAGAAAGCTGGAGAGATTGCTTCTCTCTTTCTGTCACACATAATTTTTTTTTCTTTTCCTTTTTTCTTATCTTTTTTTTCTTACACCTTGTGTTTTCCCAACCTTCTCATATTCTTTGTTTTTAAGGCGCAAAAAGGAATGCGAATCCATACCTGTATGTACTGTGAACACCCATGACTGCTGCATGGAAAAGGATCTTTGCATGGAAGATTTCATCGGTGCTGAACAGTCCCTTCTGTAATCTTAGTGGGTTCAGTGTTCACAGGTCCCCTGAGGCTTGAAGTTATCACCTGTGACCTTAAGTACACGTGACCTTAAGTACACGCAGTTAAACATCGTATCCTGTGTGTTTTGTGGGAGCCCAGGGGGACACAGAGGGGACATTTTATCCACCACAGGGGCACTGACTTCTAAGGATCAGCACTCTGATCCACTCTTCCTGCCCAGACAGCTAATAATCTCCTTGCTTACTAAGAAATTTAGTCAGTGTTAAGTTACTTGTTTGACTGACTGTGGTAAATGCATTTAGTTGGGATTTATAACCAAATAGGCAGGGGGCTCCTTAAACTCTTTCTTAGCATTCATAAGGATTAATTATTTTTAGTCTGAACGTTGTAACTGAGTGTATCTCCTACCTCAGACCCTTCACTTCCACTGTACTAACAGGACAGAAAGGGAACTGGGTCCCCATTATGCACACAGTATTTGCACAACTCCACCATTAACATGTACCCTTGTATCTGCTAAGCTTCATGCACTAAGCATGAAAACCCGCAATCACTTCTCCATCGCATGGTGTGACACGCTGGAGCCGTTTCCTGGGCTGCCGCCCAACCACCACCGTATCACCTCCTGGGAAAGCAGATTCTTCCTCTGGAAAAGTTCAGTTGCTCTGGAAAGTCCAGTGTCACCTGAAGGCATCAAATTTACTGCTCAGTGTACAACTCACCTACTTGACACATGGAGAGGAGGTGTACATATGTCAATAGGTAACTGGAAATGCGGGACATTAGGGCCCAAAGCAGGGAGGCAGTAGACTGCCACTAAAAGTAGTAATTTACCCTCAATGCCACGAGTGTTGGCAGCCCTACCACAATTTAATAACTCTAAGGAAAGATCCAGGCAGACTACAGGAGCAGTGATTTCCCCAGCCTGGCGACTGGCCCAGACACTTGTTTGGATGCCCTTTTGCCAGGACACTGTTGTTTGGATGCCCTTTCCAAAAGCACCATGAGAACTTTCAGGCCTGCCAGTGGGAAGAGGCACTGCCATTCTGACTGAAAGCAAGCTTCTTGAGACAAACACAAGCCCCAGCATCACACTGGGGACCAGGGACAGGTGGGAGATATCTCCTTAACTAACACTGCTCCAGGCAGTCCACTGGGTCTGGACTGGAAGGGTCCCCAAGCAGCAGGCAGACCCGTTGTGGTGACGCTGGGATCACTTCCAATAATTACTCTTCTTTCTACCCACCTGAAGCTTGGAGCTGTTTTCTGCTTAGTGTTCTCCCTCACTAAACCTTTCTGTGTCATCTTAAGGACTTCTGAGTCTTGAGGACCTTCAGTCCTTGGCACAGTTTGGACATCCCTTTCCTGGCTCTTCACAAACCAGAGAGAAGAGGATGGGAAAGGCTTTGGGGACCTGACACAAAGCAATCCAAGTGCATTAAAACAAATCAGCTCGTAATGGATTCATGTTTCACAGACAACATCACAAGCAGCATGCAAAGATAAGGGATTGGAGATCTTTCAGTCCCCAGCTCAGAGGCCTGTCCCACCCACTGCTCCCGGGTGGCAGCAATGACAGCATGTTCTCAGACTGCCAGGATGAGAAACTGTGCATTTACACTGAGGGAGGAACATGCGATTGAGGAGTGTGGCTTGGCCAGAAATCCAGAGACAGAGATCCTCTTCAAGACTTGGCATGCCTGGTCAGGCAGGACATGCCCTGGCTTTAGAGCAGTTCTGTTATTCAGGACCCTGGTCCCAGCGTTAGCAAGGTAGGAGCAATGGGAACAGTTACATGAAGCTGCTGAAACTTATAAACTTCCAGTAAGTTTCAGGCTGAGCTTTGGATCAATTCTTATTCCTTCCAGATTGCTTCACTCATCCCTCCTGGGTACTCTTCATCAAATCACAAAAATGCTGAGCAGATTCTTACAACACACTTTCTAATAAGCCCTTTAGGAAAGCAGAGTTGACAGCTTCTTACGTTTTTTTTCTTCTTTCTTCTTTTTTAAAACTAGCTCCACAGCCTCTGCCAAATGCAAGGATGCCAAGTATGATCAGGCTGTGGATGGCACCGTTCGTTTGTGTCAATCCTCTTCATGCTAGATGAGCAGACAGGACATATGGGCCTACCCTTAACAAAGCGTACACAAGAAATAAACAGGACATTTCTGCAAATCAGTAAACTTCCAAGTGCAAGATTAACCCAAGGACTGCCAGATGCAGAGAGGAGCTGCTGTAAGTTGGCAAAGTTAAGAAATGTTCTTTTACCTCCAGTTCCTGTAGATATATCCTGGAAGGGGATACAGTGGAGAGGAGAGGTGTCCAAGACCATACCGCACTGTACTTTATCTCCATGGACCAGGGTCTGGCAAATCAGCATCTCAGACACAGCGTGTTCAACCTCTCAAACACAGCCTGCACCTTATCTTATCATCACGTCCTGAAGTTAGTCCGGTCATCTGGACCATCTGGAGTGTACCCTGACTCCCCACAACCCTCCCACAATTTCAGAGGTGAAAAGCAGAACTGTGAGTCCATGTTTGGGAAAACCTGCCTCTCTGGTGACTGCAGAGAGAAGCTTAATCTGCTTAGCTTAATGAAGAGAAGGTGAAGATGTGACGCGACTGCAATCTGTCAAGTACTACCACTGGAAGAAGGCTTTTAACATTGGAGTGCTTTTAATCTGGTAGACAGGCTGAATGAGATCCAGTGGATGGAAGATGAAGGCAGGCAGATACAGTCTAGAAATGAAGTGCATTTTTTTTGAAACAGTGAAAGCAATTAGCCATTAAAGAACCTATGGAGAGGTGCACTAGGTCTCTCAGCTCCTGAAGTCTTAAACAAAACTTGGTTATGTTTGAAATGATAGGCGTCACTGGGTCTGAAATGAGGGGAACCTGCTAGAATTTCACACCACAGAGAAACCAGAATAGCTGGTTTACAAAAGACACACTTAAAAAAAAAATCCATGAATTTACCTTTGCTTCCTAAAGGCTTCTGATTGTCTGTTTAATAGCTGTTGCCTTCCAGCCATGAGTTGTGCATCATGCAGTTACACACATTCTCCACAGGAGAATGTTAATCAGGCTCTTAATCACTTGCATATGCTCCCACTTCAGTTTTCAAGGGCCCTATGGTAACCGTGACCTCTGCTCCACACCTATACATGCCCAGAATAACCTGCCTCCTCTTGCAGCCCACCCCCATGCTCTCTTCTCCCAGTTTTCTTCCTGCATCTCTTGGGCACAGACATTCCCTGCCTCTTCCCTGGATCCACTCAGAGGCTGCAAATGCATCTCAACCCAGCCAGAACATCTGTCTCCTAGTTTGGAAACGTGTTTCCCCCCATTTTCATGCTTGCTGGGGCATGAGGAGGATCTCTGCGCTGCTCAGGCTCACGCCAAGCCCCAGATGCCTCTCTAGTCCCCACCTGGAAGCAGTTGTTCTGGCCAAGCTGCTACACTCTGAATAACTGAAAAAGTTCCCACAAGCAAAATGGTCTTGCTGGCATCCATCTGGTGACCAAAGGGCCACACGGGCGCTGTCGAGAGAATCAAGGACTTTCTCTCCTAGTTACCACAGTCACGGCAATGACATGTCCCATGGGCTTTTTTCCATTCTCATTGGCACACTGAGCACTTGCCAGAGACTTTCTTGTCCTAACCCTTTGAGACACTTTGGCAGTCCAGCTGTCCAGCCCTGAAGCCCTTTCCCAGGGCACAACACACTTGTGCACTAATGTGGGCAGAAATGCATTCACCAGTTCCTGCCCTGCCCCAATTTTCCCAGTGATCACCAATGGTCTGTCCACTTCTCTAGCTTGAACTCTGGGAAATCCACAAGATCTTAGCACGGAGGCATTCAAACCAAAGCTCAGTCACACCTGAAGTATCAACCTTTAGTCAGAACTGCAGTCTTTTGGATTAACCCAGCACACGCTTTGGCCAGCGTATGTCAGATACATCCCATCATTTCCACAGCACTACTGAATTTAATTCTTCCCTCTCTCCTGCAGTCAGTGCTAACCCCACCTCTGCTCTGTCATCACTGCCATCTCTATAGTGTCGCATCTCCCCCCATCATGACTTTCCTCATCTCATCAGATATCAAGGGGTCCCACCAGGTTTTAGTGTTTGCCTTTTCAGCATGGTTTGTAATGCGAATGGGGCTTAAGAGACCACATTGCTGGTAACGCATTTTTAAGTCATTGGCCACTTTCAGCCAAATTTGGCAAGGATTGGAGGGCTCCAAGATAATAAATTTGCTTATGTTTCTTTAAAATAAACGCATAGAAGAGAGAAACCTCACTAAAACCCGTCAATGTAGAAAAATCAATAGACTGAGTTATATTCCTTGTTAGAGTCTGGAGTAAAGTACTCACACAAGATGGAGAGAACACAAAGAGAAGTGTCAGAAATGCCCTGGTATCCTGGAAATTGCTTCAGTTCACATGATTAAGCACCAGAGATTTGACTGCAAGGCACAGAGGAAAGCAGTCTTGATCAGCCTTGATCCACCCTTTTCTTCAAGACTGCCACTGAAGACCCAGGGTCTTTCCCTCCTGGAAACCACAGAGCTAGGACCAGGGTGCCAGCACTGGAGACAATGTTTGCTGAGGCTGTTGGTGGAGGATTCTCCCATCTTGAAGACATCTAACAAGCAGGAAAAGCACATTTTCCAGGTTCCTCTGGAGTTCCCTCTCTGCCTGCAAAGCAGCTATGTCACCCCGGGTGACTGGGTGCTGTGCTGAGGAGCAGAGAAGGCAGAGACTTCACCAAAAGAGACAAGGGGAGTTTTCCCTCCGCAGGGATCCCATAGGTGTTTGGAGGTTTTACTACATGAGGAAAGCCCATCTGCCAAGAGCAGAGGGAAATCCAGGGACTGTGCAAAGCCACCCTGGCGGGACAATGCTCGCAGGGCAGAGCTGGAGAGCTGGGCAATGGGTCCAGCAAGAGCTAATACAGCCACTGGGACTTGCAAGTTATCCCAACGGGGTAATTGCCCTGACACTAGATCAGGTGTGACTGTACCATGCCCCCAGCCTGACTGGGATGCGGAGAGCACAGAGTGCTCCAAGACATGCAGCTCCCACTGCGTGCAGACATGCTCTGCACAGCTTGGACAGCTACTGGAGTCCTGTTCCTCCGTAATGACCTGGCATTACCTGTGGCTGTGACATGGCTTCTGGCTACACACTGGCCCAGCTGGAGGCCAATCCTTGGGCTCCTCCTTGGATTTATCCAGATCCCCAGTAACTCCCTTGCCTTGGCTGCTCTTGGGATGGTGCTCTCTGCACTGTTGTGCTTTCCCAGTGCTGCCCTGCAGGTTTTCAGCCATGCTTGGGTTTACTCTGTGCAAAGCTGAGGCACGCCACACAGAAAAGCAGGGCCAAAGACTCAGCAGATGACATCCTCAGAGGAGAGGAAACTAAGCAGGGGTGAGGGCAAGAAACCTCAAGCGGTGGGCATTAGTGCACGAACCCCATTTCTCCTGCCCTCAGCACAACAGCCTGTCCCCAGACTCCAACACCAATACTCCCATCCTGTGCTTGAGCAGCTCCAGCCTGGATACTGCAATGCCCTCATGTCCCTATCCTTCAGACAAGCTCTCCCCAGTGACCGTCAAATCTGCTTGTGCTGATGCCGACACCTATTAACAGCACAGCTCAGACACTGCTGGGATATAAATACAGCGGGGACCGCATCGGCAGCCAAAGCTGCTGCACGGGAGGGGTTGGTGTGCGAGGCTGCATCAATGTGCATTTCGCTGGCACATGCAAACTCGCTCTGCCCATGCAGAGAGCAGCTGAGCTCCGGGCCTGCTGTGTGAACCAGAAACCACCCAGCTGCCTTTAGCTCTGCTGAAAACCTACACTCCCTCCTATCGAAGACTGCCACTATCTCCAGATACAGCCAAAGCCTTTGTCTCAGCCCGCAGAGACCGTAGCTATACTTGGGAGAGGCACTGGTGTACGACCCTGTACGCAGAGCCACCAGAACCAGACTCGGAGTCACTGCAGCAGCGAGAAAGCGGCACTGCTTGATCCCCAGGGCCTTTGAACTCTTGCTGTCAATCCCCGCTTTGCGCCCTCCCGCTCAGAGAAAGAGCATCAAAAGGTGGTGACTGCTACATAGGCGAAGGAGGAGGAACGGCTGGTAAGCAGAGAGCACCGAGGCTCCCAGCAGCAGCAGGAGGAACGGGAGAGGGGTGTGCTGGGGAGATAAACAGGAATGACTTTCGAAGGCAAACTGGCAGTGCATTGTGCATGATTTTCCAGTTCTTCCTACCTACCCAGGCTCCCTGTTCGCTCAGTGACACTTGCAGCAGCCTCCTGGAAACATGTTTTTCACTGAGTGCTGCTGCCTTTCATGTTTTCTGGGGCCACCGCAGCTGCAGTGGGAATAGGAGAGGAGGAGAGCCACAACCGCTTGATGTTGCTGGGGCCATGCTCAGTGCCCCAGGCAGGAGGAGCGGGGATAGGGAGCTCCCTTTCAGCTCTCCTGATGAAACTCCAGCTGGCTTTATTTCCCATTACATCGTTGCTCTGAAATGCCAGGCTGCACACACGAATTTGCTACTGTGGGGTTACTCCTCCAGAAGAGGTTGCTACATAAATGCATTTTTTAATGAGAAAACAAGCAGTATGGAAGGATTTGTTCTGAAACCCAGGGAGATACAGAAGCTCGTCAGAGAGGGAGAGGGCATGAGGATGACATGAATGCTAGCCATCCCCAGTTGCCACTGGGTTTGGGACCCAAGTGCTGGGCTATATCTGCTTTTTCAGACCAGGAGCAGGGTCTTCAGGATGGAACCGCCCATCTAGGCCCCAGCTATGGTTCTTTAAGACACCTTAGCATAATCAGCTGCAAAAGAACCAGGTGCCATCAAAAAACAGGCATGAATGCACTTGTAGGCATCCACACTTACTTGAAGAAGAACAGTTTGAATAAAGCTCCAGGATGCAATGAAGAGTCACTTAATGCCAAGGAGATTATGATCTATTGGACAATGAGGCTCATTAAAGGGAAGGGCTGGCAAGCTAGTGAGAGTGAAAAACTGCATTTCCTGAAGCTGAACTTCCTAAAAAGACCCACATCTAAAGGCAGCACGTTCTCCTTTGAAAGCCCTTATAGGCTGGTATGTAAAGTAGAGGATAGGGGTGAGTCATTATAACCTTTTTTTCCCCTTATCAGATAAGGAAACTGAGGCACAGGCAGCCAATTAAATGGAGATAATCAGTGCATTTCTGAGAGCTATATGTGGAGACGCCCAAACTTCTCTTCGAGGCCATAAACATCTGTAGTTAATGACAAAATGTTAATTACTGGCAATCAGCTAATGAGGGTAAAAGCTGAACTAATTTTCTGCTGCCTGAAATGCTACTCTAGACCGTGTTTTGCCCATCAGCTGAACTGCTACTTAAAAAGAGGATGAAAAGGAAAAGGAAAAAAAAGCATTTTGGCACCTCACTCTGCCTCCCCTGCCAGACCAGATTAGCATGGGGGGGGGGGGGGGAGATTCTGTGGTGCAGACAAGCCCTAGTTCATTTTCCCATGTCAGGCAGTGAATCAGCGATGAGCTGAAGAGTGGGCTCAAGGGCACTGCTGCCCAGTCCTGCCCCTCACTGAGATCAGCTCAAATGACTTTATGCAAGGGTGGAAATCCTGGTTCTTCCTTATGCTCAGTAGAGACTCTGAGCAACTCTGCTTTCCATAGAGGGACAGGGACAATTTGCTGCTCCTCTTTTTGCCCATCTAGGGGCTCAGCCCTAGTCAGCTACAGCATGGGGCAGGTCTAAATCACCCCCTTCTTGCACGTCGAAGCAGCAGCTGGAGATGACGCTCCTGGAGCGGTAAGCCAGCACGTATTGCTGCTGTGCATGAGTAACCAGCAGCCATTCTGGAGGAGGCTGTGCCTTACCGCTGGGCAGAATGATTCATTTGTATGTCATGGCCATGGTGGCAATAGCCCTGTAACAAAAGGCAGAGCCATGGGGTAATTTGTCATTATGGTGACTATCAGCCTTGGACTGATCAGCCTGGGTGGTCACATCTCGGACGCATGCAATAAAACCTCTCCATGGCACCGAGGAGGGAAAGACACCAAGTTGCAGTCGCTGAGGATCTGGCCCTAGTGAGGACTCTGAATCAGTATATAGTACTGACTGGATATTGTACATTGTATTGTGGTTTTGGGCTTATGGAGATGTTTAATAAAGTCTTCCACAGCAAGCTAGGGGGTTGGAGATCAGCCGTCAGTGTTGCCTACGGCACAGTAAAAACAACTTTGACTGGCACTGTGCTTTACCCTGCCCTGGTACAGTGGGTTCATGGTAGCTCCGTGCTCTGGGACCAGAAATGCCAGGCTGAATCTCACACAGGATGAGCAGCTAAATGTCCCCTATCCTCCAACTCAGTTGCCAGGGGCAGCTAATTCTGAAAATTGCTACCTCCAAAATTCACTTTTAAATCTGGCATTTCAGATCAGTCCCAAACCCTCACTTAACACCCGTATCCCAGGAATTTGTCTGTGGCCCCTTTCCTATGGTCACATCAAACGAGGTTTCTCAGGCAGCACATCCCGGCTGCTCTCCCACGAGCCCTCCTCCGCTCCCTTGGGGAGCCCAGGCTCGCACCCAAGTGGCTTCCATGCTCCCCTGCCGCACACCTCCAACCCGGCGGGTGCCTTCAGGCACTAATGTCAACAGATGTGTTTTCTGCCCAGCTACCAGCTGAAGAAACCCCCTCCTGATTAAGCTGATTCCCAGCTTTTTGATAAAGCTCACCCCTTTGCAGACTCACCTCCCCACGGCGACACTGACTGTCAATCAACTTCTACTGCTGGTGCGATTAATTGCATCTCCCTTCGCAGCCCCAGTTCACTGCGTGCACGGAAAGCTATCACATTTCATGCTCTAAAGGGCTTAACACCCCTATACACACACACACATCTGCACACTAGCAGGGTAGCCAGCAGGGTCATTTGAAACAGACTGAAGGAATGGGAAATAAGGGGTTTTCTCATAGATGAGGCCACCCTAAATCAGATTTAGGGGGTGAGATGACGAAGTAAATGTACGCTGCTCCTGTGCAGTGCGACACATGCTTGCCATAACACACATAAGCCTCTTACCCAGGTCAGGGCTGCATCCACCGCACAGCCCCTGTGGGTGAGGGTTACCTGAGCTCTGCATTTTCTCACTTAGGCCATTTGTAACTTTTTTCCCAAGCCAGCAGCCGTTGCAGCATCCTGGTAGTCCTTTCCCCAATTAAAAGCTACCTGCCTTGCAAAGGGACCAGGTGGAGAAGTGGCTGGGGGGCCACAAAGCAGAGGACAGCAAATGCGTTTAGTCTTTAGCTCCGTGGAGAGCATCCCCTGCCTCGGCACTAAGGCTGGGGGTCCGGCTATGCACGGTGAGCTGGGGCAGGAGGGATATATCCCACCACGCAGCATTTCCAGGGATGGCTGTGCCAGCCCTGAGCCCAGGGAGCTATGGGGAGCCCAGGGACAGCCCTGTCACCAGCAGGTCCCTGTATCTGGCTTGGCTGCTCGGTATGAAATTTCTGCCTCACCTGCAGGGGACTCAGTGGCTTTGGGGAGGCAGCACAGAATGAATGGTAGAAAATGCATTTAATAAAAATGTGGAGCAGTTTTCCATGTGCTTTCATTCAGGTGCCATGCGATCTTTAATACATTAAGCATCCTAGTGCCTGACAGAACTGGCTACTCTCATTTAACTACATATATGGGGAAAATGAGGCAGAAGCAGGGCAAAGGGAGCAGCTGGAAACTGCAGGGAGATAGGATGTGCCAGGGACACTGGCCCTCCAGCAACCAAACCTGCCCTATTAAGCAACTCCAGAAGCTGGGAAATGCTCCTTTACCAGAGGATCTCCATGTAGCTACCAGCAATTTGCAAGCCAAGCCAGGGAGGACACGGGGAGGCAGAGCAGAGAGGCCGGACTGGGGCTGGGCAGCCCGTGCTGGGGCTGTGCGTGGGATGGAGAGCCGGGCAAGGCGGTGATGGAGCTGCCCATCATGGTGTCCTGCTCCTGCCTGCTTCAAGTCCCTACTCAAAGCCAGGCTAACCCACCATCCAGGGTGCCCAGAGATGCAATGCTCAGACATCACCTCTGTGCTGTAGGGGGAGAACCCTGGCCAGGGCCGGGCAAGCAGCAGGCAGCTAGGAAGGAACAGGTAAATAATCTTTGATGGGAAAAAATAATCACTTTGGGCCACAGCAGAGTGGCTACACCACAAGTGAAAATCACAGGTGTTTTCTTCCACCCCATGAGTATGTGCAGAGCTCACCAGGAAGGTGGGTGGTAGGTTTCTCTGCACCCAGCACTCCCTTGTGGGGTGCTTAAAGGGGGAGACCAGTTTGCTACAGAGCCTGGGACTGGGAGACAGCACTTCCTGACACCAAAACCCAATTCCTCTCCATCTTCTGCAAGATTCTTCCAGCCAGCTCCAAAGCTCCTCAAATTCAGCACATTTCCCAGCAATGCCAATGCCCTCTGGGCTGATGCCAAGGAAAAATATTTCTGGACTACTGCTGCCAACAGCTCCCCAGGTGATTGTAGTGGGAAAATCCTACAGGTCACTTTAGCTTATGATATTCAGGCTACATTTTACAAACGTGCTCTCTCCGGTTCAGCTCGGTGAGGGCAAACAAGCTGCGTGACTGGCGTGCAGGGGTTGCTGCACCTCTCACTTCTCCTGCATTAGCACAACATGGCTGGTGTGCCCGATGCTGCAAGATCGAGTCGATAACTACTGTTGTTATTATCTTTATGAATCAATAATAATATCCTTATTTCCTCTTGTGGGGCTTCCCAGCACATCCTTTCTTATTTATCCTCTGTCTTATTTATGTCCCGAGCTTGCAATTAGATCTGGGCGAGCGGCTACCGGCACTGACCCAGCTGCTGAAACCCAGCCGTGCTCTCGCAGACAAGTCCCTTTCAGGGCTGGGACGATTTGACCGACTTCAATCAGCCTGCCTGTGAGGAAGGGAGCCACGTGGAGCCGGGGCCAAAGCCGTCAGCTCCTCTAGGCAACTCTGTCTGCGCTGAAAGGGCTGTAAGTACCTAACGTCCCTCCAGGGAGACACAGAGACATCTGCTGCAGCTGTAAAAATATATAAAATGAGGCAAGGTTAATAGTGGCTATCTTGGGCGTGTGCATGTGTGTCTCCTTTTTTCATACTGTCTGAGGGCTGTGTAATTGTCGACGCCTTTACCTTGACGGTCTCCCTGGGGAGAAGGGACAGCATGGTGTCTCCTGCGCCCAGGTGGGAGCCGGTGTGTAGGCAGAGACTTGCTGGGAGGTCTCCAGCGGAGCAGGGATTTACACCACGGGCTTCCAAGTGCCATGTGAGAGGTTTCATCTCGGCACCATCCTTCCTTCCTTTAACCAGCCTCTATGCCCCACCCCGGCTTTGCATTCATCCTCTTTCTAATGAAACGTGTTGGTCCTACCCTGCCTGGCAACACCCCTTCAAAAACCACGGCAAATTCCTGAGCTAAGCCACGTTATAGCAGCAAGAAGCGACCTCGCCACGAGAGAGCTCTTGCTCTCAGAGAGAACAAAACTCGTTCTGCCTAATTGCTCCTGGCAGCGTGCTCTGCTGCAGTGAAGGTGGGAGCACGGTGGCAGGGGAAGGCAGTGCTACTTCTTTGCAGTAAGCCTCAAAACCCATCCTTTTGTGCTAAAAGCACAATGCGAGGCTGGGCTTGCTCCTTCAAGTCACTCGCACTGTGGAGAGCAGCGCCTGCTCTCAGCCAAAATCCACCTTGCACACATACCCAGCTCTGAGCGCTGGAAGGAGGCTTATCTGGCTTTATTTTTAATTCTATGAAAAGCCCAAAATACACCACGAGTTAGAATTTATATCGTGGAAAGGCTTTTTCATGGACACTTTGGACTCTCTGTTTCATGCACCCAGCGGGCTTTGCAATAGTTAATTTTGCCTCCCGGGTCCTGGGAGGGAGAAGGGATCGAGGGAGGTGTTACTATTTGTGGTTTGCTGAATAGGGCAGTGAGGTGGATGGCTGAGAAATGAATCTGTGGCCTGATGGTGCTTCTTGAAAGCATTAACACACTTTCTTCCTTCTCACCCGCCGGCACAGTAACATTTCACACTTCTGCTTGGGTCTGGCTCTGCGGAGACCTCATAGCCATTCCCTAATGCCCCTCCTTTCACAGCAGCTTGAGTCAGTCAAAGCCCATGCCACAATCAGGAAAATGGCTCCTCTGCAAATCAGTGGTCTGGTACCAAACCCCATGCGGAGGCCAGGAAAGCTGCCCCTGTCCAGGGACAGACAGGCTGCTTGTGGCACCTAATCCAAACTCAGGTGGTGTAGGAGAATGGGAGGGAAATTTTAAAAGAGGAAATTAATAGCAATTTAAAGGCATATGAATCAACTATTTCACACTTCTGGAGGCTGAAGGCCTGACTTTGGTTAAATAAAGGACTTTGTGGACACAAAACCAAATAGGTCTCAAGTAGCCTGGACTTGCGGGCAGGCTAGAAATCAGTCGGGATTTCCTGCCCAACCCCAGCGCAGGGATGCTCGGGGTCTGTCCCCAGCAAAAGCAGGTAGGGAAGAAACTCCCTGTCTTCTGGTGGTGGGTATGCTCAGGAGATACTGGGGTTGCCTGTGATGGCCAGACCTGGCCAGGTGAGCCCACGCTGCCTTTCCAGAGCCATCCTCTTCACCCAGCTCCTCCGCTGGGGCAGGCTGCATTTTGGCATCACCTTCTCCCTTGGCAGAACACAACCAGATTTAAAAACTTCACCTGCTCCCTTGAGGGAGAAAATAAGCAGCATTTCAAAGCATGCTTCAGGTGACCACACTCAAGCCTTTTGGTAGTTGAACCTCACAGACAGAAACCAGCATCCATGGGCAAACAGGGAAGGTATTTTCCCTTCAAAAAAGGTGCTGCAGTGAGGCAGGGATATAACTCTTATTTTCTTTTTTTGAACATCACAAATGAACTCCATTAAGCAGTGACTGAGCAGACGGCACTGAAAACAAACACCAAATTAAGCACGCCCACTCTACAGGGAGAGGTTTTGCCTGCCTTCTCCTTCCACACTCCCACCAGGGAGGAAGGTGAAGATGGAGGGTACCTGGAAGGACCATTTCTGGAGGCTGGGCTGGAAGAGCTACTGGGAGAGGCAGGGGGATGTGAAAGTGATGAGGATGTGCCAGAAGGGAAAGAGCCATGTGTGAGGACAGTCACAAGTGTGATGAGTTGGCAGTACTGAGCTTGGAAGGGCTCTGGGAAACGGGGGTGTAAGAGAGGTGCTGCTAAGTGTGGCTCTCAGGTGACAGTCACTGGGAATGGGGTACTGGGATGCCCCAGCACGATGGGCTGGGGAATAATACTGAAAGTAAAGGGCTTGATGACGTGGGGATCAGGGGCCTGTTGTTACACTGGAGGGACCTGGGGTGATCTGCAGTAAACCAGGTTGGTCAAAGCAGTGCTTTCTCGTTCCTGGCTGCTTTCCCCTCCTTGCTCCCTGATGGAGAAAGGGCAGCAGCAGTGCTGGGGTGGGCATGGGCACACAGTTTTTCCAGGCACTCCAGGGTCCCCTAAGTGAGACAGGCTTGGAGGAAACTATTTCCACCTCTGCTGGGAGGCAGGGGATCGGGAGAGAGAGGCACCAAGCCCAGATTCACACTCACCAGAGGGTGGTCTCACCATGGGAGCTAAGCAGACCTCAGAGTGTGGCTCCATCACCAGTCTCACTCTGCTGCCGTCCCCAGGGACAGAAGGGACCTTCTGTCCAGGTCAGAGCACCAGGTCTGAGGGAGAGAGGAGGCAAAAGGCAGGAGAGCCATGCTTGGAAACAAGGAGAAAAGTGACTAGTGGGGAATCAGCTGGGGGCCATGGGATGGAAAGAAGCAGGATGATAGAGGAGATCGGGAGTTATGCAGGCGATAGGGCAGGGGCCATGTTAGAGGTACAGGTAAGGCAGGTAGTGTTCTATCCAGCCCTTTCCAGCTCCAGTTTTCACTGGTTCTACATTAATTTGATCTTAAAAGTGCAGCAGGTGAAGGCTGGCATTAGCAATCCTCCCAACATGAGTGGGAAGCTGGGCTCAGGCACCTCCTAGGCACGAGTGATGCACCGACTGCTGCCACCGGTTCAAGAGGCCGTGGCTTTGCTGTGCTCATTAGGGCAGGTTCTCATGCTGGGCCAGCTCCGTTGTTTAAAGGTCAATAAGACAGAAGTTGGGACACCACTGAGACAGCTGCAGGCACATTTGCGTCGGCAGGCAAGCAAGTGGGTGGGTGCACATCTCTGTGTGTGTAAAAATCTTCCCCCCCCCCAACACCCTTCTCCAGAACAAGTATGAGCAGTGACATTGCAACCACTTCTCAGTCCCCTCACTCTGTGGTTTTCATAGGGTTGCAGAATTTAGGTTGGGAAAGGTCTCTGGATTTCTTTAGTCCAACCTCCTGCTCAAACCAGGGCTAGCTTCAAGGTCGCTCAGGGTTTCATCTAGCTGAACCCTGAAGATCTTTGAGGACTGAGATCCTACCATATCTCTGGGGCCTAGTTTCAGGGCTGCACTGCTCTCACTGTGAAGGTTTGTTTCTGTATATCCAACGAGCATTTCCCTTGCTGCAACTTCTGCCATTCCCTCTTGTCCTTTGCTGTGCCCCTCTGGCTCTGTGGTCTCTATAATCCAACTTTAAGTAGCAGAAGACAGCAGATTTCCCCTTTCATCTTCTTGCTGCCAGACTGAACAAGTCCAACTCCCTCCACCTCTCCTCACACATAACGTGCTTCTGCCCCTTCACCATTTTAGCAGCCCCCACTGGACTAGCCTGGATCATCAATCTCTCTTTTGTACTGGGCGGTCTTTGGGCACTAAGAAAGAAATCTCTGAAATTGCAGCCTGCAACCACCTAATACAGACCTAGTATAGCCCTTCTTCCCAGGTTGGCCAGAAGACATTGCATCCCTAATCTGGGAACAACTTCAGTGTCACTTGGGAAAAACTGCAAAGTATGAGAATGAAAATGGCATGGCTCCATGCCTAAAAGTGCCACTGGTTTTCTTTTTCCTTTTACAGAGGTAAAGGGGACTCTCTCCTGGGACAGATACTCACATGTCAGGCCAGGCAGGGAGCTTGTTTTCTTGAAGAGCCGAGCCCAAAGTATGCTTTATCTCAGTGGGCTGAATTTAGAATAATCCCTTTGAAATTGCTGTGGTGTCTCTTCAAATGCTAGAAGGAAGTTGCTAAATTCTTGGTATCAGGATGCAATTCCATGCACAGTTTATGCCTAAGTCTGTGCTGCCATCTCCCCCTTCCCCTTGCCCTCCCAGGTGTGCTGCCCTGCCCCTTCACCGGTGCTGTGTTGGTGACCGGGTGGTCAGATCAGGGAACTGATCCAACTGAAAGATAATCAAAATTTTAAAAAAGTTGGTTCTTGTTGGATCAAGTCCCTGGCTGCATGGTCACTGGTGCTAGAGCTTGAAAAGGGTGGAAATGCAGAGCTGAGGTTGCTGCTCGCTATAGCTGCATGGGCTTAGATTGGCTCAGCTTGCTCATGAACATACACCACCAAGAGACCGTAAAGTCATCCTTACACTGAGGAAAGGTCTGTAGATTAGACTTTGCCTTATTTCAGTGACACCTTTTTTTTTTTTTCCCCTTGGGAATGTCCCTGCTGCTCCTGGCTCAATTGCTGAGCACAGAGATACCGTGCTGGGAGGACACAGTTTCTGAACTGACTTTAGCCTGACTTTTCTCACCATGGATGTTTTGCCTTCCGGCACAGCATGTCTTGCTCCACACGGCCTTTCCCCAGAGCAACTCGTTTGTGCTAGCCCAGCGCAGCCATCCCCACTCCTCATCCAGCCCAGCCCTGTCACCTCTCTGAAGGCCCCAGCAAGGTGTCAGTCTTCATTAGCAGAGGAGTGTGGGTTTTTGCTGATATCATTTCCCAAGTAGTCTGGCTGAGTACACAGTCCTCGTGGAGCAAAGGCACTCCAGGATGTCCCTCAGTGTTGTGAGCTGGGGGCCTCGTGCTGGCATCCCCGGCCTCAGCTGGGGTAAGGGCTCCCTGGGGTCTGTCCTCCCAAGGGCTTTCTCTCAGGACAGACGTACAGAAATATCTACCTCCATCCTACAGTCTGGCCCAGCTCCCTCTCTAGAGGGGATCTCTGACCTGGAAGTTTCAAGGAGATCTAACTCTTCTTTATTATAAATATCTGGACATGTCAGTGTCAGAGGCAGATGCATCCCTCTTTATCCTTCCCAATGGTATTAACTAGACAAATCAGGAAGAAATTAATTAAGCAAAAAACCCCCCAGGCTGAATACCTGGGAAAATGGCTTGAATCACCTTATGATAAACTCTTAGGGACTTGAGGGAGACTGTGGTACTCCTGGCATTTGAAAACAAGCGTGGAAAAGCAACAGAGAAAGCAAAGGGAGCAATGTGTTGGTGCTGGAAGTTATGAACTAGAAAGGAAACAACAAGCCTTCGATAGCTGTGACACTGCTGGAAGAAGGATAGATTCAGCCAGCTCAGATTTTGAAAAATCCCAATAATGTAAATTCCTTAAGTACAAGCCAAGCCTATGAATAAGATAAATCTCTTAGTCACTTTGCCAGTGATATCCTTCTAATCTCATCCTTCCTCAACGATGCTGCTCAGGAATGAAACACTTTGCATAAATGGGTTTGCTGCTCAGAGCAATCACTCATGCCTCCCACCCCGACCCCAGGATTAGAGAAGTCCCCTGGATTAAGGCTGTTACTATTTTGAGTACAGGGTGAACCAGCTAAGCAAGGGCTCAAGGGAACTTTCAAGCAATTGCAAGACAGAGAGAAAAAGAGAAGGGGAGGTGAATAGGAGGCCACCACTGTCTTAGGTAATAGCATGTCCCACACTGGTGTGGAACTGTACTTAAAGTGCTTTACAAACAGAAATGACCCATTAACAAGGAATCATCAACATATGCATGGGAAGGCAACAGTAATGCAAAGGCCAACCAAGCCAACTTTTTCTTAAATAAAAATGACATTGCACTGACAGTGCTGTTTCCAGAGATGCTGAGTGCCTTGTTCCCCAGCAGACATCTCCGTCTGCTAAGTAGGCCCAGCAGCTTGAAATTCAGAGCCAAGGTCTGCTGAGCTGTCGCTCCCAAAACAAAGATTGGAAACAACCTGCTCAATGTTAAAAAGTGAGCTGGGAACCAGAAACAGATCCCCTGAGCTCTGATGCCCAAGAAGCGTGGTGGACCCATTTACACCCAAATGAGGAGCACCTCAACACCAGCTCAGATTTCAGACTGACTTCAGGTCCCTTTATGGAGGTGCAAAGATCATTCTGGATGCCAAAAAGAGGAAAACCACGCCTGTTCATCCAAATTACACCTAAGACCACCAACAACCATTTGCCTTTTGCTTACTGTTCCCTTGTAGCACACACACACGAGAACTGTTCTCAGTTCTACTTAGGAAGCATACACTGTAATAAAGTATGTAATCCCTTAAAATACAAGAGCTTTTCTTATAATCCATGCTTGTACAAACCCCGACAAATATTTCATACATTTTTATCACACCAACAGGAAATAGCTTTAACGTCTCTGACGGACATAAGAATTTTCAGAAGTGCCTGTCACATGTTTACTATGTCAGTCCACAAGAATTGCTCCCTCTCACTATTTCTCTATGGAGACCCTCTCTACCGATGCTCTCCCCTCCCCACAGGAGAGTTTCCAGCAGCAACTCCAGCTGGATACTGGAAAGGGGAAAATATTGACTCCTTGGAAGCCAGACGAGTTTTGCTGCTAGCAGCATCAGACTGAACTTTCAGTGTTTTGCCAGGAGAATGGTGTCCTTGTGCAGTTTCTGCCTAGGTTTGCAGAACAGCTTCTCTGGGCTTTGGTTAATTAAAATACAGTATGTCTTGCACAACTTTTGAACTCTATTTCTATGAGAGATATGCAGGGCTGCAGGCTGTCCATCAAATTCTGCATGTGCCCCATGCCAAGACTGTAGTTTTCTATTTGACTGTAAATCAACCATGTTAATTAGATGTAAGACAATTATTATTGGGTTTTAGTGAGTCATTTTTCTCTCAGTAATTAGTAGTTGTTAGTTCAACTCAGCCCAGTGCTGGTGTAACCCAGTGACTTCAAGGCTGTGTTTAAAACCTCTTTTCTCCTACACAGCAGTTCATCATAAACAATATTGCTTTTCCTGCCTTGTCCACTGCAGCTGTGCTGCGCCGTGATTATCTTGAAAACTCCCAGCCAGGCCAGCAACGAGGAGTGTTTGCTGTCTGAGCACAGAAGGGACTGCACGACAGGAGAAGAACTTGGCCAAGAAAAGGCAGCTCGCCTCCTTGACCCCATTTCATTGCTATATGCTTCAAATCCTGGCTGCATCTGTCCTGCTATAAAAACGTCAGACTGTCTCTAACACTTATTTCTGCTTGCTGCTTCAGCGTGGCCTTACTTGGCAACTTCTCCCATCTGTTTACTACTCTTCAATGTTGTGCGTGCATTTCCAAATTGCTGTTTAGTTATAATAATGTGAACACTCAGCACTTGCAGAGCACCTAGCTTTGAAGTGGTTTAGGTGTTTTATAGTTGAGCAAGGATCCCTTACAGCTTTCCTAGAAGGAAGTGAAGATTTCCAGTCCTGCTTTATGGTGGCATGAAAGGGCCCTATGTATCACTACAGGTGAATCCAGATCCAGACAGACTGTATCTGGATGTAGCAGCTATATGCACACTGGGTATCTGTGTTCCCACATAATCGATGGAGGTCTAGTCAATGTTGACAGCGGAGCCCCGGAGTGAGTCAGCTGAGCAAATGTAGGTGTCTAGCTCTCCAGCTCCACTGACTGTATTGACTAGGGGCACGATTACCTACCTCGAGATGTTTTCCACTAAGAAATCATTGTGTGGGCATGAGTCAAGCTCTTGATTTTTCACTGCCTAGACACCCAGTCCACATGCAGACACCTACGCTGCGACACTCGCATTGAGGTGTCTGCAATCCGCAGCTGCGTTCCGCCTCAGGGATGTACCCAGGATCACAGTTGTTTCAGAGGAGAAGCTGAGATCCCTGGGTTGCTGTTCATCCTCCTTCGTCCGCTTGAACTGGAAGAGGAACCTCCTCTAGTCAAGCTGTCACCATGGGGGAACTGCTCTAAATGTGTCCTCTTAAAGCCAGTGAACAACCCTCTGCCTGGGTTGGGACCTGTTTGTTATCCAGTGACCAAGCTGCCACCTTGACTCTAAAACCTGGGTTTTGCTAAAACTGATCTCTAGGATAACTCTCATCTCAGAGGACAGTGTTTGCTGCTCAGTTCCCCGCATCCTTCAGCCTATTTCTTTTTCTCTGCCAGAAAGACAAACCCTGGCTCTGCAGAAAGCAGAAGTGCCCCTCTCTGGGCACTCATGGAGGCAGGCCGTGTTGTTTTCCTCCATATCACAGTCTGCTCTTTGCTCAGAGGTCTTCTAACATGGGTTAAATACTGCCCTGACCAGGAAGTTTTCTTTACCGCTTGTATTGTCCAGCAAGGGCTCACTACTGTTTCACAGTCACAGCCCCGACATCCCAGTATCTAAAGTGCTCAAGCCTAAACCAAGCCTTTCTGAAACATCCTCACATCTTGGATCTTTCCAGGTCAGCCTGCTTTTATGACCTGGTGAGCCTCATAGCTGACCAGACAGATGGAAAGATCTTTTGCAGTGGGTGGACACAGAGCACTTGTATGGGGATTGAAAAAAACAAAAGACACACAGGCCTGATGTGTGGGCCACTGTGATTCAGCCCAGTCATGACACCCTGCAAATCACCATGCTGCGCTGGATATGCCATGCACATGCGACTGGGAGAAACAGCCAAAGTGCTGATCTGTGAGTACAAATGTACCAGTAACAGTGAAGAGCAGTTACCTTTCAAAGACCACTTTCTGCACAGGAACATCCCTGGCTGGGGGAGCTCTTGGTTGTTGTGTTGTGTCTCCAACCCTGCAGTGAGCTCAGGAGAGACCTCCAGGAAAGCGCCTTGCAGCAGCCTGAAACTGCTGCATCTGCTCAACAGCCCAGATGTGCACCGCGGCATCAAGCTGCTCTCTGCAGGAAAAGCTGACCCACAAGTGACCACTTAATCTCCTTTTCTATCCAATTTGGCTCAGCCACGTGCCACGTGCCTTCCACCACACTGCTGCAAATACGCGCACAGCCGATCCCTGACTAATAGTGAGCGCTGGGATCAGCGCACGCTGCGGCAGTGTGTGATGGCTGGCTGTTGCTTGGAAATCATGCCGATCCTCCAAAGACAGAGGGGCCAGGGAGTGTGTTAGTGGGAACCTAGGTCCCTGACCTCCGTGGTCCTCCCAACTCTCTTATGAAAGCCCCAGAGGGTGTGCAGTCCAGGAGTGGAGCAATGCACTGAAGATACCTATCTCCAATGCTGCTATGCACATTTCAGGAGGGAAGAAAAACAGCTCAAGGCAATGTAGACACAGTGATTTAAAAGGAAACGGATTAAAGACAGACACGTGAGTGCAGCTGTGTCCCAGCAGTTATGCCATATGCATTTATAGGTAGATGGATATCTGGCAAAAATCTCCCCCCCGACAGGATATAAATCATGGGAAGGGCTATTATTCATCCTGCGGCCCACCCATTACACCTGAAGCTATGTCAGAGGGTTACCAAACAGTGTCAACCAGGAGGACTCGTGGGTTTTAATCTCACCCCTGGGAACCAAATACCACAGGGCAGTCTGAGAAAGGGGACTCAGGGGGTGCATATTTGTCCCATACATGGTTAAGGCAGGCTGAATGGCAGGGATCTGGATGGTTTTCCCAATCTCCATGTGTTTGTACAGCCTCTTTTTGAGTCATCAGCATTTCCAGCATACAAATAGCTAAGCGCCTTAGGAACATGTACCTAGGGGTAGAGACCTTGGCCAGTACTGATGGCTGGTAAGCGTATGAAAATGCAAAACAGCTGTCAGTGGAAGTGAGTTTTGAACTCCAGGTTGCTTCATTTCCAGCTGAGCAAATTTTCTCTTATTTTACAGGATACAGACAGAACATACTGTCTTGTGCCTAAGCACCACTCCTTGTCTCTGCAATACAACAGAACAAGTAGCCTAATCAGGCCAAAATGCAGAGCATGCTGAAAAACTGGGAACATTCAGGATGTAGTTAGAGAAGGTGAAAACCTCCCCTGTAGCCTAAGAGGGCTGGTACTGCTGCTCCAATCACAGCGTTTAGGGGCAGAGGATTATCTGGTGAGAAAAGGCAGAGAGTTACATTCTCCCATTGGAGAGACATCATCTGGAGAGGGATGAAATTATAAATCCTATGGAAGGAGATACACAAGTGGGGAAAGGCAGAACTGGGAGTGATGCAAAGAAGCAAGGAGCAGATGAATGTCATTGGGCTCTTTTGGTGGTGGTGGGATCGCCTGCAGGAACAAACCAGTCAGGCTCCGTCAGGTGCAACGCAACCTTGTGCTCATCACAGAAGCAAAGCACGTGTTTTCCAGCTGCTTCTCTCCCAAGATCATCCCACTGCACTTTCTGTTTCATCAGAGAAACCCTATCTCAGTGGCCTCCTCGCATCCATTACAGGGAAAAATAAGTGGATCCAACCCAAACAGAAAACAGAGACATGCTATGGTAGCAAACCTCCTGCCAGCTTCAGAGATTGCAACATTTGCCTGGCATGTTTCTGATCCTCCTAAACACAGACAGAGCAGCTCAGTTACATGCACACACACATTTGTACACCTTGCATTTGCAAATAATCTCTGATGTGGAGCCTCTGAGGCTGCTCTATGGAAATCCATAAGCCTGTAGCTGTCTCTGCATCCCCCTTGGCTTACCATGACAGTAACAACTTCTGAAGAGTCCCAGCAGCTTAGTTTGCTTTCCCACTGACCGATGCACTCTGGCTGCCTCTGATCAAAGCTCCTCCTCTCGTTAAGTTGCACAGAATTATTTCCGATATTCTCCCCACCGTTCATGCTCACTTAACTGTCTACAATCGGTCCCACGATCACCTGGCTCTCCACTCCAGTTTGGTTTACTATAGCTATCAAATGACACGCCGGGTGACACGCAGGGCTCTGTAGGTTTGGGAAAGAGGTGCTGCCATCAGCCAACGACAAAAGATGTTGGTTCAGGCTTTCAGGCCATCCTAGGACAGCCCTACATCAACTCCCTCCATGCCCGTACTCCCTAAAGGGCAAACACCATCATCTGGCTGGGTGTGAGTGCCCTGCTGTGAAGTGCCCTTGGAGGAGGCTGCCTGAAGTAACAGATCCTGGACTGTGACCAGTGGAGAAGACTCCAAAACTTTTACTATGTGGTTCCTCAGTTTTCCTAAATGTGCAATTTTCTGAAATACTTAGTATTGCATTCGAACTTGCTAGGCTCAGCCTCTGCTGGCAGATGGATCTTTTTCTTGCCTTTTTTAAACAGAATAGAGAACAAAAAATCAAAACCAGAAGTTCTCAGAGCAATGGAGCCAAACAAAGTTAGGTTTCCCCTATTTGTACCTGGGAGTAAGGTGGCTTCTTTGATGTCGAACAGGGGTGGACCTCTTATGACAGTTCTCCTCCATGGCATCACAAACCCAATATGGGCAGTATGCCCCACTTGGCCACTTATTTTCATGCAACTCATAAAAGCTTAAGAATTCTGCAGCATTTATTTATCAACGGTGGCTGAATTTGGCAAAGAAGTTTAAATGTCACTGAGTGTATCTCATGGACTTAGAACTTACATGGACAAGTACTGTTGATTAGGAAAGCAAGCTAGAAAGAGAGAAAAGAATATTTTTCATTTTTATTAAAGTACATCTTGGGACAGGTTGTGAACAGCTTTCTAGACAAATTAATTGAAGGCATAAAGCAAAAATAGCCTGTAGAAGAGAGAATGGCTGTGAGCTTCCAGAAAGCAGCAATTGTAACAATGCTTTTGTTTGTTATAAAGAGACTAATGGCTGTTTTGGTAGTCATTAGACAACGTATAATAAATTTCTGCTATGTTGCATATTTTTAAAGATTCCTAATTTTTCAAAATCTGCTTTTGCAAAGTTGAAAACCTTAGTTACAGACCTCTTTTTGCTTATCCTTCTGTTCAATTTAAAAAGAAACAGTTCTCATTCAATCAAGCTTTTCTACAACCAGTATTTCTATAAGACTCAGATTTGAAATAGTATCACCTCTTGGAGGTTTAGTGATTATTGGATCAAGAAGTGTCTTGGCTATGACAAACAGAAATATCTGAGCCTTTGCTATTATTAGCGATGTTTGTTCTCATTCTTCAATCTATGTCTGGGCGGCTATTTTCCCTTGGTATTTATCTGACTACTATTACAAAAATCTCAGCCCCTGTCCAAATCCACTCTGGGGAGCTAGAGCAGACATTTAATCCTATCTTTTGCATAGCTCCTCCTAAAATCACTGTAAAGGCTAAGGGGAGAGCTTATTGCTGTCTTCAGCCACCTCACGGAAAGGCACAGCAAAGAGAGCCAGACTCTTCTCAAAGGTGCATGGTTATAAGATGAGAGGCAACAGACACAATCTGGAACACAAGAAATTCTGATTAGAAATCAGAAAAAAACCACTTTCACCATAAGGGAGGTCAAATATTGGACCAGGGGTCCTGAGAGGTGAGTGCAATAACTGTCCTTAGAGATATCCAGCTCTCAGCTGCGCAAGGCCCAGAGCAACCTGATCTGGTCGGATCTGCTTGTGTAGGGGGTTGGACAAGATGACCTCCAGAGGTCCCTGCATTCTAAATTATTCTGGGGTTGTGTGCTTTTGTTTGACCTGACCTATAACACTCAGAACTGTCACCTTCACCTGACATTTGCATCACATGCCTGAGCACACCTCCAAAGAGATGAAGTTCTTGTCTGGCAACACCAAGACAAAGGTGAGAGAAGAAATCTCTTGAATAGCTGCAGGATGGGAAGGCCAGGGGCTTTCCTGCAGATTTTCGCATGTCTGCAAGAAGGGCAAGAAATGAATCCATAAGGACTGGGAAAGAGAATAACGATGGCAGCTGGGCCAGGTTATGGCAGCTTAGCAAGCTGGATTTTATGTAGGAGTCCTCACTGCAGGCTTTGGGGGCTGTAGAAATGTTTTTCTTAGAAATGATGTAGCAATCCTGTCTATGAAGAAAATTTTCCAAATGTGGGTTAAATGTAGGTGACAGCACTTCTTCTCTCATATGTCAGAGGAGGCTATGAACTGGTTTTTCCTAACTAGCTGAATCCCATGCATGTTTTCCCAGGCTGAAAGTTTCTTGCTTTCAATCTGATGTGGAATAAACCAGTATTCAACACAGAACTTTTTCCATGAGGGAAATCTTCTCTGCCAGCCAGCCCAAGGGTTTCTGAAGCTGGTTTCTAAGGATGCACACAGTACACAGTCCTTTCTGTGACAGAAAAGACAAAAGTTCATATGCAAAGACAGTTTCAGTTCCTTGTTTCCCCAGACGTTCTCCTTGGGCACTGCAACAATTTCCCATTGTTGGAGATTTTAAAATCAAGATGGGATATTTCTTCTCCAGTCCTTGCACAGCTATTAACCTTCAAGCGGGAATTTCGTTGAGGGAACTTATTTCACTGCTATTATGGAGAGGTTCAGACTAGACTAGCCCAATAACCCCCTCTGGCCCTAAATCTTGTAGGAATTCACCTCTCTTCAATGTTAAGGAAATGTTGGGGTTTTATGTCCTAAAATGTGAGCTCTTTAGGGCAAGAAAAGCCTTTGCTTCACTTCTTGGTGCAATGCTTGACATACTGACATCCTCTAAAGGTTACCACAGTATTAAAATAAAGAATGGTCTAGAGGCCAGAAGCACCCATGACTTTACTTCTGTCTCTTGTGCAAACCCTCTCTTTAATTACTTAACTGCTATTTCTCTCTGATATAGTATTTTATTATTACCTACTTTTCTTGAATGCTCATCTGATCTGTCTTAATGTTCTTTTAATATCAGTTGGAATGGGATAATAATCTGCTTGTACTTCTCCAGTACCTTTAATCCTGGCAGGTCCTAGTGTACTCAACAAGGAGAAAAGGAAAGGGAAAGTGCTTCATTCATCAGACAGGGCAAGGTCATGCAGGGTATCAGACAGGCTGGAAAGACCTGACACAACTAAAAGTGTTGGGGTGTTTGGAGGGGCAGGTTTAGCCCATGGCCCTGTACTTGCAGACAGTGCAAACCATCCTTTGAGCTTTAGTTCACCGCCTGCATGAAATTGCCAGGGTAGGTGCTGATGTGATGTGGGTGAAGTGTCAGCAGGAATCCTGCATGCCAATGCTGTATGTTTTGTCTTCATCAGATTCATCCACAGCGCTTTCTTGGCTCTCCCAAAGACTGGGAATTGGAGTAAAAAGGTATCCAGGATCTACCTGGGCAAGGACAGGGAACACTCACTGATGGGAGGGGAGATGCACGGCGAAGTTCTCAGGGAAACCACTTCTTCCATCAAAATAGCATTCAAAGAATTGAACTTCACACCTTGGTTTTGACTCAACTGAAGCAGGGCAATGCCTGTGCTGGGAAGGCGGAGAAGACGGAATGACAGAAATGAAGGCAAGAAATGAGGATCTGAGCAAGTATCTGTGCAACCCAAAAGAAAGCAAATTAAGATCTGGGCACAATACGAATACACAGCTGGGAGGTGAGAGGAAAGAAGCTCAAGTTGAGGGTAGGGTTAATGCCCTGAGTGACAGTGGTAGCACAGGAGGAAGGCAGAAAAAAGATGGACATGGAGGAGAATGTTGGATACAAGAAATCTGAGCTGATGCCAGAGCATTCAGTAACAGATGCCTAGGAGACAGGAGATCTGGGGTTGGACTGAAGAAAATCAACCTTGCAGAACCAGCCTTAAGGGCTGACATAATGGAGGAAGTGGACGAGCTGGGGAAAGATGGGAAGGACAAGGAGAAAGGAGCTTTGTGGGACGCCATTAGGGGATTGTGGAGGAAATGTGATCCACCCCATCAATGATAAAGTGATAGGAGAAGCAGGAGAGAAATGGGGGATGGAGGGGCAACACTTCAAGCAGGACTGGCTGGAGGCCTGCATCTGTCAGGAAAGGTCATATTCAGCATTGCTGAGAGCAGCTTTAATTGGGGGCAAAGAGCAGAGACAGGAACAGCCCCAGCCATGAGTCTCATCTCTGGCCACCAAGGGATCCTTAAAGAAAAGCACAGCTGCTTCTTCAGCCTTTTCCTCCCAACTCTCCTCAGAAATCAAGGCAGAAGAGCTCAAGTCATTAATGACACGGAAGATTCAATAGAGTTAATGCTCACTGCATCTGCAGACCCATCTGGAAGGGCCTGCTACTGCGGAGGAGAGGTCTGGGGAAAAAAGGATGCAATTCAGCAGGGCCAAGTACTGCTCCTCCACCAAGGCAGTAACGCCAACTGCACAGAGCCAAGATGGAGGAGGACTGTCCAGAAAGCAGTTCTGAAGGACATGGAGATTATATGGGATCATGAGTTGAGTAACAATCAATAATCTTCTGTTGTTCCATAAATAAATAAATAAATAAATAAATAGGGCAAACATCACCCTGGAATGGATGGCATCTGTTATCTGTTACGCAGGATTCAAACCTTTCTGCACTGCTCAGCACTGACAAGGACTCACCTGGATAATTGTTTCCAACTTTAGACAGTGCATTTAAAGCAAAATATGGACCATTTGGTGAAAGTCCAGAGGATAACACCAAGGATGATTAGAGGTCTAGAAAACATGTCATAAGAGCACAGGTAGAACTGGGATTGTTTGGCCTAGAGAAGAACAGGGAATGTCATGGCTGCAGTTGTCACTTGAACTTGTAAACTCCTTAGAGGATGAATTTTCGCTATATTTACATGCAACTACTGGATAATACCTTCAATTACTTACTGCTTGGATAAAAGGAAACAGTAAAAATAACTTCCTGTCTTCCTAATGGGCAGGGCAAGAAGAAATGGGCTGCAGCAGGAAAGATGGAGCCTCCAACCATGATCACCATTAAGAACTGGTTAGATCAGCCTCTGTCAGGATTTTGGATGGGTGGAATAACTGATCTCTTGAGACCTGGACATTGCCCAGTGCTTGGGCGTGATCAGTGCATGGATTGAGTAACAGAAGCTAAACCCACATAGTACCAGAGGTTACCATGGTGGTCACAGGGAACAGCTTCACAGAGGCTGCAGCTATGGGGCTGTCTGCATCCAGTGAGGGCAAACACCTCCAAGTGCTCAATGCACTACAAACTTTAAAGGTGCTTCTTACATGGATCTCTTAGCTAATGACACATACTGTTTGCATGGAAAAGGTGACCTGACAGCCTTACCTTAAACAGAAATACCCTGTCAATCAAGCAACCCTTGATAAACTTCTGCTAAGAGTGACATAGCACAATTGGACACCACAAAGATAGCAGCAGTCTTTGGCCTCCCAAACTGGTGGAATATCAAATTCATTTTCTCTCTCCTGTTCTGCAATGTTGTTCTGTATGTGGACCTGCTGGTCTAAAATGTCTGTGACTCCATGGTAAAAAGTATGGCTGACAGTCCTATTCTCCAACCATAACGGAAGTTCCCCACAAAGTTCTTCTACAGAGGACAGAAAACTTTCTTAGGAGTCTGTTCAAGATTGAACTACCCCATCCTCCATGGAGTTCACACAGTTTTCCCCAAGCACAGCCTGGTTTCTCCACCAAACACAACGCACCAGATGTAGGAAAGAATAAAACAACATGTAAAACATATTTTTGCTTATTATTCTCCCATTCTGTACCATCCCTTCCTTCACTCCCACCCAGGGAAGTAGCTTAAACTCATGTGGCTGTTGTGAGTGATGCCACCAGTGTTCAAGCTGCAAACAGAGGATGCTTGGATAAAATGGGACACAGGCCATAGGAGAACCTGTGCAGAGTACAGCTAGATAGGCTGGATGGGACCAAGGTCTGATGTGTCACTTGACTTTGGCCAAGAAGAAGAGAAGGAAGAGGAGGTGAGAGAAAACCACCAAATAGCATAAAGAAGAAGAAATGACACAACAGAAGAAAAGATGTGTAAGGATTTCAGGATCTGGGCTCTGTCACTGGAACCAGTCTGCCCACCAACATTTTGCCTTATCTCATCACTTTTCACAGAAGGGCATAGGGACAGCCATTTATTATCTACATAGGTTTCCAGGTCTTGCTGTTTTTTAACTCACCAGAAGAAAGTCATCACTCATCACTCTCCACTGCCAACAATGTAATCTGCTCTACTGTAACCAGTGATAAATCAGAAAAGGATAAAAGGTCAGTTGTGAAAAGATGGGGGAAGCTAAGGAAGTCTTCAGCACCAAGCAATTCATTTTAGGCAAGTAACCCTGATTAACAAAGGAAAAGGAGAAAGATAAAAAGTTAACGAGCTATTCTGTGAGTATTATTTGAGTCTGGTTTCCCATGGAAACCATATCATGTTGGTTTGGGGTTTTTTTATCTGATGGGATACACACTGCTGTTAAAGCTTTTGCTCCAGCTGAAGTTCTGTCATGCATGGACTCTACAGAGTGTAGCACAGCCAATGCTATGATCTCTCCCACAACAGGATGTTTCTAGGTTTCCTCTTCTTCATCCAGCTAGTTTTCATGAAACTTGCAGAAATGTATTGCCTTTCAGATCTCCATTTTCTGCCAAATCTGGCTGAAATTGGCCAATAGGTTTAGAGGAGGGCTGATGAGCATCAACTCTAACAGCTAACACTGTCACATGGCTTTATTCCTTTAGAATCATCAATAAAAGGGATGGAGTGGCCATAGATATGGACCAATAACAATTATAGTCTATCTTATTATCTTACTCCAGGCCTAGGAGTGATGAAAACATGTGCAGCACATACATAGGACACACAGCATCATAGATTTTTGGCACAACTATATTTCTGACTTCTGGACTGGGCCAGCCTTAGATGGAAAAATACGAATGTGAGCAAAAGGCTGCCACAGAGGAGGCCCTTGCAGGGAATGAATTTTTGCTTGAAAGACAACCTGAATGCAAGTCAGTTTTGTACAAACAGAGCCCTTCCAGGAGCAAGTGTTGCCTTTGTGGAAATAACAGTGACTCTACAGATGCAAACAATGGAGCTACAAGCTTTTGCATTGCTTGTTCTGTCACTAACTGACATCAGCCACTGTTAATCATGGCCTGAAATGTATATTTAAAAAACAGTGACACAAACACAGACAAGTTCCTTCATGAAGCCTTCTACATGAGGAAAAGTAAAAGAAAAGAAAAACTGCTCCTCAGGCTAGCTAGTGGCACTGAAATAAATGGGTCAGGCATCAGAGTTTCAGCAGGCACAAAAGGTGAAAACCCTGTCTCCTGGAGCAATTAGAAGTCAATGGGATTAGTGGCCTTCACTATTATTTATAGAAAACCCGCTGTGTGCACAACATTATTGAAATACAGGGGTCAAGTCTCTGCTACTGGATGCCTACCCTTTTGCTGTTGAAGTTAATGGGAACTTTGCCAATCAACTCTGTGGCAACAGAGTCTAAATCTAAAATAGATGACATCCTAGGCTCCATTCAGTTGATGGCTCAAGCAAAGCTTCTGCTGAAGCCCAAAATGTTCTGCCTCCACAGTATAGACTTGATCCTGGGACAGATGAAACGACAGAGTTAGGTATAGAGGTGTTAAGATTCAAAGATGGGAAGGCAGAGAGGTAGACTGCAAACGTCACAGGAAGCATCTTCCCTTCCTTTCTGTCATAAATCACAATATACAGATTAAAATCTAAAGGGCTGCATCCCATCAGTTTTAGCAGGACTGGCTGTTTTCCAATGAATGATTCTCCTTCTAACACCAAGTAAATGAATCCTGTGGGAACACACCTATGAAAAGTACATGGATGGGAAGCCTGCACTGTCATTATGTGATTCAACATGGTTGAAAACAGTGATGGTCTAGCCAATTTGGTCAGACCCCGCTAAACACCAGCATCTCCCTTCCTGAGTTTCCCTGGCTCTGGACGTGCTTGTGATGCTGGCTGCACAGTCGTTTCTTCTTCCACTCATTCATTGTCACACTCGTGCCCTGAATTCTGCCACAGGCTACCTCTTTCCCTCTTTGTCTCACTCTAGAAAAGAGGTACCTGATTCTGCTCTATTTTACGACGTTGTAAATCAGAAATGAAGCATCCCAGAGACTTCCTCCACTCCCCTGCTGCTGAGAGACCAATCTGTAGAGTGGCGGTATTTCCTGGCTTAGTTCATGCCTTCTCCGCAGACACTACCAGGCGGGAAGCTAATGACAGCTTTTGCCAGTTTCTGTATTTATAACAGGAATGGAGTTGAGATTCTGACATGTTTTTTCAAGCAACACACGCTAATGACCAGCCATTCGATGGTACTAACCATACACTGAGCCTACATAGGGTGCCCAAGAATGGTGTGTTAATCCAGACCAAGTAATTTAGGGCCACCTTAGCATTAGAGAGGCCCTGAGCATGGCAGGTGCCTACATGTTGAAGACATTACAATACATGTGGATGAAATCCAGACATGCCCCTGGAGAGGCAGATCTCACTGGCCATGCACAGGGGCTGGTGAGCTGTGGGGCTGGAGACCAGCCCCAGGGCTTTGCTCCTCTTCAGTGTTACCCTGATCTCTAGATTGGCTTCAGACCTGAAGCATGAATTTTACTTTCAGAAAAGTTATCATTAATTGTGATGACTCTAGATATCCTTAATAACCACATGGCTTTGCAATCCTTTATTAAACTTAGTCAACTTCTTCGTCCTGCTAACGCCCTGCAACGAGGAGCTCCACAGCCTCATGACAGATCACATGGAAATGCATGTCCTAATATCCATTATAAGTTGTCTTCCCTTCCAATTTCCTTGAAGGTCTTCACGTTCTCATATTACCGAGTTAGTGTCCCTAAAGTCTGGAGGAGTCTTCAGTGGGAAGAATAGTCTATTTTCAAACATTTCTATTGAATACCAAACTAAGTCCAAGCTAGCAGCCTGCAGGCAAAAGAGTCCACAGTCTGTTCTCTCTGATCCTCCTGAGCCAACCAATCCTATCTGCACTGACTTTTCAAATCTCCATCTTTACAGTATTTTTCCCCAGAACAGAGAAATAGAGAAACGCAGACAGAAACTGGCAGGTAAGAAAAGATGTATGCATGCTCTAACTGACAATATAACAAGCAATCCTTGAGACACACTGATTTCCAAATTATCTCAGTTTCATTTAAGAACGCTTTTCTATTTATTTTCAGCACAGCTAGCACCAACTCTGAGCTCCTAAACCCTGCCGTACTGCTAACTCCTTGTGACATGGGCAAACAGTTGATCTGCTGTTGTGAAAGGACTTTTAACCCATGCCTTTTCCTGCTGCTCTCCACGACTTGCTTTCAACTTGGATCCATACCAAGCACTGTGAAACATTTGTGAGAGTGGAGCTCATCTCAGTTTCTTTCTCTTGCAGAACATTGTCAGAGATCCAGGAAAGCAGACAAAATTCTGCCAATGCTGAGCATTAACCAAAACAGAAGAAAATACTCCAGCATCTTCCTTTCTCACTTTCTCCCCAGAGCTTTGCCATTCAGTCCAGGGTCTCAGAATTAGCTGACACAATGGTGCAGGACGCTCACTCAGTGAAACTTTTGAAAATGCCAAGCAAGCCCCCGAAAGGCAATGCCACTACCAAGCTCAGAGTTCAGCTCATCAGCTTTCACAATGTTAAGCCCTTGTTTTCAATAAAAGCAACTGACTTTTTCAACTGCCAGACCTGAGCAAAGCTTGCTCTTCATGCCCTCAAAATGGGAGTCCAGATGCTGTGATCACCTGGCCATCTTTCTCGTCCGCACCACTGGTTTCTCTCGAGTAACATGCAAGGATCAGAACAGTTTTACAATAACGAGCTTTACTCCTTCCTACGGTCCTCAGCACATTTTTAAATGAAAGAATCAGCTTACCCATAAGAGCTACAAACAAACATGAGGAGCTTAAGATATAAGCAATTCACTAGCCTGAAGTATCATGCGTGTAGGGCAATCATAAATTTAAAGTGAAAATCCCTACTGATTTTGTTTTGCATTAGATATTAAATAAAACCTACTTGCGAAGCCAGATTAGTAAGAAACCTTTTTGGCTGTTGTAATTTTTTTTTTTCTTTTTAAATCAAAACAGGATTAAAACATCTTTTGGAGACTCACTGTCATTTTATCTGGGTAAACAAGCTTAGAGCGCCTAACAGTCAATTTATAATGAAGGCTTTTGTTCTTGGTACTGTGATGCAGCCCTGCAAATTTGCCCACAGCTGCAGCAGTTTTAGATGTTTTTGACAGGTAAATAAAACACTGTTTATATCTCTCATTGTTATTAATCCACAGAGTAAAGAACTAGCAATTACATTTTGTTTCCAAGTGGATAAATTTTCATGATGATCTTGGCAAGGGTGGTATAGAATAATGTGCATCTATGACTTTTATAGTTGTGAGGGTCCAAAACATGAAGGGTCTTTGCTCAGCTGTTGAGTTGGAAAACGAATGGGAAATAAAGGCTAAACCAGTAATAACCACCATAATAAAAAAGAACATGGAATTTGGGATTTAGTCCTGTTGGAGTTTTATTGACGTAAGGGCCAAATAAACCAAACTGCCTGTCTTGACATCAGCTGCACTGATTCAGCTCTCAGTTATTCTGAACCGTACTTCTAGGAAGCTGTGTCAGGATCTGGCTGTGCTTTAAAACCCCACGATTTGGGCCTCCATAATGACTTGTGCTTCCCAGCTGCTGCGGAGCAAAGGGTTTCAGATACTCCTCAAGCCATGCTGGTGATGAAAAAATTATTTGTGGAATAAGGTACTGCTCAAGGATGAGTGGCAGAATCCAGCTGTAAGTGTCTTATTATATTGGTCAGAAACTGTGAGAAGCAAAAAAGAGAAATCCTGGTGAAACTCTGTTAGATGCCAGTCACGTCTGCTCAGCTTCTCACTCAGGTAGGCTGGCAGATGGTCAGCAAATAGTCTCACTTTTACAATGCAACCTACACAGGTTTTCAGTGTGAAAATTAGCATCCAATTATTTTCGAGCATTAATGTTCTCCAAGGAAGCAAGTTACCTTTATTTTATTTCTGCTTAGGCTCTGTTTTCTCACACACGTAAGCCAATCTTGCAGGCACTACGTCTCGTGTACACAGACAGAATGGCAAGCCAGGGAAGAGTACTAGAAATGTGGAATAATGCAAATTCCCAGGGAGAGAGTTGCATGACTTCCAACTTTTAGAAAAGACAGGGAGGAGACAGTCAAGTGAGGAAGGCATACAGCATCTCCGAAAAAGAATGATTTCCCCCACCCCCAATCTAAAAGCCTGTGGTGAAAATTGTCTCACAGCTATCAGTCAGCTGCATAAACCATTAGAGAAGGCTACAGTCCATTGAGCACCCAGCTCTGATCTATGAAACCCTTGGTATGACACATCCAGCAGGGCTGTGGGTATTTAGATGAGTTGGTGGCAGGCCCTGCTTCTCCCAAAGAAGAATGGGAGCCCATTCCCCACCTCCCCGCCCCCATCACCACCATCCTCGGACCGACACAAGGGAAGGCACGATCACTGCATTACAGACGTGGGCAGCCTTGGGACAGGCAGGACATCTGCCAGAGCGTGGCCACTCTCAGATGAGCACTGGCTCTCCTCAGCAGAGCACACAGGTCCATGAAGGGGAAAGACGACATGGGGCAAAACCCGTTTTGCTCAAGATTTCAACGTATCGTCTTTCGTGCCAGGATCTCTGCCTAAAATGGAAATGGGTATCAGCCAAGTCGAACCTCGCAACCCTTTCTCGTGCAAGGATCCCTTATTATCCCAGGTAACAGGACTACCCCGAGTAATAAAGGTTATCTGCATATCTGGGCTTGATCTCACAAGCAGAGGTCTGCAGCTTTCCTTGCCGCCTGCAGCTGTGTCACGTTAGCTACAAATGTTGCTGTGTATATCACTGTAAGGAAGTTGCCATCCTGAAAATACGTGAACTGCTTTTAATTGTCATTAAATAGGGAGAATAATGCCCCAGGGTGGCACCTTATGTTCTAGCGAGGTTGCGTTTGTTTCATTCTCCTGTGCGGTGGCGGGAAACTTCCCTGGCCTAACCTCGGTCTGTACCAACGACCATCTCACGGCTGCAGCTCCAGCAGGTACAGTTGCAACCAGCGGTTTTCCTCCTCTAGCTAGTGCAACTGGGAGCATGGGAGCGGTGGCAAACCCGCAGAGCTCCTACTAGCCGTCCCCTGGGAACCACCGATGAGGTGGGGCTGCCTCCTGCCACGTGTTTATACAGACTGAAGTTGTATTTTTACAAGCAAACAGCACATTAAACGCATCCTTTGCATCACTTCTGGGATCACGGCAACTGGGTGCCCACGAGGCGACAAAAAGCCCCCCTCGCCCAGATGCGCTCTGCTCCACGAAGGGGTCCGCGGGTCCCTGCCTCGCCACGGCTGCACGGCTCTGAGGCCGGGCACGGGCGCCCGGGGCAAGGCTGCCGGCCGGCAGAGAGGGACGGAGCGGGCCTCCACCCCACGATTCCCCGGGAAACACCACCGAGGCGCAAAATCCTGGAGCCCAGGGCCCCGGGCGGAGGGCCGAGCCCCTCGGGCTTTGGGGTCCCGTTCCGGGCACGGGGGAGACGCCGGCCAGCAGCAGGCCCCAGTTCCCGCGGGCTGGAGCACCGCTGCCATGGGGCGAGCCGACCCCCCGCCCCAGCGCCCCCCGCCCCCCGCGGGCTCACCTGCTCGGGCCCCTGGAAGCAGATCCTGCAGAGCGGGGTGCGGATGCCGCTGTCGACGCTGCTGCCCAGCGAGTAGCGGTCCTCGGCCTTGCCCTTGCCGAAGTCATCCGAGGAGGTGCTGCTGGGCAGGGAGGCGGGCGGCTCCCCGGCGGGGCTGCCCCACTCCTCGGCGGCCGGG
>NW_010972437.1:18634636-18634951 GCF_000737465.1 Haliaeetus leucocephalus | reverse complement strand
CGCCGCCGCCGCCTCTGCGCCGCCGGGCATGGGGAGCGGCGGCGGCGGGGAGGGCGGCGGCGGCGCGGGGGGTCTCCGCAGCAGGAAGACCTTCAGGTCATTGAAGAGCATGCGGCAGCGGCACTTGAGGAGGCCTTGGTTTCGCAACATCTGTCTCGGACGGAGGAGCCCGCAGCAGCAGTAGCAGAAAATGACCGCGCCGGGTGGTATTAACATGTGCCTTTCCTTGGCAGGCGGGGACGGGGTGGGAAAGAAAAGGGCAGGAGCCGGGCGCCCCGCGGCCGGGGGGGCTCCGCTGCGGCCTCAGTGCCTGTT
>NW_010972437.1:18632939-18634626 GCF_000737465.1 Haliaeetus leucocephalus | reverse complement strand
GGGGGCGGGGGGCTGCGCTGGCCGGCGGGGAAAGGACAAAAGCAGAGCCGGAGGGCGAGGGGGTAAATCCCCGGCAGCCCGCTGAAAGCCGGCGAGGATGACAATTAAAGAAAGAAAAAAAAGAAACCACAAAAAAAAGCCCCAAACCAAACCCGACTCTGCGCTCCTGGGGGATTCTTAACCCCCCTCCACAAGTTTGTGTAGAAATCAGCGGGAGGAGGAAATAAATCTCCCACGCCCGAGGGTCCGGGGGCGCGGGCGGCGGGCTCGGGAGAAAGCCCCTGGTCGGCTCTCGCAACTCCTAAGCCTGTAAAAAAGAAGGGTCCACGTCTCCGGTGGGTGTGGGGAGGAGGGAGAATATGGTTCTCTCGACAGTATTTGGCATCTCAAGTAATTTTCCTTTTTCTTCTATTTTTTAATAATTTTTTTTTTTCAATTAAAAAATAAAACCCGATCGCACGAGACCCGGTGTGCACCCAGACAAAATAGCAGCCGGTCTGGCTATTAAAATGCAAAATTGGTAGCTGTTGTTATTATCAAAATTGCCTCTTTGACAAAAAAGACCTTCACATTGTTTGTGGGAAAACACCCTACGTTTCCAACACTGTACTCCCAGGTGGCTTCAGATTTCCCCGTTGCCTTTAAAAGATTTCATTGTAAATATTAAAAGTCCTGAAAGAAATAATTAGCATTCAATGAGCTTAATCCCAGATGTACTGAGATAAATATATTTTTATATATATAATATATATATTTTATATATATTTATATATTCTGACCTTCTCTATTCCAGCAGCTGTCTGGACCACACCAAAAAAATCAGAGCGAAATTGGTGAGGGAAGGTGGCTGTATTATTCCCTAAGCTGTTACCACTCTGGACCAAAAAAACCCGTCGAAATCGGATCTATTCTTCGCATGTAATTGACCGGGGAAACGTGGATCTTACATGGTCACGTTTCCTTTCCTCCTTTCACAAAACAGGAACGTCATCAAACGCATTGGCAGCTTGTACAGACCATTGTGGATGGCGAGGCGGCCAGGGCTCTATCAGCAATTGCAGGGACCTCCTTTTGATGCATTGGACGAGGCTCCTTCTTTCTCTCCACCACCATCCCCACCTTCATTTTCCTCCCCTTCTGTCCTCCTCCTCCTCTGACTGTTGTTCTCTCTCACAGGCATTGACATTCAACCATCGCAAGTCTGTCGCACTCTCGCTGGCAGGAAAAAAAAAAAAAATCGGAGCAGATAATTCTCTTCTTCCTCCTAAAAGGCTCGGATGGAGCACAATGCGCCAGACACATGGGGCAGCATGGCTTATTTTTCGTGCGGCTCCTACCGCTTTGACAACATCGAGCTGGTGTGTGCGTGTGTGCCTTTCTCCCTCAGCAGCAGCCTCCTCTCCGCTCTCCCATCCGGCTTGCCGTGATGATGTTGCTGTTGCTATCTCCCTTGGATGCAATGGGGAAGGCAGATTGTTTGCAGTGCAAGCGGGGATTTGCAGGAAGGGAGGGGTGTAACGTGGCCGCGCTCTCCTCCCTCCCCCGGCATTAAAAAAAAAAAAAAAAGGAAAAAAAAAAAAGAAGAAGCAAAAAGGCAGGGTGGGGCGGCGGGGTGGGGGGAGAATCAAAGGGAGAAATGGGGCCCTCCCCGAGCTTTGATGCCCCGGGCTGCCGGCTGCCTGCAAGA
>NW_010972437.1:18616239-18632929 GCF_000737465.1 Haliaeetus leucocephalus | reverse complement strand
GCCGGCCCTGCCGAGCGCGGGCACTGCCGGAGCCGGCCCCGCCGCCTCGGAGGAGCCGGAAGGCAGCGAGGCTCCGCAGCCTGCTGAAGGCGAAGGCTCTGCGCTCCGGCGTGTTTTCAGGCCGGTTTTCACCTCCCACCAGCCGTTGCGGGGACCTATGAAAGCAGGAAACTTTCAGGGGCAGGTGGCAGCGATCGAGTGTTTGGTGATTTCTCGGGCGATGGTGCCTGCTTTACAGGTTCCCAGCAGGAAGCCGAAATCCCACTAACAAACTTTCCCCTACCAGATTAATTAGCTGCGGAGGATTTCATGGCTTAATAGCTATGATAATCAATATTTTTTCATTTCGCTCCAGCAGTGTTTGCTCACTGATAGATTTGTTTTGTTTCAGTAGCATGTGTTTCCGTAGAAATACGGGTTCCTTGTAGCCCAGTGAAGGGTAAATATGACTGAACACTTGCTTAATTAGAGATTTGCTAAAGTAACCAATGGCAGCCAAAGCTGATAGTCCTTACACTCTTCAGCCTATCTGAAAATTTTAAGTAGCAGCTGCTGGAGTCCATTAGCTTTTCTCTGCAAACATCAGCAGGGGTGGCTTTCTCCACATTGTCCCACTATGTGTGTCCATGCAGCCCCATCCGGCCTCCAAATACAAGGGGAAAGTGAGCTCTCCACTAGGACTTTGTCTTTGCCACCCCGGCTGGAACAGCTGACAAAGGTGCTGATGTGGACCTGAAGTATTACTGATACAGATGATCTGAAGGCTTCTAGTCTGTGCAGTCCGGCTAATGGCAGTGCAGTGTCTCAGCTCAGGGACCACTGAACACCCATCAGAGGGGACACACCTCTTGGTGACACAGAGCTGGGCCTGGGTCTGACATCATGTCAATGCCATTGAAATTTCAGGCTCCTTAATTTGCTTTCTCCATAGGGTTTCCTCAAACTCCTACTTCAGTAGGATATAGCATGCACCAGTGCCCAGGCTGGGTTCTCTAGCCAGTCTTGTGCATGAGGTCTTCATTGGCAGTGACCCAGGAGTTACAGCTGATAGACAATCTAATGTCACTCGAAAGTTGTGCTGGGCCCTAGACAACGATTTGAAATTGTCTCTCTTAGAATAAGACGTGACATGCATAAACCACTGTGCCATGATCAGCAGAGGAATCTGTGTTGTTACCTAATTAAAAAGGGAGCAAAACTGATTATTCGCTACAGGAAAATGAAACCAGCACATGCAATTAATTTCCAGCAAATAAATTACACATCGGGATGCTCTAAAGCTAAAACATTCATCACTGCAGCCTGCCGTTTCTCAGAAAAGCTGGGCAGATTTGCCAGTGTGGCTCTCTACAACATATTTTAGGCTTCTCAGAATTTCACATGTGTTTAATGGGGTCATTAGAGAAATAATAATGGAAAAAGCATTTTAGGGACTTCCTGAGCATGAGACAGGCTGGCTAGAGGCTGAGTCTCTCTGCCTGTGCTCCAGAATGGCTTTCCACCCCCCCTGCTTTTTATTGCCCTCATCTTCTTTTCTTGATGTCGCCAACATTTTTAGAATGGTTCCATCAATAACAGAATTGGAGAAAAATATATTGTTGTCATTCTTTGCTTGTGTAAAGCATCTTTCATCCTTCCCTCCTGCCCATGCCTGGTTTTACAGAAAGGATATGCTCAGGGTAGAGGAGATCTTTGTATTATACTCTGGGTTTTAATGTACGGGCTGTGTGCCCAGAGTGTTGAATGGCTGATAAATGTGACAAAATAAATAAAACAAATAATAAATCGGAGGTGCTCCATATGCTTCCCAGAGGTGAGTGGGTACTATTATTCCTCTTTTGGTAAATGGGACAGCGGCCAATGTTTTCACACTTGGATGCTACATTCAGGTCCCTTGGTATGGATCAAGGTGCCTTGCTTAAAATGCTCACACTGGAAAGAGCTAGCCCGTGACACTTTGGTGAGATCCCAGTGAGAGCAGGGGGCTGTCAGGAGGCCGACGCAGCCTTCCAAACTTTGCTCCACAGGAAGCAATGTGTAGCAAATGCTGGGCAATACCTTCTCATTTTGCAGAAGGGCCTGTCTCTGGGAGTTCTGATGGTGTGTCTCTTGAGCCCACTGATAGTCATGCGGTTAACATAGGGAGGAAACATACGGGAGGCATCAGCTCTGGCACACACTACACCTGCCCTCCTCAGGTACAGAAAGAGGAAGAAAAAAACATGGATTCATCAGCTGAGAGTGGAGAACTGGTTCCTGAGCTACTGACTGGGAAATCAGAAGGGGAAATGCCCAGGCATCTCAGCACAGACCTGCATGCCTGTTTATTATAGATCCTGCCTCAGGATGGACTCAGGTGTCAGGCTGCAGGTCATTCTCAGGGCAGATACTCTAACTCTGGTCTTCTAGAACAAAGTGTGGTCCCATTGGCCCTTAGCTACCACCTCAACCAGGAGGAAAAAAGTATTGCTGTTTATGTGTCTCCTCTTCCCCTCTCTGTACAAGCCATTGCTCAGTGCAGAGGGGGTGGAAGAAGGAAGAAAGAGGGTGGCTGGAGCTGCACCAATACTTGATCTGCCTGTGTAGTGGTCTGATATAAAATTGTATCAGAAATCTTTTTTTTTTTTTAAATATTGTTAGGTCAGAGATTTAAAAAGTGGAAGAGATAGTAAGAAGGCAAGCAGGAAAGCTCTGCGTGGACTGCTGCCGAACAGCTTGAACACAGCATACCGGTCATTGTGCATGAGTATGTAAGAGACCGACAATATAAATGCTGATGTGGACAGCCAGGATCAGAGAGCCAGAAAGCTGCCAGAGGAACATCCCTTTGTGTTTTCCATCTCTCAGGAAGTAAACAGTTACCTAAACCCATTTTCATGCCCACCTACTTGGTCAATAGCTGCACTGCGCCTCCTGCTCCGCTTACAGCTCCTTAATGGTGCAGAGGAGCTTTGATTGCCGTGGTGTGGGCCTCATCCCTCTGGCAAACCATTACTTAAATCCAATCCATTGAAGGTTCCTACTGCTCTCTTAGTGATGGGGAGCTGCTCATCAGCTGAGTACCCTCTGATTGCTTGTCACAGCCAGACTTCCTGGTTCTTTTTCCCAGATGGAGATATTAAATAAATCTCAAGTGATGTAATTATCATAACTCAGTTGACGAAGCTTGTGGGCAGACACAGCCAGGGGCTGGAGGGAGCTCTATCACACTTTCTTTGGTCTTCCTTTCTTTCTGGGCAGTTGCAAATGTGCTGATGCAAAGGACACTGCTGCTGGGAAGCCGGGACCAGCAGGTGGGGGTTATGCATCCCCCAAGCATCCAGAAATAATCTATGTATTGATTGAAATGATCAAAGGAGATCAGAAATAATTTCCGGAGTGCTGTGCCTTGGTATATCTGCTGCCTTGGGCTGGAGCAAAAAGCATGTTACTCTGCACACAGGGAGTCCCTGTGCTATTGCTTTCTCACCAAGCAGGGACTGAACTTCCACTCACTCTCTTCCTGCGAGGATCACAGTCTGCCTCTGAGTTGATACACAGCAAATTTTTCTGCTTCCATGGCAGCTTGGTCTCTGCTAAGGGAAGAGAAGGAATTGTTCTTTTTTTGAAAAATCAGGCATGTCCCACAACAAGCGCCCAGGCAAAGAAGTATAACTGCACATCTTTTTCCATGGGTTTAGGAAGAAATCTAGGTCTTTGTTTTATTGAGCTTTGTCTACAAGCAGTCTTGAGGCCAGTCAATGTGCAGGAGTATGTGAGAGAGACGATACAATTGCTGATGAAGACAGCCCCCACCTTTCCTCCTTTAGGATTTGGATTTCAAATTCAAACTTGCAAAGCCACAGCACTTCTCTTCAGGACTAGACAACTGCAAACATAGAGCTTTCCTGGTAACAAGTCCTACACTAACTCCTACAAAAGGAATTCCTTGTCCCCTTGGGTGACTAGTCAGAACTGTGACTTGAATAGAGCAGCTGCAATAGATGGTGCATTTCAGGATATCTTCAGAAGGCATTTAGCCAAATGCTGAGTAGTTTTAACTATCCAGGAATGTAGTAATTGTCATGAAATACCAAACCTAAAAGGACGTGGAATTTAGACATTTAAAAAAAAAAAAAAAAGAGAAAGTATATAATCACAGGTCCCTTGGATATTTCCACTACTCTCCTGAGTCAAGTCAAATTTGTTTCAAGTCTCTAATTGCATTCTCGGATGTATGTTATTTTAGCGACATGCAACAGTCCTAGAACTAGCTCTCACTTGTCTGACATGGGATTTAGAGGAAAACAGTGTTGTTAAACAAGCCAATTAGGGGCTGATCCTAAGAGATATGCTGTGCTCTCCAAATCAAGGTGAAATGAGAGGATCTAGCATGTCATCAGGCATTTGCTTAGCTACCAGGATTCATGATCTGACACAGTAACACTGATGATATTCCCTTTAGGACCATCATGATTATACTGTGGCACAACACTGCCATACTCAGCTTAAGGAAACAGGAGCAGCTTTGTATGGGAAGACTGAATATCTGTCCTCAGGAGGACCCATTCATGGCACAAAGGTGTCATGTATGGTGACCCCATGCCAGGATGTCCAGGAGATGAATCCTGTGAATCCTGTGCTGAGCTGAGATTCCTCTTGAGCTACAACTCTGCTTCAGTATAATAAATATTTTGAACATTTGAGACTGTTTCCTCCAATTCTTACAAATCTGTATTTTAGGATTTAACATCTTAGGCTGCCCAGATAACTTCCTCAGCTACAGCAGCTTGTTTCTGGATCAGCAGGCAAATATACACACACTGCATAAATACAAAGACACACAGTGAAGAACACCATAGGAGGACATCCTAGTTTCTCCCTTGTGCTGAAGAAGCACCCACCACATGCACCAGCTCCACATCATTTTCACAGCAGGAGCAGTCAGTAGGTTTCCAGACCTGCCTGGAAATATCAGCTACAAAACACTGGGCTAACCTACAGCCTGTTGAGATACTGTGTTGCCTCTCTCTCTTGCCCAGAATATGCTCCTATGCACATCAGAAATACAGGAAAGCTCACAACTGTCACTAATAAGCGCGCAAAGATTTCACTGGCAAGTATCACTCTCCTTGGTGACTTCTCCCCACACCTTTGCACAAAGGACAAGCACAGTGTCTGTCTATGAAAGAACTGAGGGCTCTCTCAGGAAGAGATAAGACAGAGATAAGAGGATAAGTGTGGATTTAAAGGCAGAGCTGTCGGAGATGGAGTGCTGCTGGCAATGAAAGCAGAGAGAAATGGAAGAGCAGTGAGCGGGAAAAGTTAATGGATTTACAGCAGTGGAAACAGGAGTTGATTTTTGACCATTGCGCTTCTAAGGAGGGTCCCCCAATAGTACATCAGAATGGAAACTTTGTTCTGAAAGGGAGGTCTTGACCTTGCATGTGGCCAAGACATAGTATTTGGAAGGGAGCTTGAGCATTATGTTGACACACTCTCCCAGGGCCTCAGGAGCATGTGAAGTGAGAGACTGTTACGTCAAAGTAATAGCCTAGATCTACTGCTTCCTAATGGACTTTATGTTAATTAAAGGGAGATTTTAAAACCATATACATTTTCTTGCCAAGATAATTAATTGATTTAGAAGTTTATGTAGTTAAAGGGTTTTGTTAATTACATTTTATGGTGGGGGCAGCATTTTAGGGATGGATGCTGCCAGGTGCCAAACACCTCCACGAACGTGCTGACTGCATGAGTTTCCCAATGGGCTGAACCCTCACTGTTGATGAGCTGAAAATCCCCTCTGGTCCTTGGAGTCATGCAGCTCTTAATGACTTAATACCACTAGAACATTCAGTCCACAGCCCCCAAAAGGAAACCCTCAAAAGCACTTGCTTCTGAGCCAGTGTCTGCATGCAGACAGCAATTCCCTGCTGTTGAAGGGGCTTTTCCTTCCTAATAGGCTTTAGCTCTCTGTGGTGATTGTTTTTTAACCCTCATGTCAGATGCAGGTGACTGTTGTCATGGGCTGGCTCTAATATCAGACCTTTCCATCTTAAGACTAATGTGGTTTCTCTGAATCTTCCTCCCAGACAAACGCTTGCTCTCATTCAAGAAGAGGGGGAAAACAGAAGCTGTTAACCCCAGGAAACACTTCCCTCCCTGCAACACCTCTGAGTTCACATCCCTGCCTTTCTGACCTGCCCTGTAAGGGCATAAATAAAGTCCTGGCCCTGAAAGCACTTAGGCTAGGTAGGAAGAGCTACAAGCCCTTTGATCTGCATAGGGAAACCGAGGCACAGGCAGGAGAATTCCCTTATTCCAGTCAGCAGTGAAGTGCTACATGGGGACCTATTTTACCTCATAGCAAGACTCTCTTCTGAGAGCAATTTGCACATCCTTGTGTGATGTGCAAATAAGCACACACACACAATATATATCTGTTTTTCTTCCCTCTCTTTATGACTGAATAATCACACAATCTTTGTTCCATGGAAGTTTGACTGCTGCTGTTTATTGCCCCCTGGAAACGGGATGACAACAGCCCACGGCTCCTCCACAGCAACTTGCAAAGGTCTCCCAAGCAGAGAATTACACCCGTTGGAGACAATAAACAGCAGGAATGGTAGAGTGACTAAGCACCAAAGATCCTGTATTTGTGTAGAAACTAGCAATGAGAAGGAGGAAAGGGTGCCCTGGAGGATAGATAGTGCCTTAGGAAAAAAGTTTCCAGCACGTTCTAAAAAGGAAGGTTTCCACGCATGAGACACAGGCCAAATTTGAACCTCATCCAACCCTTGAACTTGCCTGTGGTCCTGGGTAAGGCTCCTATGCTGGGCATACAGGCCAGGAGAGCTGGCAGCATGGTGCCCCAGATCATCCTCACCTACCCCTGGAGGAGCAGGGTGCAGCATTCAAGCTTGCTGTGGCCCCACCAGAGGAGCTGGTGGCCATTGTTTCCCCTGCTCCCAACCATTACCCTACCCCAGCACAGTGGCCATGTCATGGGTCTCTGCCCACGCTCCCTGCACAGGAGGGTGCATGGGGCAAGGTGGGCTTAGCCTAGTGCAGGACCAGCTTTTGCCACCTGCAGGGCATGGTGTTCCGGTACTCATGGTAGCTCTGGGAATGGGCCTGGGTCTCATGAGACCCAGAGGAAGATCACAAGCTGGCAGGACTGCTGGAATGACTGTGCTTATGCACATTATGACAGTGAGGAGCTGCTGCTGACATATGCTAAATGAAGCCCATGGCTGGAGTCCTGATCATCCAGGCAAAAGGCAAAGCAGGTAGACCAACAATCTCTTCCTTAGGATGCTGCTTTTTCAGTTACATGGTGGCACTACACAGAGGGGAACAGTTTCCTCTGGACAGACCAGCTTACTGGAAAACTGGAAAATCACAGGAGTATTGGCCCAGAGTAGCCTGAGATATAACCTCCTCCTGCCCTCCGTGATGTGGTTTGAGTGTGTGGTATCAGGAGACCTTGGAGAGGGAGGTGGAATCTCTTCTGTCTGAAGTTGTCATGTGTTGGGTCTCTGCTGCTGAGCTCACCCCTGTCCACCTCTGATGCCCTTTGGGGAGCCCTCGTTTAGGCAGATAAGGATCAAAAACATGAGGGATCTCAGCACAGGAAACTGCCCACCCGGTCTCTTTTCTCTGAGGCGGAGCTGCTCCTGCGGTGGCATTGGCAATATGTACTCCCACAAAATTGCTGTCCCAACGAAATCCTGATGTATACAGGAAAAAAAATTAATCTCCTTTTGTTCTCTTCCCTGACCACCTCCTTCCTACATTTTTCTTTTTGATTCATTTTTATGTTCAGTAGTATAAATTTTCCGGGTCAGTGCCAAGTCCCTTGGTTGTGTGATCTTTACATACCAGCAGACATATGCAGAGAGATGAGAGGAGACGAAGTGCAAACCAATCCATCCTACTGACACTTTTATTTATCTATTTTCTTTCCCCATCTGCCACTGCTTAACTCCCTGTGTGTGTGTGTGTGTGTGTGAAAGAGGGATGGGGAAAGGGGATGGGATACTGGTAGAGCCACTGAAGGTCTCTCTGCTTGCAACTGTAGCTCTTCCCTTTCCTTCCTACTACCCTGCTATCCATCCCTCGTCTGGTCATCTCACATCACCTCCAACCCTTTGCTCATGTTCTGCTTTGTGGCAAAAAAAAAAAAAAAAGACTAATGTATCAAATAAAAATAACACAGGGGTTTTTAGTGCTGATGCAAGATGCCAGGGTGACAGTCAGGAAGCTGGAGCCATCTGCCAAGCCCAGACTCAACACCGGTGGCAAAGCTGCCCTCCTGCTGGGTGCATCGAGGGCTCCCAAGCGAAAAGCACCAGCGTCCGCAGCTTGAGCTGAGCTCTGTGGCTGAAAGCAGAGACAGATGCACATTGTCTGTGGATCAGGCAGAGAGGTGGACTCTTAACACACACTGACTATTAATATTTCATGGTCCTGACGTCCAGCAACCACACTGACAGGAGAGACAGGATTTTGTTCTTCTAGGTTCACATTTAACCATGCCCTTCCCATTGAATGTGCAAAGACAAGACTAATCATGGCACACAGTGGAGTTCTTTGCTCACTAGGCCTGGGTCAAGACCCTGATTTTTTCATTTAGTCTGTATCAGCTGTAACAATTTCTACTCTACTCTGACCCAAGATGGTTCTGAATCATCAAAGCAAAGTCCAGTGGCTGTCAACTCTCTCACCTATTAAGTAATTCGGATAATCTCCATCTAGAATATTTAACTTTTCCAGCAATCCTGTTTTCTCTTCTAGGAACTAAGCCTCAAGAACTCATGACCCACCAGGTATTTGCAAAGTGGCATGCATTCAAAATGCACTTCTTTTATAGCAGTGGTGTTATCACATAGTGAGCTTGTTCCTGGAACGAGCATTGCTTAGGAGTTGTCAATACTTTAATCTGATTTATACAAGCTGTGTTCTCTCTCTCCCCCCCCCTCTTCCCTCAAATAAGAATCATAGAATCATCGAATCATAGAATGGTTTGGGTTGGAAAGGACCTTAAAGATCATCTAGTTCCAACCCCCTTGCCATAGGCAGGGACACCTTCCACCAGACCAGGTTGGTCAAAGCCCCATCCAACCTGGTCTTGAACACTTCCAGGGATGGGGCATCCACAGCCTCTCTGGGCAACCTCTTCCAGTCCCTCACCATCCTCACAGTGAAGAATTTCTTCCTTACATCTAATCTAAATCTACCCTCTTTCAGTTTAAAGCCATTAAACCTTGTTCTTTCACTACATGCCCTTGTAAAAAGTCCCTCTCCAGCTTTCTTGTAGGCATCCTTTAGGTACTGGAAGGCTGCTATAAGGTCTCCCCAGAGCCTTCTCTTGTCCAAGCTGAACAACCCCAACTCGCTTAGCCTGTCTTCACATGAGAACACTAATAGGTTCTCAACATGGACAAATCCCAGGTAGTGGGATTACCAGTGGGTAACTGGCAATATATCAGCTTTGTTGCTGAAACTGGGGGTGAAGCGAGGACAACTGAAAATGTTTCTCTCATTTGTTTTTAATTCTGCTTGCAAATAGCTTGGTACCTGTCTGAAGTATGACTGCCCTATAGGAATACACTTCATTTCTTATATTACTGTGTACCAATTAAGTAATTAATGAAAGTCTGGAAAAATCTATAAAAAAAGTTGGTTGCATCCACAGGGAACATTAATAGCGCATGGTGTCATGACCATGAATAAAAACTGACAGCATGTGCAAATTCAGAGGGAACTACCTGTTCTACTGTTAAGAGATCAAGTTCAGGCGCTGCATCAAATGATTTTCAAGACCTGGTCTTTAACTCGTCTGTGGACTGGAAAATACTTGCAGGGTGTATGGGGGTTAGTCTTTGTCCTCCAGGACTCAGTTGTCACTTTACAACCATATGATGTATTAGACATCACTAGACATGAATGTCACTGCTTTTAGCCTCAAATTCTATCAGCATGATATTGTGCCATGATGCAGTCACAGTCAGCATCTCGATTTGATTTGTGCATTGCTTCATAATTTGCTCCAGGAGGGCTTAGGGTCCAATTCTGCAAAGTCTCTGAAAATTAGAAAAGTCATCCCCACCACTGCTTACAGACCTAAGCCCTTCATATCCAGCAAGCAGCGTTGTCAGAGCACGGGGCAGCACCACCCATCCTGGCAAAATTGTATGGAAATGGTGGCCATTTCCAAACTTTACTTGACCTCGGAGGCAATGCTTGATTTCTCTGTGTTACAGTGAATCCAGATGGACAACAGGGAAAGAAACAAGGGACTTGCTGAAAACCCAGCTGCTGCTTCTGAGCTTGGATTTTCCAGGTCAATACATTTCAAAATTTTTTCCACCAATAGAGAGAAGGGAAAACCTCACCCTTCCACACTCAGTCTTAAAACTAGCTCCTGTAAGATAATTTTAAAAGGAATTTATTGCCTGTTAAAAGAGGAGACCCACTCTCAACCCATACTTCTGCACTGTCTTTTGATTCAAGGTTGCCCCATAGCAATGAGCAGAGCTTCATCACAATCCCTCTAGATAGCGTTAGTGAGGGTCTAAATAGCAAAGGTGGGTTTTGTAGCATGGACATCTGTTTTCTAGGTCCTGAATCAACAATCACAAACTCATTTCACATACACTAGTGAACAGCTGTCAGAGAGCAACAGCTTTCAGCCCTCATCAACCTAAACTAAATGCAGGCCAAGAAGTTACTGGCAGAAGACTCCCAATTCATCAATGACTTCTGAAGCATTTCTGTCCTCAGCAACAGCAGCATAATCTTGGATTAATACATTAAATCACAAATCCAGAAAATTACTCTATCAGCAAATATATATTTGTTTACACACAAATATGTATGCATGTATAAACTCAATGTGCGTACTGTTTGTGTATGTGTGCAGCCTTGCATGACAAGGGATCCAATCAGACAACTATTACACGTTTCTCCTTTCCTAACAGAAGAGCTATGGAGTAACCACTGAATCTGAATGATGGAAAATGTCAAATAGACCACCAGGAATAATTGTTGTTACAATGTATGATCAGCAAGCGAAATATATTGCCTCAAGATATCACCCAGGATCAAAATGTGCATTTTATAGTGGACAGCTATGTGATAATCCCATGATCTATCACCTAAAACATGGATCTGCTCCCTGGTACAGACAAAAAGAAAGGATTCAGTGGACAACTATGCTGAATGGGATGAGTAGTTCCTTTATTCTTGTGTAATGAAGCTAGATCTCATCATCTTTTATTGTTGTAACTCTTGTGTTTTGTAATCCTTTTTACTGGACAGAAATATTCCAAACAACGCTAGTTTCTTGAGTCCCAGAAGTTACAACTGAGCTTAGACAAACTTTTGCAGCCCTCAAACCATGACATGAGTGAACTTTCTGTGGATCCTTCATGAACCTTTCTCAGGGTGAGGCAAGACTTGTCCTCACAATGTTACACAAAACTGATTTCCTAGATCAAATGCAAGTTTGTAATTGATTTTGGACATATTCGACTATATGACAAATACTAAACCCTCTGCTTGTTGTACAACATATAATGTCTATGTTTAGTTATAGCCCCACTGGGGAAAGGACAACTCTTTTTATTCACCTGTAAAGAACCCTGCACACCTGTTCCACCATAGGAATAAAAAAAAATATTAATTGCGCTACCAGTCCCTTGAGGTATTCATGCCACTTCCTTCTCACCCACCACCCTATATTAAGCCTTTTAAAGCCAAAAGTGGCTGTAGATCTTTGTAAATGTCAGAGGACCATTTTGCTAAAACATTATCCATCTTAACATCATGTCTCATGTCAGATTTCTGAATGAGAATGACTTCTTCAGTGGGAACAGGCCTCTAACTTCTACTGCTTCTCATTTCCTGAAGCACTGGAATTGTGCTGCTCCCTAATGTTATTTTATTAAGATGCGATTTGTCATCATATTGGTGAAAACAAGATAAAATGCAGGCTAATTAAATTCCTTATTTAACTTGATGAGCATCTGCTTTCTGTAGTCACATTCTTTTAAACAGAACCTTTGTAGCTGTTTCTCAGGATCTGGCTATCACAATTTTTACTGTGATCAGAATGGGGAAATAGCCCCCCCTAAATAAAGGCACATGCATTCCCATTGCCTTTGACCCTTGTTATTTATAATGAGAGACATATAGCACCGCCCAGGCAGATTGCAGCAGCACCTTGCGAGCATACTGCCCTGACACTTCAAGAGCACTCCCTGTTGTGGAATAATTGCTATCCCAAGGAGCCCAGTGGAAGTCACTGAGACAAGCTGGTAGCAAAATACTGCAGCTGACAGCAAGTGTTTCCTAGATCAGGCTGCTATACAAAATATAACAAACAAATCACCTTGTGACTCCCCGCTTCTGTAGCAGATGAGACTCCCAACATAAAGGAAAATCATCTCTGTTGAAAGAGGAGGCTTAACAAGCTTAAGAACACACTTCAAGTTAAGCGTGTGCTGTTTGCCAAGGCCAGATTCTGGCTCACTTTTCATGCACTGCATTCATTGAGGTTTCTAAGATGAGAGCAACCTTCCTGCATTTCAGTGAAGACTGAGGCAGAAGAGAGTCCTGTGCTGAGTCCACATTCCTAATTCAAGCAGTGCTCTTACGCTGCTGCCGTCTAAGTCACAGCAGAGGATGGCAAACAGTTGTATCAGAACCCACTGTAAGCTCAGGGCTTTTAGGAAAGTCTCAGGCATGCCACAACCCCGGGTCTGTCTCTTGGAAACACTCTTGGCATCAGACTTTGCATCCCACAGAAGTCCAGAGCTTCTCTGCCAACCCCTCTTGGTCTGGAGTATGCTTTGAGATCCACCAAGGAGAGATGCTGCTCCTGTGCAAGGGCAAAGGACCACTAATATTACATTGGTGGTTAATTATTTAACATCAGTGACCTCTGATGTTCTTGCTTAAAGGATTTCTCCATATCTCTGGGTCTCTCATGCACCAGGAAGAGAAAGGGCACAGAACTGTAGCTAGCTTTAACAAACAGGATCTCAAAAGCTAGCTTCACATCACTACTAAGGCCATAGGATTAGCTGCTTATTCTGAGCTTGAAAACCAGGCCAGTAATTTAAGCTCCAGAATAGAACTGGGAATGCAACTTTGGTTTGTTTAGCCTGGTTTACTGAGGAAATAAAGCTTATGCAGTTAAATTCTCTGTGTGTGCACACAAGCCTTTCCTTCTAACTTCGCACCCTTCTGCCAGTTCAACTGTGTTTCATCAAGATAAAGTTCTGTTCAGCATCTGGACAAAAAAACCCCCAGTTGTGTAGAGCAGATGGATGTGCTCTGCCCTGATCTTAGGCATATGATAAGACATTGGAGAATCTACACTGCTAGTGCCCACACCCCAGCTGGATCACAGCTCACATTGTGTTAAATGCTGGCGACAGAGAAGCTTTGGAAACACAGTTTGCATCTCAATGTAGATGCGGGGTTTGTCTTCTCTTTTAAATCTTTGTTCTGGGTGCCAGTGAACTGCCCCCCACACCTGGGCTGCATTGCATAAAAGATCAAGAGTCGGCTCAGCTTTGCAGCAGGCCTGTGAGCATGGCAGCGGCCTGGCAGCAAAGCGGAGGCCATGTGCTGTGCAGACCATTGCTCTGGACTGGAGCTGTGGAGAGGAATCCAGCCAAGAAGGACAGAAGGCAGAAAAGAGACCCTGCAATCTGTTGGAGGGGTTGTACTATAAACAAGAGCAGGAAGGCTTCAGCGTGCCAGGGAAGAACAAGCTGTGTAGATAAAAGAGGCTGCTTCAAAAGAGTGGAGGGTGACTAATTTTCCTTGCACCAGGTGGCCAAAGAGCAGGGAAAAAGAAGTGGTCTTCACTGAGCTGGCAGTCAGAGGAGGGGAGCAACCTTCTCATGCTAGAAAAGCTCACAGAAAAGCCTCTGCAGGTCCTCTTTCATCAGTTTCAAGGGCAGCTGGATTCAGCAAACTCCAAATTTTGTCTTTGGTGCTACAAAGATGCTCGGGGAAAGGGCCTGATTCACAGTCAACTTGCAGTAGTAGCTGGGCTGTCAGATGGGTCAGCAGTCCATGGTCCTTGAATGTGCCTTGATGGCAGAGGGAAAGTAGAGGGGATTAACAGCTGTCTAAGAAAAGAAATCCAGGGAGAACTGGTATGAGGGGGGAGATGCAGGATCAGCATCCCCCCAAACCAAAGCACACCCTGGCCCTCCAAGCCCAGGACTCTGGTTCCCCATTAGAAAGCTTAGACCCCACTGAGGACCCCAAACCATAGTAGAGGAAGCACAGCCTCACAGCCTACATAGGACAGGTGTAAAAAGTATTCATGTCAGACCCTAGCAACCGACAAGAAAGGGTTTCTCCCATCTGAAGAAGCTCTGCCAGTCCACGGGCCTTTCTCTGACTCTCCAAGACCTTCTCTGAAAATGTAACCTGCATGTCTCCAGTCCAGCCACTTGACTGGTTTTAGCTGGGAAGGAACTGATAAAGCTCATGAGCATTGGATTCATTTATTTTAGAAGGCACAACTACAAGTTCTCCACAGCTGGTCAAAGACTGGCACATTTGGGCACTGGTAATGGTGTCTCTGAGCTCAGTGTGGGCTACCAAAACCCTCCAAGAAGCTGGGGCATCTGAGGGCTGCTAGCCTGGGCTAATTTCCAGTTGTCTGCTGGATGGCCTTGCTACACACAGCAGCTCTGCGTGCAGTTCAGCCCCAGCACAGAGTGCAGGCTGGCACACATCCAGGATGAATGCGGACAGCTCTGTCCATGTGGAGAACCACCAAGGTGTCTTGGCATGGTGGTGGAGTGGGGCAAATGCATTCAACATGACAGCAGTAGGACCTCCTAAGAGCAGCTCAAAGGACAATCCATGAGATTCCAGAACAGCTCTGGGGTCTTGGGTCACTTGTATTTTGGGTATTAGCTGCTGCTTATACAAGATGTACAATGCAGGCAGTTCTGTCCTCATTTGGGAGCCAGCAGTCAGGACCAGCCAGGCCAGCCCATGAGAGGATGTTTAGAGCATGATCCAAGTGATGGAAAGATCCTGGCAAGAACAGCACTGTGAACTCCATTTCCTTACATTTTTTCACCGATGGGAGCGTTTCTTTGGAAGTGGGTGAACCATTTCCTCCACAGCAGAGCTGGGGCATGCTAACCCTCCCAGAATTTTCACACTGCATCTCTGCTCCCTGACCCAGTATGTGGAGGGTGAGTCCAAGCCACTGCTGGAAGCATGTTCTGACTGAAAGGACACCTGGAGTGCTACCAGCAAACTGCTCGCAAACAGCCTCTCATTTTGTAGGTCTGCTCTCTGCATGGCTGGGCTGTTCCTTGTGCCTCGCTGAAGTTGTGCCATATGGAGCAAATGCTTCAACGTCTGTCTGTGTGTCTGCCTGACCGTGCAACCCAAGAGCTCTCTGCAAACGATGCTCTGCTCTCATCATTTTCATGAGTTGGGGACAGTCCCAATAGGGGCTTTTCTCCACTTTTCCCAATTTTATTTTTTCCCCCCAGATCTCCCAAAGCATAAGGAGCCATCACCAGAGGCCTGGAACTAGATAGCTGCTGGGGGGGAGAAGGTGGCTGGAAACAGTTGCAGGGTTATTCCCTGCATGTTCTCTCTCTCTCTCCCATATGTGACACTGGGATCTGGTTTAGCTTTGGGCAGTTAGAAGTGTGACAGGAAGGAGAAAAATAAGGTCTCTCATCCGTTCCTTCCTCTCTCTGCTGCGTAGCCAGCTGGAGTCTGCTGGCTTGCAGGGGAAGAAAGGGCAATGGCAGAGGATCTGAACAGAGACCAAGGGGTCTTTCCTAGCAAACCTGCTCTGCAGTGAGGGGACCTGGAATCTGGAAAAAGATTTGACTTATACTCTTAAAAGAAGCTGGGACAAAACCCTGGACCGAGATCTCTCCTCGCCCCTGTGGCCGTCTTTAAAAGTGGTGTGTTTGTGAGCACTTGTGTGCATGTGGCGTGCTCACGTCTGTGTGTGTGCGATTCCCAGGTGAGTAACAGCACTCCCAGGGTTGTGCTGTGTGTTGAGTCGCACCTCGTTCTTGCTGCCTGCCTTGTTTTTCTCAGGCTGATGAGCTCCTGACTAATGGCAGTCACTGCTGCTTAATCAGGAAGCAATTTAAGGATAACCTTTTCTAATTAACCAGCAGAGAGAAGAATGAATAAACTGTGAAACAGCCAGCTGGCTTTGGTGTCCCTAGCCAAAGGGTCTGTCAGGTGGGAGAAAATGGCATCTGGGGACAGGGATGGCAGCTCCAGACCTGCCACTGGGCAGGGTGGTGAAAGTCAGAGATGGGAGGGGATTATGGTGCTCCACAGGGCCTTTTCTCTGCTTTCTCCCCAGGTATCACTCTGGTCACACACACGGGGATCACGACTGTCCAGGAAGGGTGGCTTGATGCGTATAATCAAGACCTATGTATAATTAAAACCTTCGGAGACCCTTTTATTTGGAACTTTGATGCAAATATGAGTAATTACCTTATTATGAAGGTGTTCACAGAATCATAGAACAGCCCAGGTTGGAAGGGACCTTGAAAGATCATCCGGTCCAACCTTTTGTGGGAAAGAGAGCCTAGAGGAGATTATTTAGCACCCTGTCCAATCGCATCTTGAAAACCTCCAGCGATGGGGACCCCATCATATCCCTGGGGAGGTTGCTCCAGTG
>NW_010972437.1:18569861-18616229 GCF_000737465.1 Haliaeetus leucocephalus | reverse complement strand
TGACCACCCCTCCAGTCTGTATCTGGCCAGTTCATCCAGGAGGTGGCTGTGGGAAGCAGGGTTGAATGCTTTGCTGAAGTCCAGGTAAACAACATCCACTGCTCTCCCTAGGTAAACAGAAAATGTTATTTTTGTTGTAGAAGGTGACCAGGTTAGTCTGGCATGGTTTGCCTTTGGTAAATCTGTGCTGGCTTTTCCCAATCACCTGCTTCATTTGGTTTGTGATCGTTTCCAGGAAGACTCGCTCTGCTACTTTCCCAGGGACTGGAGTAAGACTAATGGGCCTGCAGTTTCCTGGGTCCTCTTTTGGGCCCTTCTTGTGGATAGCTCCGATATTTGCGGCTGGGTCCTCTTTTGGGCCCTTCTTGTGGATAGCTCTGATATTTGCCTCTTCCAGCTGCCAGGGGCATCCCCTCATCCCCACCACTTTTCAAAGATTACAGCCAGCCGCCATGCACAAATGTCAGCCACTGCTCTTAACACCTTGGGGCGGATTCCCTCCTCACTGCCGACAACAGTGTTTTCACCCTTTCTCATGCATTACCTCCATTTTTTATTCCTCACTCGTAGTCACCCATTTAAAAGCCACACGCCTTGGTGTTCCATGCCCCACACACCAGAGGCAGCGAGCGAGGGAGCTCTGCTCCAGCTGTGCAGCACTGGGTGCTGTCTGGGACAAAGCCTCCGCCCGTGGCCAGCAGCAGGGTCCCCGCACCCCGTATGTGGGCCTGAGCCGAACGCTGGCGGCGGGGGCCGGTCTCCAGCCCCCCAACTCCTACAGCGAGACCGCGCACCTCTCAGCGCCCCTAAAATGGCGCCCTGAGGGGCAGACTACATTTCCCAGCGTGCCGAGCGCCCCGCGCGCCGTTTTTTCGTTCCCGGCATGCTACGCGCTGCCGGCCGCTCAGTGCCGCCGGGCGGAGGAGCCGGTCTGCTGGGAGTTGTAGTCTGCGCGCCCTTTGGCGGCGTACCTGGCCTCTGCCAGCCGGTGGGTGTGCGGGCCTGGGGCGGCGGGGAAGCGGCTGGGCCGGGGCTGAGCCCAGGGCGGGCTGTAGTGGAGCCCCCGGGGTGCGGGGAGGGACCGCGGCCTGCGGCCTGGCCCCTGAGCCCCAGTGGGGTGCGGTAGTGCTGGGCCCCTGTGGGGTGGCGGGTGGTCCTTGAGGACGGCGGGGGACCCCAGCCTGCGGGGTGGGGGCCGGGACCTCAGTGGAGTTTGGGACGGGGCAGCCTGGTGCCTGGGAGAGGAGCGGAGCAAGGAGTGAACTTTTTACAGGGTGGTGAGGCAAGAAGGTCTCTGAGTGCTGCGTGAGGCAGGGTGTAGGTGGAGTGAGGCCAGCTCCTGGGAGATGTGGTGGGAGCCAGGTCCTCGCTTTTATCAGAAGGTCCTTGACCTTTCTGAAAGCAGGAACTGTACTCGGCCCTTTGGGGTTCAGTATGTATCTGCTACATGCTATGAGATGCCCCCAAACAGGAAGGTGATCAGGAAAGATAGGGTGTTATCCCATCTTTGCTGCTAGGTACCAGAAGTATGAAACACTTCCATACAAGACTGCAGAAATGTATTGCTTTGCCTGCATTTGCCTTTGCAGGGCTGACTCTGCAGTGCAGGGTGTGCTTGTGCTTGGCTATTTTATCAGTTTTGCTGGGATTTGCAGAGAAGAGTGCATAGAACTGTAGTGGAATAGGGGTCTTCTCCTTTTTCCATATGTTTTATCTATGTGGGACTGGCATGCACAGCTCCAGCAGTGGTTGTCAGCATCTGCTTGCTGATAATGGCTCAGCATTAGTCTGACAGCTTTGCTCTACTGCTAGGTTTTTGTGTAGGATCAGTTACAGTAATATTGAGTCACTAATAATACTGAGTTATCAATACCATAAGTATTTTTAGAGGGAACAGAGTTGAAATTTCCGGTCTTTTTTTGCTGTTTGGTTTTGGTTTTTTTGTAGACTGGCTTCCATTCCTGTAAAGAAGCAAGTGCCTCCGTGTTTAATTCCCAATGCAGTTTTGATTCAGATTTATTGTTTGAATTGCTGAAGATGTCATCAGGCCTTACAGAGGAACAAAAGAGAAGAATTGAAGAGAACCGCCAGAAGGCTTTGGCTAGGAGAGCAGAGAGACTAGCAGCCCAGAGCGGTGGGCAAGTGGAGAGCGCTGGCCCTCAGGTGAAAGAACAGAGTCCAGGCCATTGGGGAGACTTGAAGGAAAAAACCAATCATCTCAGGTTCATTAGCCAGCAGCAGCGGAATCCAAACAGTCCTGTGGAGCAGAAGAGCTATCTTCAGAAAGATTATAATCATTACACTGCAAACCAACAGATGGTTGGTTCACATGGAGAGCAACAAAAGAATTGTTCAGAGGACTCTGGACAAGCAAGTGGCATTAAGCAGTTCCCTACAACGATCCCAAATTCTCTAAGTTATTCCCATAAACATTACTCGGATGCTGCTGGTCAGAAACACGGACAACAAGCTTTAATTAATCTTGGTACATTCCAGCAGCCCAAATGCTACCCAGCTTTCAAAAACCCTACAGAACCATCTCATCCTAGATTAATTGATAATGGGCGCCCTGATGGTAGTAAAGATTTACAAAGTCAGAACAAATCTGCCATAAAATTTGTTTCACCACTGAGCAGTGCCACCCCGAGTGATTCAGAAATGTTGATAAACATAAGCAGACCAATGGAAAGAGAAGGGGGAGGTGGTGCCTCTCAGGCCAGTGGTAGGATGCAGAAGCTGACCAGCTCTGCTGGTGCAGGCTCTGCCTTTGAAGCTGCTTCTTGCAAGAAAGCAAATAGTGTTACAAAAGGAAAATGTGTGAAATATGGGGAAGACCGATTCCAGGTCGAAACAGGGTATAATGCTGAACTCATTGCTGTGTTTAAGAAGATGCCAAGCAAAAGCTATGGTAAGAATGGATTGTTTGCTGGTTTATGTTGGATTGAAGTTTCACCACCTGCTGAAACTGTAGTTGCTATATGTTCTTAGCAGTGCAGCTATTGCTGGGGTGGAATATGTGGTATTAATGGGGGACTGGAAAAGTAAAGACAGCTGAAATTGGAAAGAAATTCTGGGCATAAATAGCTTAAGCTTGGATTTAGCCAAGAAATCAGAAGCCTTGCTTTATGAACAGTGCTCTAAGAAGTTTAGTGACAGCAGCTGGTCAGAGTCTTTTGGGAGTGAGGAAGAGAAGTTATTCATAAATTGGTATGGGAAAATGGGTCACTTCAGCTGTAGTTCGGAGTTGATGAGCTGATTCTGTTAACTGGGTTACTGAGAGCAGTGGAGCCTCCACCTTTTTGGCTTGCTTCTGATCTGTTCTCCCTGCCTTTATTTGTTATATTCTACTCCCCCCCCCGCCTCCCCCCTGTGTCGCCGCTCCCTGTGAATGGCTGCTGCATTCTTCTTGTCTTAGCATTGATATGCCCCATGGCTTTTCTGATGTCATGTAGTTGTAAACTTGGGCATACTGTTTTTCAGATGTGTGTCAGAAAGTTTGCATTAGTAGATTGAATTTTCTCTTACCTCGCGTGAACATTTCACAGCACCACTTTTTTAAACCCCAAATGATTCATATTCTGCCCTATTTTAGATCCCACTATTAAGAAGTGGAATTTCAGTCTGGATGATTACAGCAGTTTCAGTAAGTAAATGGGTTGTTGAATGATAAAAAAGAATCCAAATCTTGACCCCCTTCCCCTGCCTTCCATAATTATTATTTAGCTTTGTTATTGTCTGGAGTAATAAAATTAATGCTACTCAAACATAACGCCCATCTTTTAGGCATCTAGCTCATAACGTTTTCCTGACACTTTGTAGTTGATTAGAAATAACTTAATTTTTCACATAATCTAAATACCAAGCATAGGTTTAACTTTTTCTGCTGTTGCTGAATTTTTCAGCAACCAACAAGCCTGATCATAGGAAAAATACCTGCTGTGCAGGTACTTCATATGAATCTGTATTGAGAACTGAGTGTGTTCCACTGGCTAATGCTTAATTTCTAGGTCCGTTCATGTATTTTCTTTTTAAACAGCTCTTTGTTTGTTTGTTTGTTTGTTTTTCCTTACATTTATTTCCTGTTAATTTTGCATGTCAGAAAAGGAAAAAGGTTAATTCTCTAGGGCTTTGAGTGAGACTGAAAATGGATTTGCCTTTTTTTGGCATAACAAGGGTGGTTTTATCTTTTTTTTTTTCTCTCCTGTCATTTTGTTCTGGAAAGATTGAGAGATGATAGAGGCAAACATTTCAGGTAAGCTTTTCAAAAGCACATTGTATTGAAGCAAGTGATAAATCACTATTGATTTCAGTGGGAACAGAATTAGGCCTGTGTTGAGCACTTTGAAAAACCCACAGTTGAGTGCTGGTATTTTAGCTTCCTATGTGGGTTGCCACACATTTATAATTTAAATGCTGCTGGTTTGCTTGAAGTGTATCAAGTACAGATGAGAGCAGAGTCTCTGCACCAAGGAGCTTGCAAATGAAGAAGATGGCTTTTAGAAATCAGGCTTTTTTCCTTAAAGCTTTCAAATATATGAGTTCTTTGTGGAAAGTTCCTGTTGACAGGTGAAGACAATATGTGATCAACATTGGGCAATGATATCAAGGGAAAAAAATACCCTGAGAAAAAAGAACTGACTTAAAAGGGCGTTGGTTTGAAGTCTTGTAAGTGTAAAAACAATTATTTTAGAACTTCCCACTGTTAATTTTGTTCTTCTGAATAATGTTGTCCTGTATTACATTTCTCTCTTTGTACTATAAATGAAACATGCAGTCAAGCATAGAAACAGATGTTGAAATAAGAGTAAAAGATGGGTTTTGTCCAATTTCTTTCAGTATTAGTTGTAGAGGTGAGATCTAACTATGCAATGCTAAACAGTAGCATCTAAAATCTTGTGCTTGGTACATTGGGAGAAGAAAGTCTAAATTGGTCGTATTCTAGTTCTCTACATTAAAAATTACTTCCACTTGATGCTTTTAAACTTTTTCATTGGAGTAGAAATCTCAAATGCTTGGGTTTATTCTGGAAATCACTTATTTTAAAATAAAGTTGGATGAAATCCAAATGGGTTTATTTATTAACTGGTTAGGAATAAAATGTCTGAATTTTTCTCCCTTTTCTTCCCTTTTCAAATCTTAACTACTGAACTTAAATTTTGTACATTTTTGTTGCATATCAGTAAGTTGGACTATTTAAAAAGAAGCAGAGTGGATCATGATGTGCAGCTCAATGCTCAAAGGACTGGAATCACCCACATTTACTCTAAACAGCTACTGGGTAGGGGAGGTTGCCTCTCTCTACTAATACATGGAGGCAGGATGTGCTTAGTGGTCCCCTGCTCTTGAGTCTAATGGACTCTGGAGATATTAATGAATCTTTGTGTTACTGTAGTACCTACAAGTTGGAGTCTTGGGAATTAACTTCACTATTTTGGTGCTCTAAAAATGCAAGAAAAAATTACTCTTGTTCCTTAACCATCACAGTTCAGCTATGATAATAAAGAGAACATATGGGTATAGATTGGCAGAGAGACACAGGGAAAAGTGAAATGTTTATTAGTGTAGATAGCTGTGCTCTCAGGCTAACAGCTGTAAAATGCTATGTCCCTTCTCTCCCCATGCCCTGGCATCATGACAGAGGTGGTTGCTAGTGATTAGTAAGATAGGAGTGCAGATGGCTGGGAGGAAATATGAGACTAACTGTAAGATGCAGTAGAATAAAGGGTGATAGACTTAAATTGTAACAAAGGAGATTAAGGGGTTTGGACTAGATTCCTTCCTGATATACTTCCTACCGTATTGTGAATATACAGCATTCCTCCTAGATGAGATTGCATATCAGACATTGACATGAGGCGGGAGGCAGATATTTTCGGATCCTTCTCCTTTGCTGTTTGCAGAAGCACCTTCCCATCTTTTCAGGCACATACTACTGATCACATGCCCCTGTCCCTGCAACTTTGTAAGTGAAAGTGCTGTGTGGCTGTGTGCAATTCACTGCTGAATGTGGTTCTGCAGATTGCTTGCCCTGGCTTAGTGAGCCACATTTGGGGATTGCTAACAGAGAGGGAGCCTTATGCAGTGACACTGCTGGATAGTCCTTTGTTCACCTACTGTCACATGTTCCCTCTGCCCCTGCTGTATTCTCTGTGGAAAATCCCACCAACCTGCTCTTCCAGGCCATCGCACTCTCTATTCTTTGTCCCTGTGAGTGAAAGCAGTGAGAGGATCATAATTCCTTTTAAACTTGAAGATGCATGGCTTGTTTGTCATCCTCTTGTCCCTTCTCTTCCCAAAGTATCCTGTGCATCTTTAGTTTATCTATGTTCTTTGTTATTAATTCTTTTCTCTGTATCTTATGCTTTTCTCTCTAGTGGAAGCAGCAAGTCAACTTCCATCAGTAATTCTGGCACCACTGGAAGGAGAAAATGCAGTTGGCTTGGCATCAGGCTCTCATTTCATTGGCAGTAGAGTTGATGTGAAATCCCTCTTGATGATGTGTAAGAACTGGAAGAAACCTTCAGCCCTTGTCAAAGGGAAGTGCGTGCTGATCTCTCGCTTGCGGTTTGAGGTTGATATTGGGTATTCTGCAGAAGTGATTGGAGTGTTCAAACAGATGGATTCCAGAAATTATGGTGAGTCTCTGGTTGTTTCTGCTTTATTCTAATGACATTTTGGGGGCTGCTGTTGGAGTGCTGTGAATGCTTCAGAGGAGAGAGGTTGTGAGAGTACACCCCTCTGAAAGAGCATGAGAGGTTGTGGTTTGGTGAAGATCTTGAGAGCTCTTGTAGTTCTGGTATAGTACTGTATCTGTGTTCTGCACTTTATGCCAGAACATGTCCTATTCTGGGCCTGCTAGGCAAGGTGGTGTTTTAAGACTCAGCATGATTACATTTACTGTTGAGGTGGGGTGTGCTGATAATTTGCCAGCAGTACAGAGATCATGCATAAGTTCTTGTCTTTATTATCAAATGCAGTTGGACGTTCTCATACTTCTCCTGCTTTACTGTGGTGTATAATAGCTGCAGCTGCCTAAGCAGATTGAGTTTACCAGCAACTTTACTAATGTTTTGGAGGCAAGTGGATCTGTAGAGTACTTTTTATGTTGGCATTCAGATTTCAATGGTAACTATCAGTTTTTCCCACTTGTAATGTGGGAAATGAGGCACAGAGTGATGAGGTGACCTGCGCAGTGTCGCAGCAGGTCAGTGACAGCATGGGGAACAAATCCTGAAGTTCTTGTTCTTCGGGCAGGGCCCACCTGGCTCGTTGTGTCTTCAGCTGACTCTGAATTCACTCTGTCTTCCCTGGAAGTTGTAGGTGCTACCCAGGGATAAACCTGCCAGACAAGTGTGGCATTCATGTTACATTTTGGGTATTGATGAATTGGTGAATTTCCTCTGTACTGGCCTGAGGACATTGTCTGTAGGGTATAGAGGTACAATTGAAAGTGATTGTGTTACTGACTGAAATCAGAGTTTGTTGGTTAACAAAGAGGAACCTTCACATACATTCTTCATCCCTTCTTGCAGTGAAGAGAAAGGGGCTGCCAAAATCCTTGGGCAGGTGGGTTCATTACAGTGGTTCATTAGGGGAGCTGACCTTGGCTTGCTTCGGTGATACCACTACTTCTAGATATGTGCTCATACTTTTAAGTTGTCTTCAAACTATTTGCTTAATGTGAAAGCACACAGAGAATTGATTGTTGGACAAGGTAAGAATTCTTTTAAAGCAGTTCTGAAATGTGGAGGATATGGATGGATAGCCATGTCCTTATGCACAGAGAATTCAGTCTTTTTAAAAAGAGACTTATGATAGTGTTTGTTATAACAATTGCAGATATGAACACCAGAAAGTGGAATTTCCTGCTGGAGGACTATCCCAAACTAAGTGAGTAGCTGCATTTTCCTGGCTAGGGCTATTTTCTGGGGAGGTGAATGAATCATAGCTTCATTTCTTGGGCTGAGCCTTTTCACTATGGGGAGATATGTTGCTAACGAACTGTGAAGCAGGTGTCTTCCTGTTTTGTCAGACATTTACACTGTTTGCCCAGACTCAAAACTTTATAAATGTGTGTTATTCATGGCAGTCCTTTAGGGGCCCACTGGGAGAGTGGATCTGTTTTGTCGGATTCTGCACTGAATTTCTGTGCCGTTTGTTAGAGCACATGGATGTATTTACTATCACAAAGTTATTTTTATTGCTTATAATGTACAGCAGCTCTACTTGAACTAAGGAGTTGCAAGAGAATGGATTCCTCTGTTTCTGCTTGCCAAATTTGAAGAGGTTGGCATGGTGGTTTCCCAGCCTTCCTATCCTCACAGAAATTCTGTCATACTGACTCTTTTTAGCTGTGCTCCCCTTATCCTCAGTGCCAGCCTCGCTTGCTCCCTCTTGTGTGTATATCAATTCATAAACTGGCACCAGCCCCCCCTTGCTTAGAAAACAAACAAGTATCAGGCTGTTTTACTTCCAGTTCTTTAAGTAGTGTGCATGGTGGTGTGCTATTTCATTTCACACCCAGCAAATTTTGTTTTTCAGCTCAGAGGGCTAGGTTTTCAAGTCAACTGATGATTTCTGTAACAACCAGTTCTTCCACAGTTACAGTCTGGGTGGTGTCTAGCTGACTTTGTTCAGCCTTATATGTCACTACTGGTAATAATGGCTTTGCAGGCACCACACAACTGTTAAGTTTTCAATTGATGTACGAGGCAGGTTAAAATTCAGGTTGCTTCCATAGCTGAGTTGATTTTGAGGCAAAGAAGAAGAGCTGCTTGTTTCTCTTGCAGAAGTGTGCAGATCTGCTTGAAGCAGAGTCATTCTTTTTGAAGCAGAATTTCATACTCTTACTAAAATCCTTTTGTGCTGGCTGATGGATGCTTAAAAGAAAGCCTAGCAAAAAAATCTTCATAAGAGAGCATCATATTTCCCCTTGCAAGTGGAATCTAAGGGCATACTGTTGCTACAATGGTCATTTCTTGGTAGAAGTTTACCAGTAGACTCCTACCTTTATGCATCTGTGTAATGCTGGTGAAACTATGACTCACTGAACTGAAATGTAGAACTGTGGTTTGTTGTGTTTTGTTTTTGTTTATTTTTTTTTAAAATGGATGCCACTTTGCAGAATAATCCAGTCTCAGCAGCATGCTCCTAGCGCATCTGCTTCTTGGTTTTTTATGTTTACTTAAGTTTATAGAGTACTTTGAGATGAATAGCATTACACAAGTCCTACATATTACTGTTTATCATCCCAGTCAGCCTGCTGTGTTTGCCTTGGTACTTGTGTAAGGGTATGTGGCTGTGCAATTTGATTGGGCTAAGCTTCAGAAAGATAATAAGCCAGGTGCTCTAGACACGTCCTTAGGAAGTGTGAATGGGTGTTTCAGAACTGAAATGCTGTTGCTTAGAGTAGTTTTTCCTCCAGCATGGGCTCCTGCTTCCATGGGATACCAAAGCACATTTGAGTATCTGCAAATTGAGTATCTGCATGTTCCTATGATGCATGTCTTAATAACATTAGTAATAGTTGTAGGGCTGAAAGCCATGTGGTGGGGCCTTGTAGGAATGCCTGATCTTGAAAACAAGTGAGTGTATCTTGGTGGAGACTTATGAAACTCGAGGACTGAGATGTTGACAGGTCCTGATTTCAGTAAGAGCTGGTGATCTCTCACAATTTGCTAAAAGGGCCTTTTGTACATGCAAAGGGCCAGATCCTGTAGGACATGCTAGGCAGTCTGAGCAACACATCATCTCCCAGTCTGTCGCTCTCTCAGCCATGCTGGCTGGCAGTTGTATATATTGCATGAAGTATTCAGAATTCCACAGATTTGAGGAAAGCAAAAAAAATTTCCATAAATCTTCTTGCAGAGTGTAATTTGTGAGGGCATTTGAGGCTTCTAGCACGTGCCTTTTTGAGGAACAGCATTTGCTTTGTGCCTGTTCATTTACCTATGTCAAAATAAAAAAAAAAGAAAATAATTTTAAAAGGCTGGTTGCCATTTCCAGCAGAGTTATCTGTTAGCTGGGAACTGTTTGTAGAGGTTAATGTCTCTTTGCCTAGTTGCTCAGTCATCTTTATATAAAGGTCACTTCAGTAAAAAATGTCTGTTGGGTGAATCATGCTGGTGGCAGATATATCTTAATCACTCTCCCAGCTCATGTACAGAACAATAGCAACAGAATTATCAGTGAGCAAATTGTAGCAATTATGCTAACACATAGCTCAGTCTGTGAGTGTAATAACAAGCTTGTGCTGTACTTCGGGTGGAGAGAGTTCCTGCTATTGAAGAAGTATGAATTAAACTGGAGAGTTTAAAAAGTTTGGTCATTGCCCAACCACAAATGGAAATCTATTCATATGTATATTACTTGGAATTGCTTTCCCCCCTCATATGGCAGGGGTCCATCCTGCTGCTTTCCTCTTGGAAATAACTGAAATAAAAATACCTTAGTGAATTCTGGAGGTGCATTTACTGCTGGTATGGTGAGTTCTTATTTTTGCAAACAGAGTTGTTTTATGTCTTCCTGACTTCATATACAAAGCAACCACTAAATAAAAAAAAAGTTGCTTCCGGCAGTAAAGGATCTGTGCACATACATTTGTGTTCCTTGTGTAGAGGTGTCTTTTTTGTTTCTCAGTCAGTGGTCAAAGATTGATTATTAAACATGTTTTCCTGGTCCCAGCTCACTGCATGTTTTAAACTGGTATTTGTATAGAAATTTACTTTTGGATTAAAAAGAAATACGTTTATCTTTTTGGGATGGAACAGAGAGGCTGCTGGAGGGGTCTGAAATAAGATTGTCTAGGAGGAGAATTGCCCTAACACTTTGCTTGTTGTGATGCAGGGGTTGAAAAGATGAAGGCTCTGAGGTCTTTGCATAATGGAGGCTGAGGATCCCTTTAGTTCGACTGGAAAGGTTTTATGCTGCAGATAAAGTTCAGAGGCTTCATGGGTGAAACAACAATAGTGGTGAGGGACTCAAGTGGCTGCCTGTGGGCTGGTTCTGGCCTGCAAGCTACTTCTGTCCAGGGGAACAGCAGTGGACACCAGTTGAGCAGGGAGTTGCTGTTGGTACCATGTCCTTGAAGGATAGCTGTCAGAGTGCTGCTGATGGTAGTACAAGAGCAGTTTCTCTGAGTCTTGAGGTGCTTCCTGTTTTCTTATCCAAACGTGGTAAATGAGGGGTGATAAAGTGGAGACAGAGCCAAACCTGTGTGAATTTGGGGAACAGGAGGAGAAGAGTTTTCAAAGCCGAAGATGTATGATATTCTTTAGTTAACTGTGTCTTAGGTTACTCCTGATCCCTCAGGGATGGTGGAGACCTCAGAGGTGTTTAATGCAGAATCCCAAGGTCAAGATAAAGGTGCCCCTGCCTTCTAGGCTTCAGGAGCTCTTTTGTTCAAATCCATACTTTTATTTTTGAGTAAAGTGTGCCCTAAGCTGCCCTCAGTGTGAATAATCCAGCTCCAGCTGTATTAGTAGCAATCATCTCTGAATGATGGCATCAGACTTTCATTTTTTTATAACCAAGTCTAAATATGAGGGGAGGAGATGTGATTCATCATGTGGTTCTGAAATAGACTTCAGGGAAGAGGCCAGGCTAACACCTGTGCATGATGCAGTGCTTTCTTGAGCTGTTTCAGGATATGAAATAACATTGTTGATGAGGTCAAGGGTTGTGCCCTGACATCCATAATGTAAGTTGTGTGTATGTTGCCCCTTCTGATAATAAACTGCTCTATTCTTTGCAGTGGAAGTGTTACAGAGCCTTGTGTCAGTAGAAGTGGAGCCACTGCCTGAGGCAGTAATACAAACCTTTGCTGCTCAAATACAGAGATCTACATCACAGACAGACATTCCTGATGCTGACCTTTCAGTGGTGGACTCCAAAATTGTGACAAGCCTCATGCCCTTTCAGCGGGAAGGTGTGAAGTATGTCCTTTTTGCATGCTGTTAAGAGCTAGTCCTTGCCTAGAATTGTGTACTTTATATTGGTGCCCAGGCTGCATTCTCTTCCATGGAGGGTTCCAGAATCTTGGGCTGTTACACTCTGGGCTGTTGGTTGTTTGGTATGGTATGGTTTGTTTTGTTGGGCTTTTTTTTTTTTGTGGATTTTTTTTTTCCTTTGAGTGACACATCTATTCTGTTTCTAGCTAGAATTCTTCATCATGAGTCAAGAGGAAAGTAGCATTTTGCTAGTCTCATAAAATTGTTCAAATGATACATCTCTGATCTCCCTCTTGTGATTCAGTATGTGCCTAATTGTCATATGATTTTTTTTATTTTGTAAGGTCATCTTTTTTCTTTTTTTTTTCCCCAAGTGCATTTCTTCTGTTGTTGTTTTTTAAATATTAACTACACATGGGAAAGTGCCAGGAAATGGGACCCAGTCCCTGAAAGATTTAAAATTACTAATTGTATGTAGAGATAAACTTTTAAATGTCCCTGTTCCCATCATATATGGTCATTAGTTGTTGACTTCAAGATGCGATCCAGGAAAGTTTGTACTTACTGGTATTAATGTGGAATAGTTATATAATATTTTCTTATCTCAGCCAGGATGAACTCTGGGACTGAATGTGAGTAATATCGTGGAAAGAATGTGCTTTAAATAATTGTAAGGTCTTGAGACTACTCCTCATGACATCAAAGTCTCTAAGGACTGGGCTGAACCACTCTGTTCAGGAACTTCCAAGCTTTGAGAGATTTGTGAAAGTTGCTCACTTGTGTTGAGACTAAGGGAGAAGATGCAGGTTTACTGAAGAACCCAGATCACTTCCAGGTCATCCACATTATAGGTTTGGTGATGAGTTATGCTCATCTTGGCTGCCAGGGCAGATAGTAATCCATTTCTTCACTCTGACTTATTTCCCCTCTCTAATTTCTCCAGTTTTGCAATTTTAAGAAATGGACGTTTACTTCTTGCGGATGACATGGGCTTGGGCAAGACCATCCAGGCGATCTGCATTGCTGCATATTACCGAAAGGAATGGCCGTTGCTGGTGGTGACTCCTTCTTCCGTGAGGTTTACATGGGCAGAGGTACTGTGAGCTTGAGCGTGTGCAGGTGGCCGGTAGAGGACATGTGTGATGGTTATGCTGTGTTGCACTCTGTACAAGTTAAAATTTTAAGAATATGTATATTAAGGAGAAGAAGCTAAAAATTGTACTCATTTAGAAAGTTGAGGGGGGAAAATTGCTTGGCACTGACTGTATATGCCTCTTTTCTTTTATTGGCCAATTTTGTGGTCCTGCTGATCTTTTGGAAAGAGGGAGATCAAGAGAAAGTGTCTCCTCTGACCCTCTGTTAACTTTGTGCAAGTCAGCTGGCTCCAAGGGAGCATTTTACTCATCAGTGTCAAAGACAATAGTTGCATGCAAGCAATTGCCTGTTGTTTTCAAGCCCTTCATAGCAGTATTTGCCAGTCCCTTGGCTGGAATAAAAGCCCAGGTGCTGGGATTCTCTGCTCTGTTCAAGAGGCCCCATTATCATCATCATTAAGTGTCTGTTGTAATATGTCTTTTGGCCTGTCCACTGTATGCTGCTGGCTCCTCAGGGTCCTTTATTAATGTTGATCAGAAGCCCAAGAAAGCTTATATGGTTGGGAGAAATGTATCTTGAAATAAATGACTGTCATGGATTGTACACTGAGGCTGTTGGGTTGCCATAGGCTAGTGAAATGTTCACTGTGGGAGAAAAAAGTGAGCCAGAGGTTTTAGGTCAGTAATTTCATGCCTGAGCAGGGGTGGATGGGAGTTTAGTTTTCCCTGGAATGTTGCATTGACAAGAAGTGTATTGACTGGGATTTGCTGGTTTTGTGCTGTAACTGGGTTGTTAGAGCATCTTGGCTTGTGTTTTCACATCCAGTAGTGTAACAAAATGTTGGGTGACAAGAAAAGAAAATTGTTTACTGAACAGGGGAGTGATGCTCATCGTGTTTGATATTTCAAAGGCATGTAGACCTCTGGGTCAACACCTAACCTGAATCTGTGGCTTCTGAGGGATACCTACTGGGAACAATTTGGGGCCTGGTTTCCTGAACTACTGGGCACCTGCAGCTAAACTCCTACATCCTGCTTCAAGAGATTTAAGCAATATGAGGTGTTTTGTGGTTTTTCTTTTTTTTCCTTTGACTGCTTGATTTCCTCTTCCTTCCCCTACTCCTGACTCCCGAGGAGGCTGTTGTGGGAGATGTTTTGTTAGAACATTTGCTTTAGAATGATCTGTATTGCTTTGTGGGTATGTGAAGGATGTAGGTCTAAGAAAAATGTGTCACACAATGTAGAAGAGGGTGGAGTTTATTATGGTCCGTAATCTACTCAGTTCATTCTTGTACAGATGTGTTTTACTGTATTGATAGATGCTTTTGTGGTGTCTCTGGAGCTGAATTGCCAGAAATTGTCTTCATCTCAGAATTGTCAGTGTTTTAGTTTGACTTTCTGGGCTCAGGCCACTGAGTGCCTTTATATTCAAGATGCCATAGGAAGCTAGCGGGAAGATGCGAGGTACTCTTGGGTGAGAAGTACTACAGCATGTGCATTTGAAGTTCAGCATTAAAACTTAAATAATTAACGGTCAGGGCAGTTTCAAAGCACTTCTTGTGGACAAAGGTCAGCGTCAAGTGAGAAATACAGCATGACTTTTATGGTGTGAATTAGTCATGTGCCCTTTATAAAAGGAGAGGGCAGTACAGCTAGGAGCTTCCAGATACTTTCTCATTGCTGCCACCTTTGTCTAAGTTTTGGCTTACCATCAGCCCCATATTTTTTGGTTGGGATCTAACCTTGCCTGCATGTTGGCCCATTTTGGTTGTGGTGCTTTCCATAAGTGGTGAAGGATAGTTAATTGTTAGTTTCTCACATACTGAGAAATGTGAGAAGCTCACAGTTAACTCCTCTGGCTGCTGCATGTGGTTGCTGAAGAGAAGAGAGGAATGATGCTTGAGGGATTTCCACAAGTGAAGGGCCTAGAGACAGAGGTGCCATTTCTCCTCACCACTTGGATACATTTCTGAAGGGACCAGATCCTGATTGCTAAAGCCCCAGCCAGCTCTCTGCAGAGCAACATCAGCAGAACTCAAATGTTGCAGAGAGGTTGCTGTCATTGGGGACACAATCATAAGGGAAATGGTGGGTGCTCAGTAGCTAACAGATGGGTTTGGGGGAGGATATCTTGCTCTGGTGTGTGGAGCATTTCAAGAGGTTGATTTGAATGACTATCACCATGTGTGTTTCAGCTGCTGTCACAGAGCAGCTGGTGTGTTGTCAACTTGATGTTTTTATTTTGTTTGTTTGGGGGTTTTTTTGGTAGACTTTTTAAGAGGTAATGGAAGAGTTCTTGTTGATCTGGATGAGTTGTACTTCATCCTCGCTGTGGAGTAAACATTGCTATAGTGAGAGATGTTAACTGCTTAGAAGTCTGTAGTTCACAGCCTGAGGTTTCCTGTTGAGTGAGAAAACTAAATTTCCCTATCAGTAGTGGTCACTGCGTTGTCTGGCTCTGAGCATAGCAGGTAACATTGTCAGGAGGTTATGCACTTTTCTACTACAGATCAGATTTTTGTTTTTTCAGTAAGAGGCAAGAATAGAGCATGTTTAAGCCTTCCTAGCTGTGGAAGGTAGATTTGGCCTTATAGCCTGAGTTCTGTTCTTGATCTTCCCATTACTAGGGTTGTTGCCTTGGGAAGGCTGCTTGCCCTTACTGTGCTCCTAGCTGATGTCTAATGGTGGGTGGGGTGATTCCATGTTCTAAGCATTCATGAGGATGCTCTGTGAAGTGCTTTGGAATCCTGACAGAGGACATAAGTACCAGAATGCAATTCATTGCTTTCCTCTTCCTCCAGGCATTTCACAGGTGGCTTCCATCCTTGAGTCCAGGTAGCACCAATGTCATAGTGACTGGCAAAGACAACCTAACAGCAGGCTTAATCAACATCATCAGCTTTGACCTCCTCAGCAAGATGGACAAGCAACTTAAGAGCACTTTCAAAGTAGTTATTATTGTAAGTGGTACACTAAAATTTTGAAGTTAATTGTATGCTGCAAATGGGGTAACCTTTGTGTTGTACAGCAGACAAGTGTAAAGAGGGCCATACTTAGGACTGAAACTATCTTGTAATTCTGGCTGTGATCAAAGCTCTCCATGAGTAGAAGCAGGAGATTTCTCTGATACCTTCTTAGGTAACTAGTAGAGTTTAATTCCTTTTTGATTCCTGAGTCTGTGTTTTCTCTTTTACTGGTTATGGTGCCTCTGCTTTCATTGTGGTTGGGCATGTCCGCTGCTGGAGAGAAAGGTGTTTAATGTGGTGTGTCAATACAATAGTCTTGGAATTGTATCTTTTTAAGGGGATTGGACTTCAGGGTGATGCTAGTGTTTATCCAGTAAACCAGATACCCACATACTTGATGTTGAGAGGTTAAAAGCCTCCAAAAATCTCCCTTTGCTTGTGTTCCACTGGCAATCTGCATTAAGCTTTCTTTGATCACTTGTATCATTTTTTTTGTAAATTACTTCAAAACCATTTTTTAACCTTTTACAGAGCCATGGTAGAAGGCTTTTTTTTAGATTTCAGTCATTCAAAACATCTAGTGTTTCAAATCCAGCTTGGATCAAAAGAGACCAAAAGTGTATACGTAGCTTAATATGAGTGTTTGATGTTGTCAGTCCAGTTATCAGCATACATATGCACCTGTCCCTAAGATCGTGACAATTGGAACATAATAATCCTTTTGTTTCTCAGCATGAGATGGGTATGTGGGAATAGATGGAGTTCTTTGGAGACGAAACTACCCATGGGGGAATTGTTTGTTTTGGTTTGGTTTTAATTTTTTTTTTTTTTTAATTTTTATTTTTTCCCTTGCCCATTCTCTGACAAGACATTCTGTCAGGGTGGAAATGCAGATTGTTACTTTTGTATGCTGGTGCTTGGAGTAAAGGGACTTGGGCTCTAGGGCTACTGCCCTGGAACCTTTTACCAGCCCTGAGCTGGCGGATGTTCTTTCTGTGTGTTTATATGTTCAAATTTGGATCCTGTATACGTTTTTACAGATGAGAGTAGTCCTACCGAGTGCTGAGCTTCCCTGCTTTTTCTTCCAATCTTCTTTTGATGGCAGGGAACATTAATGTAGCTTATTTGTTAATCAGGAGGGAGAAGGCTGTGCCTGAGAGGCTAAGCAGTTGTATTCTCTTTGCATGCATGGTTGCTTGCTCATCCACACGTGGAAAGATGAGAATGCACCCTTGGAGGGCGCCAATTACTTATTGTGTCTAAGTTCTGACTTGCTGCAGCAGTAGAAATGAAGCCTGTTTGGGAGTGATGTCTCAAGTAGGAGGCTATTATCCACCTGGTGAGCCCTATCAGCAGAACAGTTGGATCCTAATTAGATTTCTTTTTTTCCTTATCATTTTCATTAACCCCTTGTTTAGGGAAATGGCAGTGTATAGGCCTCCTATGTTTGCTGCATTTAAAGGACACATGGGGGCAAATGAATGTCAGTGGTGGAAATAATGTTCCTTTCTCCTTCCCTCTGCTCCCTTGTTTGTGGTCATTTGAGATTCATGGCTTTAAGGTTTGATTTCTGTTCCATTTGCTTGCAGCTGCCAGTTTGAATATAGGCAGCCTGCTACTCTCCGTGCTGTCTTTTCGTTTAGAATTTGATGTGACTATCCCAGTGCTTGAAATATCCCCTGGGATGATATGCTTGTAATATTAGATAGCTGTGAATACTGGGAATTTGTTCTGTAGCCTGCAGTTGGACTATGGATCAGAACTGTCTTCACTTTCATGCTTGTTTTGTTTCAGGATGAATCTCACTTCCTAAAGAACATAAAAACTGCACGATGCCGAGCTGCCATGCCTCTGCTCAAGGTGTGTATGCTGGGTGCCAAACCTGCAGCAGCTAAGGTCAGGCTCCCAAAGCAGCATTGCTCCATTTACCAGGTTTAGGAGCCAGCAGCTGAATTCTGTTGCTGTGCAAGTGGAAATCCAGGTAATGTAGATCCAAGAGCAAAATTTGTCTCTGGCTAAGCCACTTGTTCCCATGCAAATGTTAGATGGTAAGACCTAACAAAAGAACTTCAGAAGCTGCCTTAATCTAATTGTGGTACTGTCACTGATGAGTTTTATGGTGATGGGAAAAATGGAATGTCAAAACTTACTGAGTGCATTCAGGGAGAGTAGAAAGAATATAGTAGTGTCAACATAGCTCGTTTAATGGAAATAATCATTATCAGTTAATTCTTGGCACAAAACCACTGCTGTATATCAAAATGACATTACCTAGGTCCCTTCCTTGGCTTTGGTTTTGGGCTCTACTCTGTTACTGCAAGCTTCCAATGTATTTGTATGGCTGGGGTTTGGGAGCACTCCTGCTGGTTAAATATACAGAACTAGTAGGAGATGGCAGAATGCGAGGTTAGCAAGACAAGTGGCCCACAGAAGGGAGGCAATATTCAATTATGCAATAACAGGAGAAATGTAAATTTTAATGTCTGCCTGTTGTCCTGGGATCAAAGAATCAAACTCTCCCTGGTAGCCTGTAGCAGATTAAAGTTATTAGTAGTTTCTAGACACTGCAGAGTCTGTACATTAGAACAAGGTAAATGCAGTTCCTCTTCAGCAATTATCAGCAAGTGCGTATAAAGAGAAGATTCGATCTGTGATGGCTTTATAGCAACCAACTTTTATATGCAAGATTCCTAATGGCAAGCCGAAGGTGGTTGTCCTTGAATAACTTCATTGTTCTCTTTAAAGGCCTGATTCTTGTCTTCTCTTGGCTTTCAAATCACTTCAGGCTTTTAATGTTTGGAAACTAAGTAGGAGGTCCAATTTTATGAGCAGTTTGAAGTACAGTAATTAGGGTGTATGTCTGAAAATGGTGGAAAATAACAGATTTACCTCATTGCAAAATGCTCAAAAAATTGTCTCATCCTTTCCTACTTGTAGCTTTGTAAGGATCAGCTTGTCAAAATTATTTGCAGGCTACAAGATATGAGAGTGAAAGATGGTAGCTGTTAAGTGGAGGTTAATTGCCTGTATGCACTTACTGAGAATTTACAGTTTTATGCTGTCACATCACTGGTCTTAGACAATTGAGAACTGGTGCTTCTGAAACTGACTTTCAGTCTTCTGAAAGCATTAAGAGTCTCATGTTCCTATCATGTGTTGTCTCACCTGCAAGCAGCATACAGTACCGGTTGTTTTGTGTTAGATGTTCAGGTAAACTATTCTCCTGCTTGCTGATGGTAACTTCTGAAGTGAGTATTTGCTGTAATAGCCACTCTCTGCCCTCCTTGCTTTCCAGCACAGGTGTTTTGCTCTAAAACTAGCCCTTTTGGCAGCTTTGTCTTCAACTACTAGGGAGTGGTGCTGTGTTCACTACTGGTAAAGCACATCACAGGAATGCTTTCATATTTGAAAAAACTGCCAAAATATGAGGAGTTTTCATCACTCGAATACTGGATTTAACAACTCTGTCATATTTATAGTAAATAGTCAATGGCGTAAAAATGGGACTGTTTTAAGTATTTTACATGATACTTTGAGATTATTGAATAAGAGACATTGATAAACATGCTGCTGAGGATAATATTCTTGCTGTTGCCTTCTTTATGTTGAAAGGGTTAGAGCAGTACTGGGGCTCTTAGAAGAGACCAAAAAAAGGTGTTTCTGTAGGCAAGCCCTTGATAGGTACACTGCTTCTAGCACCTAAGTCCCTACCTTAAGGTCACAGTGTGAAGCCATGCCAGTAGTGTAACCAGAGCCCCTGGAGCCAGCTCATGCCTTGTCTATCTTCTAAGCATTGCCACTTCTAACTGTTGTTAGCATTATGCTACTTTAAACTTTCTGAAATTGCCATAGTTGCTTTTATTTCCTACGATGTTCCCAACATCCTAAAGCATGAAAGCTTAGCCTTGAACTGGCTTCTGGGGACAGAAAAGAAAAAAAAAAAATCTAAGAAATGTGATCTTTGGTTCTTACATGCTACAAAGATTTATGAGTCCACAATGATACTGGACAGACCTAAGTTAAAGTTTCTGAGCCTGAAATATTTCTGTCACTTCCATGTGTACTTAATAGATTCTTTTTATCTTGATAGAATCTGCTCCTGTGACTTCTCCATTTGAATAATAAGTAAAATATAAAAATTGTTGTGTTTAGACAGAACTGCACAATAATCAGATTAAATCAATACATTCATAGTAAAGACAGTTTACCTTGGATATTAATTTTGAATCTGCCTTGTTAGACAGCCAAGATGAATCTCTACCTCTGAAATATTTAACCCATGATTACAGCATTTAAAGCCTCAGTTTAGTTTTAATATCTGACATTGTCTTGTTTTCAAAATGAAGTGGTATTTTTAGCCACTCAGTAATAATTCATCTTTTCCTGCTCTCTTGTATATATTGCACAGCAAGCGTGGTATGGAATTGTCAAGCAGAACCATATATTAAACATGTGGCCTAAGTTTGTCAATTGGGAACTTCTAGACATTTTTTAATATTAAAAAAAACCCCATAAACTCTGTGTGTGTGTGCAGTCTTCGGTGTGCGTAGTACTCAGTATCTTTTGTGGCATACTTAGCTGCTGCCCTGACAGAGATTTAGGAAAGGTTTGCCTGGGGCAGTGGGAAGTGTGACCAGAAAAGACTTTTTAGTGCACTTTTACAATGGCTGGATGTGTGCAATGATCATGCTTGCTACCTGGTAGCTTGCCCCAGGTTGTCATTAGTTTAAAGTAAATATATAGACATGTTGTGCCCATTTTATTGTTATTGGACAAAACTTTGAGAGGAACTTAGTTACACAAACGGTAAGATAGGGTGAGCTGAAATAGCAGATGCAAAATATTTAGGCCAGATTTCTTATTCCCTTCATGTTCCCAGTGGATGTGCAAACCTGTGGGTGTGCAGACTTGTACATGGGGAGAATGCTTCATCTGCCTACATGGAACCAGGTGGCAGTTTGTACACAGTCTGTGTGCATCCCTGCAAAATTATGGAGGTGGATGGATTGAAAGCCATAGAAAACAGTCCTCTGATGTTTTGGCATGTGGCAAAAATCCTGCTTTCAAGGTCAGCCAGCTTTCACACTGGCCGGTCTGTGCCAGCAGCTGTGTGAGATCTGTCCCCAGCTTCAGCATCTCTCATGGTACTCAAGAGGGCTAGAAGTTCCTGTGTTCACAGTGGTCCTTTTGTCTTGTTTCCACACACATCAAAGTGAGAATAGCCTCATACTGTTAGGCTTTGCTTGAGTCACCGAAAGGCCTGGTCAGGGCTGGCTTGTCCCTGCTTCTAATCCAGAGCTGTGGCAATCAGTAATAGGACCTGTTTGTCACCTTTCTGTTTTCTTTAGTCTCGTGGTTGGGACTAAGTTCTCCTGGGCGTACTGACAATATTGGTTGTTCCCTTCGTCTCTGCCCTGTATCTGCCTCCCTCAAAGGCAGAAAGTGTCATGGTGTTATGCCTTTTGTAAGCATTTTGTCTTTACCTCCCAGGATGTCCTGGTTTCAGCTGGGATGGAGTTAATTGTCTTCCTAGTAGCTGGTACAGTGCTATGTTTTTGAGTTAGGTATGAGAAGAATGTTGATAACACTGACGTTTTCAGTTGTTGCTAAGTAATGTTTAGTCTAAAGTCAAGGATTTTTCAGCTTCTCGTGCCCAGCCAGCGAGAAAGCTGGAGGGGCACAAGAAGTTGGCACAGGACACAGCCAGGACAGCTGACCCAAAGTGGCCAATGGGGTATTCCATACCGTGTGACGTCACATCTAGTATAGAAACTGGGCGTAGTGGGGGCAGGGGGATCATCGATCGTTGGGTGGTGAGCAATTGCATTGTGCATCACTCGTATATTCTAATCCTTTTATTATTACTATTGTAATTTTATTAGTGTTATTATTATCATTATTAGTTTCTTCTTTTCTGTTCTATTAAACCATTCTTATCTGAACCCGTGAATTTTACTTCTTTTTCTCATTTTCTCCCCCATCCCACTGGGTGGCGGGGGGAAGTGAGTGAGCAGCTGCATGGTGCTCAGTTGCCGACTGGGGTTAAACCATGACACAAGATTGGACTGGCCCAGAGACATGAACATAGGAGAGGGAGTATACATGCTACCAATATCCATAAAACAGCAAAGCCCCAGGGGTGTAGATGAAGAAGAAACAGCAAACCAGAAGTTTTTCACTGATCAGTGGTGGGATCTCTTTGGGACCAGAGTGAAAAGGATTCTATATTCTTTGACCAGCCAAAGTGCTTCATAGTCTTTGTTCTTCTGTAATTGCATGGAGTACTGCAAGACAATGGAAACTGGGGAAGGTCCCAATGGAACATGGATGAGATTTTTGGAAGCACAACAGTAAGTTTTTAGTGAAGATCTGTGCTAGAAACTGAGAAATAAAAAATAGTATCAAATGACAGATTCCAGTGGTATAAAATGGTCTTATTCCTGTTGTGCTCCCTATGGGCTTTTTTCCAGAATATTTGGGTAATATTGCTAATGTGATTGTTCCTATTGAGCTGCTGTTCAGGTTAATAGCATGATGCACATCCTGATGTTTGCAGGGTTAAAGGTCTTTGTTTCTATTATGGAAGTCCAAATACATTGTGTGGCTGGAATCTAATACTCTTTGTGCTTGTTTTAATAAAGAGATGCTTAAAAATAATGAAGGGAAATAGGTCAGTGCTGAAGGTGGAAGGTGAGGAGGGAACACAAAAATCTCCCTTTCCAGTGCAAAATAAGTAGCAGCTGTCTTTAGGCATTACAAATCCATATGGATTGGATAAATAAACCTTTGCTTGTTGTCACCTGCTGAGAGAAGGAACTTCATCTTGAAATTGGAGAAGCTGTGGGCCCTCAAGGTTGCATCTTCAGATCTGCTCGTACTTTGCAGTTTCCCTTCCTTCTCAAAATAGGGAGGTAGTTTAATTTGCTTCAGTCATAGCTGATCATCGCCATGTGACACACATTATCTGTCTAGATGTCACTTAAGAATAGGGAAAGGCATTTATATTTTTTGGAATAACCACTGTAGGATCATCTTATGAAATGCAGATCCCTATCCGTCTTACCCAAGTACAGAAACAGACTCTTCAAAACAGCTGCAACCCTTTCCCTTTATCAAATCTTCTATTTCATCAGGTGATTATCTCTATTATATTATGGCAGCTCTCAGATTTTTTGTTTCACAGGATAAGGTATTCTTATGCTAAGCAGTTCAAAATGACAGAGTAAGCAAAAACTGGGGGCACAAGTAATTGTACAGCCAGGACCAGCCACACTTATTTAAAAAAGTTTGTCAGTCTGTTAGCATATGGCAGAGCTCATGCTGTGAAGTTCATTTAACACAGACACAGTCATTGTATGTTAATGAGGCTCTCTGCATGTTCAATTATTTCTTTGTGGCATAACCCCCCCCCCCCCCCCCCCCCCTTCAAATTAGTTGGGTGCTGGGTTTTGACCTCTAAAGTAAGTGTGATTGGGGTTACCATTATATAAATTATTCTTTGACTTTCAAAAGTGACTTTTGTAAATGTTGTCACAGCTGTGGAATTAATTCTTGCTGGTGTATTGTGTGTGCAAGTGTAATGCTACAAAGCCACAATTGTCTTATGTTACTGAAACCAGGACGCTTAGTAAACGAAGGCTGCAGACCAACTCTCCACTAGTCAAGTCACTGTCAGAGTTCCCTTAAGCAATCTCACAAGAAAGGAGCTGTAAGAACAGTCACAAGGACTCATGAGAGAGAGGAGTGCTTCTAGCGAAGATTAAACTTCATGCCTAAATGCTAATGAGCAGCTAATGTTACTACTTCTATGTGGAAATATGTATCAATTGATTACAGATCTGGTTTTGATAGAAAGTCCTTGCTGGTCCCTGCAATGTTATTTTCTGTGCTGTTGTTCCATATTATTCTTACAGACCTTGGAAGAAAGAGGGTAAGCTCCCACTCTTGACAGCACAGAAGGTTCAGCAGGAAACAAGAATTAAGCAGTGATCAGCAGAGACTTCTCTGCAGGAGCAAATCTTTATTGGCATCTATTCAAAAAGAGTTGCCACTAGAAAAAGAAATGTGAATCAAAGCCATTTCTTTCATCCAGAATTTAAGTAAGCCTTCAACACTCGAAACTTGTCTTCTTAGGATTTTTTTTTTCTTCTCTTCTTTCTTGGGCTCCTTCTGTCATGGATTTTAAAACTGAAAGGCATCCTTGGAATAATGAGTTAGACCACCTATGTTCCACACAATTTTCTGGAATTAATTTCTTCAAGTTCTTTACAGCTCTTGTAGAGCTAGTGTCTTTTGGGGTTTTTTTGTTGGTTTTGTTTTGTTCTGGTTTTTGTTTTTTACTTCTTGATTTGTTTAAAATGGTTAATTATGGAAGATGTATCGCAGCCCTTGGTAAGTGCTTGCAGTGGTTAGATACCCTATCTATTCAGGAATAAGTAGTGCACAGCAAAGCAGCAGCTGTACAAGTTTAGAATTCAAATAACATGTAACTTCATCATTCTCTCTTTTGATACCTATTCAGGGATTGGGGAAGGAGCCTGACTAATTGTTTTGACTACTGGGGAATTAGTGTTCCAACCCTGTCTCATGTAGCTCCTGGGGAACATCCTCCAAAGAGGAGGAGCCTTGAGAATGGCATAAACCCTTTCAACACCATTGGGTTTGTTGCATTTAATATGTCCCTGGTCTGTTTTGAGTGATCTTTTCTTGCTTTAGCTTGATCCAGAGTTATTTGAAATGAGCTGTCTGTAATTGCATGACCTCCATCTTGTCTTTTTCCTAGCAGTGGCCTTCTGTTAGTCCAGGAGGAAAAAGTTTAATTTGGACATTTCTTGCACATGTGGGACTGGCTTGTCCGTTTCAGCAGATCTCTCAGGGTGGTGTCAGTTTACTCCTTTCAGGCTTCTGCAACGCATCAGATATTGTCTACGTTCTGCTCAGTTGTCGTCCACTGTTACCTCAGTTTCAAAAACTGACCTAATTCCTGCTTTATCCCTTTTTTCCCCTCACGGGATCTGATATCTTTGGTCTCTGTGACTCCTCCCTCTTTAGAGTAGTATAGACACCTCTGTCTTGTGCAAACTGACTCTTACCTTGCGACATGTCCAAAGGTTTGACCTCTTCTTTTATTTAGTTCAATAAATATCCTGCTTTTTTAAATGTTTATGGGAATTGTCTGATCCTGGTATTGATCACATTTCCTTCTGATCCATTTAATAAGGATGGCAGGAGAAGACATGTTCCACCTTGATTACAACCTATATATAAATATCTGATAAAGAGTCCTGAAATTAATTTCCGGTAGCTGATCTGTGAACTCTTTCCACCAGACTTGGTTAGTAAGTGGATGAATCAGCTGAATAGATTTGGGTGACTGGTAGATCTCAGTAAAATGATAAAAGAATTTCATTTTCTTTTTCATTTAAATGTGAATGAGCTGTTGGTACAGATGTCACTCAAGAATCTCTTTGTTATTTTAATGAACCTGCATTAAACCATGCAGAAAATTACAAGGCATGTGTTATTTAACTACTATATGTGAATTTACAGCAGTAGAAATTCATAGCTCTCATCTAATAATAGAATTAGATAATAATGGAGATATGAGGGTAGAAAGGCATCTTGGAGGCTTTTATGTCTACAGTGTAATTTTTTTTCCCCACTTTTCGGGAGCACCTACTTTAGATACAGGTTTCCCAGCCCCTTCTTGTCTCCCCTACAACACATGTTTTACAATCTTCTTACATGATTTGTATTTATTAACTCATGTTCTAGCATCCAGCCAGCTGTGCCTAGACTCACCATGGCTGTCAGATGGGCATCTTCGGGTCCTGCTTCAGGCAGCTTCATCTTTCTTTTCTTGCTAGTAGAATTTCAAAAGAAAAAAAAAAATTAATAAAAAGTAAGAAAAAAATCTACTTCTCTGGATCTCTTCTGCTTTTGTGAGGAAGACAGTCTTGTTTATGGCTTGTTGTGGCAAGTTTATTACAAGACAATTTATTTTGGAGGTGAGGATGTACCTGAGAGGGTGTGTCATTTTCCTGTGACATCCGATGCCAAATGAAATGTTGAGCCAGCCGTAAAGATATTAATGTGTCTAGTGGGTAAATGCCAATTCGGAAAGTACTCTCATAAAAGTTGATGTACCCTTCCCTTATAGCATGTGGATGATGAATAAAAAACCAATATGGTTTGTCCTGTTTCCTAGAAGTTTTAAGCACTGTCCTTGAGCGTCTTCAGGCAGTGAAGGCTGAAAGTATCTGTGGAAAGTGAAGTACTCTTCCATTTAGGGTGCTTGGACAATGGCTCTGGGATTTTCTTTTGGAACTGGGGATGACTACTTAGCAGGTTCTGCTTATATTGTAAGCTGTATGATAACGATGCTCTGTTTTGCTTTCCCAGGCTGCCAGGAGAGTGATCTTGCTTTCGGGAACCCCTGCCATGTCGCGGCCTGCGGAGCTCTACACGCAGATCATGGCTGTCCAGCCAGCCTTCTTCTCACAGTTCCACTCCTTTGGGCTACGCTACTGTGATGCCAGGAAGGTACTTCAGTGGGGAAGTTGCAGACTGGGGCACTGCAAACAGCATTTTACTTTTTATTTCAAAATGTGGAGGCTTTTTCTTTCCTTCCTTCTATCTGTTGCTACATCTTTTTTGAGAAAGTCTCACTGCAGAGTAACATTTTGAAAGCTTTCAACCTGAGAAGCTCTAGATGCTGCAGTGGTGGGCCTGAGACATGGAGGCAGTAATGCTTCCTGTCAAAATCTGCCCTGAAAGCCAAGGAAGTAAAAAAAAAAAAAATAAAAAATTGTCCATAGCTGGGGAAAGGAGCCTATTCTAATAAGAACTTGCCCCCAGAGTGTTTTAAATGGGCAGAGTAACTATGGGGCCTTTAGGCAGCTGCAGGTTTGGGCTAATTGATTAAAAAACCAAACAAACAAAAAAACCAAACCCAAACCATTTACTACTCTGCTTTAGTGACTGTTTAACAAAGTAAGGCCTCTGTTGCTTGGGATTTTGGATTTTATACCTCTGGGTAAGTAAAAGATGAAGACTTATACTCTGTCTTTGTATTCCACCTTCTAATTCACGAAATGGATGTGATCCTCAGCATATCTTGGAAATAAGTTAACCTCTCTTATCTCTGCCAGCTGCTCAGCAGTGGTTTCAGCAGAGTCACCAAGTCCAACTAGTGCAAGATCTTGGCTCTGCAGGAAGCCAGCATTTGCAGCCATGATGGCAGGTGTCTGTCTTGCTCTCAACGTATGGGCAACTCAGCTGTCCTTGGATTTGCCATCTCTAGGACTGCTGTGTGTGTTGGAACACAGACTGCTAAGAGAAGAGCTCTTGCTGCTGCCTGTTGTACAAGGAGGCTCTAGGATCTTCTGTGCTGGTTGCATAGACACAAAAAGGGGAATCAAAGTTCCCCTGAGTTCTGATTTGGAGCAAGAGCCCTCTAATCTGGCTTGCCCTTCAGTTCCTCCAGGACAAGCATGTAGCAGTTAGCATGTGGCACAGAATGGCTTGTCAGTATAAGCATGGACCTGTAGTGCATGAACTTGCTTGCTCTGCTTTGTTCTTGAGTAATGCATTTCACTTCTTGTGCCTAAGACTGGGCAAAAACTTTCAGCAGAGTGGTTGGAAACACCAAATGACCATTTCAATGCTCAAAAATATTTACAGAAGAACTCATCATCAGTGTATGCCATAAAAATAGGTATAGCTATTAGTAGGGCTTTCATGTTTGTTTTCTTTTCTCTGTTTGGGGTAGCTAACATATGCCAAGTTTCTACCAAGAAGATTCATATTGCAGTCTTGTGTGAAGTTCTCAAGTCCCCTTTTTCCTAGATATGAATGCCCACTTTTACTTTCGTAGCTAGTGTAGTGCTGTTCTGCATATGTCCAAATGTGCAAGCTAGATGAGCAATTCATTTGCTTTGGTAGTCATATGCTGATGCCATTGATTAAAGTAAGGCCATTAGCACACAGAATCACAGATACAAAGCTTGAGTTCTGGAAGATGACAGCATTCATGTTAGCAAAGCACTGCTTTCCTGGCAGAGGATAAACTTACTGTTTCTCCATCCATAGTAGGAATCTTATGGAGAGAGAGGGCCACGTCCTCTGCTGAGCTTCATTATCTTTGTTGAAAGATTCTTGTCTGAGTATCGCTCGGAATGCTTCTTAGACGGAAATTAAGAGAAGCAGTTAAATCTTGTTGGTTTTCTGAAGTAAAAAGGAAAGCTGAATTGCAGCGTGTGAGTCTGAATGGGTTTGGAGTTTCATAAACCCTTTGAGGGTAAAGTTCTGCAGTCATACGGACCTCAGGTAAGATGTGGAATTGGATAAAAGAAATAAAATTGTTTTACACAATCCAGGTTGTAATTCTGTGTAAATCTGTGTATTCTGTGTAAATGAGTTTTCAACCTACAATGAAACTCAGCATGGAGGTCACAGTCTGCATCCGCTTCCCTTCAAAACCTCTGCAGGGTTTCTAGTACAATTTTGTTTCTCTGTTTGACCTGCCTCTTCTAGACAGTTGAACATTACTGGTCTTCTCACTGCTCACCTGGGACATTTTGCTACAGTTAATGTCAGTAAATGATAGAGTGAACCCAGAAAGACCTTGGTTATTTAAAGAAGTGGGGCTGCAGGAAATGAAGATATGTGGATAGTATTAGAGGAAAAAATGAGACTGCTGAATATTGGATTGCCATAGATCTACACAGCAATGAGTAAATTAAAAGGTGTTTTGATGATTCTAGTTGTTCCCTCATGAGTGTAGTATGTCCCTCAAGTTCCTTTTTGCAGCTCTAACCTGGATTATGTTAAGAGTTACATCCTCTCTGAAGAACTGTTGTGTACTTTTGCTGTCATTACTTAAATAGGTTCTTCTTTCTGTCCTAAAAGTGGCAGCATTATGAGTGGGGATGGAATTGCACAGAACCAGAGAGGTGTTGCAAGGCTTTTGGAGATCTGTCAGGATGAGAGGTGCTATGTAAAAATGTTTTGGTATTGATAATAAATCTGATTGCATTATAAGATTAAAGAAAAATTGACAGACTTGAACCATTCAATTTAAAACTAAAACCTGACTAGTTTCCGTTTGAAGAGAATAGATTTTATGACAGAAAATTGCAAATATCTGGCAGATGTGATTAGAAAAGATATAAAATAAAAGTTTATCATTTTGTAATGCAACCTCCCAGCATCTGTACTCTTAAAAATGCAGCAAGTGAAATGTCACCTGCTTATTTACAAAATATCTCAAGTCTGTTTCCCAAAATACATGCTGTGAATTCATTTTTCAAACTGGGTGATGTTGGCAAATATTAAACAATTTCTATCTGAGCACATGCTCTGAATTTGTAAGAGTTTGGCAGCTTCTACTAACACTGTGATAAGTTTACTGACTCATGTAAGATGCTGTAACACTTTGGTAAGAAAATCACAGTTGGAAGCATTTGTTCTGGAACGTTATGGATCAAAGCCAGATGTGTATTTTGGCAAAATAAATGTCCCTCTTTTTTCTCTCTCTTCTTTTCCACAATAGGATATACTAAACTATATTTTAATAATTTCCCAAATAATCATATTTTTTATTGCTCGCTAGGTGCAGCATGGAACTAGCATGTTTCCTTGTTTGCAAATTGTTCCAGCAACAGTCACCATAAAAGGAATTTAGTAATCTGAACATACTGTAGGGATTCTGCCTGTATATGTTTTTTAATATGACAGTAGATAGTATATTCGCTCTGTTTGTGCCTTGTTCTTTCAGTTGTGATGATGTTACTCTTCTGAAATGAATTGTGCTAGGTGGACACAACACATATGTATTACTTGCTTGTTATGGAAGTGGAAAGTGGAAAAACATGGGCTGCATGAGTAGAATGAGGTAGCCTGAGGAGAGTGTCCAGGCCCTGTAGCAGGTCTTGCTCAGCAGCCTAGTCAGTGTTGATCCCTGCTACGTAGCTACCAGTACCTTGAGCAGTGTGGGCAGAGGGCTTACGAGGCTGGGTACAGCACTAGGTGGGTCCTTCCTGGTTCCGTACATCTGCTCTGCTGGGTCCACAGAGTCTGAAGAATTGCAGAAAGGGGGCACGAAGACCGGGGCTCAGCACTATCAGTTTTCATGCAGCATGCCTAAAGCTAATAAACCCAGCTAGACTTGAGCCAGGTTTTTACGAACCTGAGGGATGTATCTGCACTGCACTCCTGGTTTCAGGGAAGAAGAGCTGTAATACCCATGTTGGCTTTTTGAGGGCTTGGCTTAGATCCAGGTGGGCTTATTACCTCTGGCTGTATACCACTGTGCTGTTGTCAGAGCCAAAGTTTTAACTCTACAGGATCCAAACTGGCTTTGTGTCTAGGGTTTGAATTGTTTCCTGCTTTAATGAACCAACTATAGATAATCAGATGGTACCATAATTATGTAGGAATAGATTAAGTCAAATGAGTTTTAGTGGTGGCCGTAAGTGCCAGAATCTGAAGTCAGTTAATGGTTCACATCAGTACAACATGGCAATAGAATTGCAGATTGTCCTGCTATTTCTCAGCCTGAAGTAGGAATGTTCACTTCCAGATACCAGTGAGGTCTTAATCGCCTGTAAGCTGTTTGCTTCCTCCTCTTTCTGTCTCATGGCATGTTCCCATCATTGTTCCATCAAAGCACCATCCCTTAATACAGTCAGTAATGTGACTAATCTCATGGCTGGTATGATTTATTTTGTCTCATGCATTCTACAGGAGAATGGAGGGTGCAGTGAATACTTTGGAGCTTTTTGTTATTTTACTTCCCTTTCTGGTTACACCTGGTTTCTCTTGGGGAAGGCAAATGAAAGATAGAGATTTTTAAGGTTAAATCTATTTTAGCAATTAATGTGGCACGATGAGAGTGGAGCAGCAGATCAAAAGGGTTGGTGCTGAGGCTCCTTACATCTCTGTTATATGCATTTCAGGAGGGTATATGTATACATATGTAGGGGGTTACTTTGGGTTGTTTTTCCAAGACCAGAGGTTGTATTTTTGGCTTTTTTTGGTGACACTGCCAGTAAGACTTGGAATTAGAGCTGTGAGGAGGATTTTGCCTACCCCCTGCTTTGATTTTCAGTATTACTGTAGCTGTATTTCATACACTTATTTGTGAAACTTCAGCAGAAAGGTATCTCTTTATCCTTTACTTCAGCATAAAAACCTTATTGGTCTCCTCTCCAAAACAAAATTTTTTAAAGACGTTTCTTTTGGGGAATGTACCAATTTTGATGCCGCTGTTTGTCAGCTTAGTTGTTCTTTCCTGGAGAACAAATGATAGGCTGTGGGGTTACTAGTAGAAGTGATGAGCTGAGATTAATTGAACAGCTATATATTGTCTGCACACAGGATCTTGGAGGATAGGGCAGGTTCAGAGGTGAGTGCTTCAAGGAGGAGTAAATGAAGGGTTTGTTCAGAGGAGCTTTGAAGTGATGATGCTTTGAAGAGACAATGGTTGGAGTGATGTATTGTGGGCCACAATTTATTTATGGTAATGGCAGAAACAGAGTATGTCAGGAAGCGGATCAAGAGACAGGTCACAGTGGGAAGCAAGCAATTTTGACCTAGCATTTACTGGGTATGTCAGACAAGTGTAACATCTCTGTGAAGGCATTTGGGTTAAGGATGTTTGTCCTCATGCTGTTAGAGAAGATTTTTGTGTATCTGCTTAAAACTGAAGTAAATGTGTGCACAGAATTGCAGTGAGTTCTGTCAGTCTGCCCAAAGCTGCAAGTGGAGAGCAGAAACACCTTGCTGTGTGAGGATGAATACCAGGGCACACAGTGCTGTGGTAGGGACCTCCACCTATCTGTGTAGTCCCTGAGCACCTGTAGATAGGAAAAAGGGAAATTTAAGTAACCTTCTCATGTTGAATGGATTAGTTTGTACACTTCTATCTTATTGCCATTTTTGTCAAATCTCTCTCCCTGCTGATCATAAAGTTCTTGCTTTGTCCAGTTTCCCTGGAAGTTTATTCTACTCTTGGATTGCCTGCAGACCAGTCTCTTTTAAGTTTGACACTGATAACTGCTTTGATCTTTCCCAGATGCCGTGGGGTTGGGACTACTCTGGATCATCCAACTTAAATGAACTGAAAATTTTGCTGGAAGAGTCCATCATGATCCGACGTCTGAAATCGGATGTGCTTTCCCAGCTTCCAGCAAAGCAACGCAAAATGGTTGTGGTGGCTCCTGAAGGCATTAGTGCAAAGACCAAAGCTGTCTTGGCAGCTGAAGCAAAGAAGATGGCCAAAGGATATGAAAGTGTAAGTCAGAAACTATTTTTGTGATAATCCATTGATATTTCAGATACCTTTATTTAAAAACATCAGTGGAAAAACAGTACCCTGAGTTCCAAGGAAGGTCAGAGCCACATCTCATGTGAAGGTGCAGTGGAAGGCTGTTGAAGGCACAGTTTTAAATGAATGTACAACACAATCAAAACAGCTCAGCTTTTTTTCCTTTTGATTTAAGTAGTTTACTTTGTCTCTTTGTGTGAAATACTGTTTCTTCTCTCTTTTTTTCCTCTCTCAATAGTCCTAATTGTCTTTTGTACCTCCTGCCTCTGTACTTACTCTTCTGTCTTGCCTTGTAATCCCATCCACCCTACAAACACAGCCTTGTTGAAGCTGCATTGTGAACGCAGCAGTAGCCAAAAATGTGAAGAGTGTATTTTTGCTTTTGTTTGTTTGTTTGTTTTTCTTGTATGGATGGCAAATGCATCTTCCAGGCTCCTAGGTTGCTAATACAGTTCTGTAAGAACTTAGGAGTTTTTTTCTTGCCATTTTAGTTGGGAAACGCTTTCTCAGCTAAAACTACATTTGTAATATGCTTGTCATCCGACTTGTAGGAGTTGAGTAGGAGGTGGGAAGGGAGGTGTCAGAAATAGGAGTGTGTGAGTATCTGCCATGCCCAGTGGCGAGTAGGAGATTTCACCCTCCAGTCCCCTTTTGTTGTGCATTTTTAGGCTGATTTTTTCCTAGCAAAGTGTTTATTGGCAGCAGCAGACATCCCATATATGTAAGGAAGAAGGAGGAAAGGTATTTCTGAGTCTCACATTTATTTATCTTTCTTTCTGCAGAAACAACAGGAGAAGGAAGCTCTTCTCCTCTTCTACAACAGAACGGCAGAAGCTAAAATCCACTCAGTTGTGTAAGCTGCATGTCATTGCTTCATTCTTGCGTAGTAAAATGTGTTTTTCCACTGAGAACAGGAAAACGGTGCAGGGACATGAAGCATAGCCTCAAGCCAGCTTAGAAAAAATTGATTTTAATTACAATGCACTAAACATTTTCTCCTCTCAGAGTTCCTAGGCTGAACAAGTCTTCTGATTTCATTCCAGATATGGATCTAAACTGTCTTTTGAGCCATCTAAAATTACTTGGTGTTTGGGACTTGGATCAAGTTCCCTGGTCCAGACCCTATTTCAGTTTAGGGAGGGGGGAAGTAATGAAACTAAAAGTATCAACAGAATTTGACAAAACAAACGCTGCAGTCCTGCTGCAGCAGGAACCCTGAGCCAAGAAGCTTATGAGATGGACTGAGCTTTAGTTGTAGCATGCTTTAAGGATGTTACAGCCCCTACTGAAGTTCTTGGCTCTTCCACAGAGCTCACATGGGACCTCAGTAGCAAAAGTTTTCTATCATAAGTGTGCTTTTAAGTCTGTCTTTCCTAGGAATAATTTCCTTCTGTGACTTTCCATGCCCTTGCATCCTTAGCCTTTCTGCTGGGACTACAAAGGAGTTGCTTTAGGTCATATAGCATGACTTTTTAATAAGTAGTATGCTAATAACATGAAAACAGTTTACTTTTCTGCAGTGCTGTGAATGTAGGGACCCGCTGATGTGCACTGCGTGATTTCACAGTCTCAGACCTTGCTGCAGAATTTGCCTGTTTGGCACAGAACTGCACTTCAGAGTCCCAGCGCTCATTTCTGTAGAAGAGTTTCTTCCTTTTATGTTAGTGAACAGTTAGAAGACTTTCTTCATTTTATTTCAGTTGCAAGTGTGAACTGAATATAAAATCATGAAGTGCTGTTTACTTGACTCTCTGGTAGGAACTAGTCCATCTTTTTCTGGGGTTTAGTAGCATTTAAAATACCACTGCCAACTAATGGTACTGTCCTATGATCATCAGCACCTCCCATGTCTTGCCCTTGATGACAGTCTTCCATTGCTTCCATTTGTTAAATGGAATATGGGAATGGGATGTAAAATAATTGTAATATGTTGGCATCTGCTTGTTATACTGAATGTTTGCTTTGATACTTGTTTTAAAATCCAGCAATCCCACTTCTCTCCCAGATTTCTGTGTTAAATGATATTGTCACATAATTGGGGTCTGAACTTCACAAACCCTGGGAACTGTCTGCAAAGCACTGATACATCTTAATACAGCGCTGGAAATCCTGCTTGGTGTTTTCTGACAGTTGCTGCTGACCTAAGCTGTGTTGTATTTAGCAAAGAACTTGGTATTCCTGATCTTTGCAACAACTCTCTTATTCCAAAGAAAAGATGACATTTGTATCATCTGTTCTGATGGCTGTTGCTATAGTTAGTTACAAATTTTAGGCTTATAGGTGTTTTTCAGGCTCCAGTTGACCTGATTGTAACAGAAGTTACTACACAGGAATGGATTCTGTAGCTCTGCAATTAGTCCATGGCAAAAGCCAGATGTTTTCATTTAATTAACACTGTTTATCTGCATTTAAAAGGACTCTTGTTACCTTTCATTGGTCATTAGCCTATATGGATAATTCCTAGAAATAGCTGATGTATTTAGATTGTTAAGCTGTAGTAAATTGTCAGTGTGAACCCTTGCAAGAAAAGCTACTTTTAGGATACTCTGATTCATGCGTTGAGACCTTTTCTTCTAAAATAAAAACAATCCTGAGTAAACATAGGAAGGATAATTGTATACAGATTATCTTAGTGTATTGTGATTGTGCAAAAGTTAAAAATATAGAAGGGCAAATGAGATCATCAAATAAGTATAGATGACTTCCAGTTGATTGGTCTGGGATGTCACATTTCAAGTAGGATGTAATAAATTGATTCTCAGTGATACTCAAGTATAAATGTAGGCAGCTGTCCTGCTGTGGTGAAGAAAAATGAGTGGATTTTCCTGCGATGTCTTTTTTAATCTCTAGGAGACTTGACTTGCTACTTGCATTTTACTGCAACTTTTTTATGCTAGCCTATTTCCTAGTTTCTGTATATAGATGAGCAATATCTTTAAAGTTTGTTGTGAGCAAAGCCTGTATTCTCTCAGCACATAATTTTATAGAGTTTGGGGTTTTTCTCTGTTTTCATGTAGAGAATACATCCTGGAGTTACTGGAAAGTGGGAATGATAAATTCCTGGTGTTTGCTCATCACAAGATAATGCTGGATGCAATAGTTGCAGAGCTGGAGAAGAAAGTAAGTAATTGACTGAGTCGTCTTAACTTTATCATTATTCCAGCTTCAAAGCTGTTTAAGACCTCCCCAGAGTTACGGCTGGTCAGATAGTTTATGAAAGTTAGTGGCAGAGATAATTTCTACTTGCTGTGCTTCTGAATGTGCCCTTCACTGAGGGAGCTGAGCTGTCAGGGTGAATGCCTCACAGGATGCACTTTGTATTAGCTGAATGGCTTTTGTTGTATTTAATGTTCTTTAATCTCCATTGTCTGCCCTGGAGCTTGTGTAATTCTTGGAGGAGTGTTACCCTGTGTGGCTATCTCCGCTTTGTCTTCCAACCTTTCCTCAGAGAGGGAGAATGTAACAACCCAAGTCCAGCTATGGCTGCCTGCCATTATCTCTGTGGTGCTCTTACATTTTTGAACTGGAATACTGTAGGGAGACTTGATAGACCTGCCAGTCATCTCTCCGACTTCACAAGTGTTTGTCTAATTATTCATGTGAGACTTCTGTGGATGCCCCTAAGGAGTTCTGGGTCATGCTGGGGCAGTGTGAAAGATGGTTTAAGTTAATATTCCAAACTATAAACCACAGTGGCAGTGGTGACTTTGCTGCTTCTGTGGCAGCAACCTCCAGTAGAGCAAGGAGGTTGGACACTGAAGAGTTATGGCCCTGCATCACCCAAGCTTGTCATGCCTCTCCTGAGCCTACCACAGAGCAACTGAGATGTGTAGGATCCCATCTCCTCCCATCACAAACAGGGGAAAACTTAGGGAGGTTGGGGAGGTTGTAGCAGCTGTAACATCAGCACACAGACAGTGTTCAGCTTTGTATTAAGCCAGTTGCCTTTCCACTGTACTTGAGTTGCCAGCTTCTTGCTGTCACTTGAGTTGCAGGAAGTTGCTCAGAACTGCTGGGAGAACAATAGATATAAGAGCAAGTCATGCATTGTGAACAAAGGTGAGGTACATTATATGCTGAGCTACAGTGCCTCTGCCTTAAAGATCAGGAAAGGTCTTAAAAATACAACTGTTGGCTTTTTACTTTCCTGGTTCTGCCATGGGGAAGGGAAACAGAATCCACTAAAACATGGGAGGAGGATACGGAAAAGGGGATACAAGGCCTCTAGAAAGTATCTTCTTCTGCCTTTTCACAGCACGTTGAATACATTCGCATTGATGGCTCCACACCTTCAGCCGAGCGGCAGTTTCTGTGCCAGAAGTTCCAGTTCTCAGAGAAGCAGGTTGTGGCCGTCCTGTCCCTTACTGCCGCAAACATGGGCCTGACGTTGTCTGCTGCGGACCTGGTGGTGTTTGCAGAGCTCTTCTGGAACCCCGGGGTATGCGTCCTGGAGGGACAAGGGTTGGATGCTCCCTGGAGAGCAGAAACATTGGTGCTTAGGAGGAGACGTAATGGGCAGGGGACTTTATCTAGGGTTTTTCTCTTTCTTTCTCTGATGGCTACTTGTCTGTGCACCCCCAGGTGCCTGGGCTTGAACCAGTGAGGCTGATTACACAGCTTGCTGGCTGGAGAAGACAGTGTGAAAGGGAAACATGCTCTTGTTTCTTAATTTGACAACCGCTTCTCAACCGCTTGCCCAGCCAAGACCTGAAAGAGTCCATCATCAATGCTGACCCTTTACTTACGAAAATGCTCATTGCCTTTTGGGAACATCATGCACCAGATTACTTCTTGGCTTAATCTGTGTTTGAGCATGCAGTTGTTAACAGGATCCAGATGAAAAATAGTTGCTAAGCACAAGAAATGAGATCTCCCTGCTCTCTGGTGCTTACACTGTTTCTTAGATGTTGCAGTTCTCACCTTATTTTCTTTGTCATGTTTTTACATAAAGGTTTTGATTCAAGCAGAAGATCGGGCACATCGAATTGGACAGACCAGCTCTGTTAATATTCACTACCTGGTGGCTAAAGGCACAGCAGATGACTATTTATGGTAGGAAGTGGGAAAGATACTTTGGTTCTTCTGCCACCTGTTTTCACTGTTTGTCACATATGTGATGTAAGGTGCTTAATGTTAGAGCTGATTTCCACAGCCTATGAGATGAGGAGCAACAACTGCCAATCAGGGCTGCTGTGAGCTGGTGACATGGCCTGGCCACAGTGGACATAACTAAGTAGATGACAAGCAGGAGGAATAAAAGTAGTTATCTGAAAAAGAAAGGACTGTTGAGAGAAATTCTGGGAGAGTTGATGCATCTAAAAACTTCACAGCCTCTGTGTAAGAAGAAGGAATTGTCTTAGATACAGCCCAGAACATTTGTGTGCTGGGGTACTGTAAAGTGCTGAGTACTTTCAAGCAAATTCAACAGACACTAGAGATGGTTCCCTGTATTGTGGATCAGGTCTGAGGAGCAATCTGGCTGCTGAGTGCTTGGGCAGGGAGCTGTGGAGGAGGACTGCACTGTTGCTTTCCTCTTGCTTTTCAGTGAGCCCTTCAGATAAATTAAAAAAGTGCTACTGACCCACCTCTGGAGAGTTGCAGTCTGAGCCTTTTTGGCTGCAGTGAGAGCTATGGGTGGACACTGGTCCTTAGGGCTGGGGAATCTGACATCCTGGGGAAGGGGAGGGTCTAAGGAATCCTTAGGGCTGCAAGGGAACTGACCTATCATTATCCACCAGCTGGTTCATTTAAAGTTCAAAATTGCATCTTTATTACCTTGTTTAAAGGACGAATGAACTAAGTGAACTTGTGCCATTCCCAGAATATCATGATGGCAAATAATTATAACCCTACAATGCAGGGATCTGGAAACTGATGCATCGCCCACGTTTCATGGAAAGTTAATGACAGTAATTCTGCCTTTATTTGTGAAATGCTGTCCATGCAGTCATTAATGCTTAATGGGAAGGAAATATGGCTCTTCAAAGAAGGACAGTGGCATCCTTTTTAATGGCGAGAAAAAGAACAAGACGACAAGGCTATTTGGTAAATGCATTAATTGTGCTGTGGCCTTTGCTTCTTGAAAAGTATCCAGTCTGCAGGTGTGGTTGGGACCTCTCCGCCTCTTGAGCCAGTGATAGATTCTTCTTCCTGCCATACATCGGGATATACCCTAGAAATGCTGATGTGTCTGTTGATGGGGATTACCATTGCTTACCTTGGAGACTGAAAACACAGGCTATTGGAACTCCCTTTAGCTACATCTTCTTGTTCTGACTTCATACCATTGGTGTTGCCTCAGTCAACTAGTTTCCCTGTTGGATATGTGTGTTCTCCAAATATTTATAGCCTGAAATCCTCTTCTTGTTACTTACTTAAATTGGATTATGTGGTGGGTTGACCCTGGCTGGACGCCAGGTGCCCACCAAAGCCGCTCTATCACTCCTCCTCCTCAACTGGACAGGGAGAGAAAATAGAACAAAAGGCTCGTGGATCGAGATAAGGACAGGGAGAGATCACTCAGCAATTACCATCACAGGCAAAACAGACTCAACTTGGGGAAACTCGTTTAATTTATTACTAATCAAATATGAGTAGGATAATGAGAAGTAAAACCAAATCTTAAAACACATTCCCCCACCCCTCCCTTTTCCCTGGGCTTAACGTTACTCCCAATTTTCTCTATCCCCTCCCCCTGAGCGGCACACAGGGACAGGGAATGGTGGTTGCGGTCAGTTCATAGAATCGTTGAATGGTTTGGGTTGGAAGGGACTTTAAAGATAATCTAGTTCCAACCCCCCTGCCTTGGGCAGGAATGCCTTCCACTAGACCAGGTTGGTCAAAGCCCCATCCAACCTGGCCTTGAACACTTCCAGGGATGGGGCATCCACAGCCTCTCTGGCTGTGGGCCTCTCTGGGCAACCTCTTCCAGTCCCTCACCATCCTCACAGTGAAGAGCTTCTTCCTTACATCTAATCTAAATCTATGCTCTTTCATTTTAAAGCCATTACCCCTTGTCCTTTCACTACATGCCCTTGTAAAAAGTCCCTCTCCAGCTTTCTTGTAGGACCCCCTTTAGGTACTGGAAGGCTGCTACAAGGTCACCCCAGAGCCTTCTCTTGTCCAAGCTGAACAACCCCAACTTGCTCAGCCTCTTTTCACAGGAGGGGTGCTCCAGCCCTCTGATGATCTTTGTGGCCCTCCTCTGGACTTGGTCCAATAGGTCCATGTCCTCCTTATGTTGGGGGCCCCAGAGCTGAACGCAGTACTCCGGGTGGGGTCTCACGAGAGTGGAGTAGTTCATCGCACGTTGTTTCTGCCGCTCCTTCCTCCTCAGGGGGAGGACTCCTCACACTCTTCCCCTGCTCCAGTGTGGGGTTCTTCCCACAGGAGACTATTCTCCACAAACTTCTCCAACATGAGTCCTTCCCACAGGCTACAGTTCTTCATGAATTGCTCCAATGTGGGTCCCTTCCATGGGTTCACAAGTCTTGCCAGCAAACCTGCCCCAGCATGGACTCCTCTCTCCACGGGGCCACAGGTCCTGCCAGGAGCCTGCTCCAGTGTGGGCTTCCCATGGGGTCACAGCCTCCTTTGGGCACCCACCTGCTCCAGCATGGGGTCCGCCACGGGCTGCAGGTGGATATCTGCTCCACCGTGGACCTCCATGGGCTGCAGGGGGACAGCCTGCCTCACCATGGTCTTCCCCACAGGCTGCAGGGGAATCTCTGCTCTGGCACCTGGAACATCTCCTCCCCCTCCTTCTTCACTGACCTGGGGGTCTGCAGGGTTGTTTCTCTCACATATTCTCCCTCTCCAGCTGCAGTTTCTGTTGCACAGCTCGTTTTTTTTTCCCCCTTCTTAAATCTGTTACCCCAGAGGCACTACCACCGTCGCTGATGGGCTGGGCCTTGGCCAGCAGCAGGTCCGTCTTGGAGCCGGCTGGCATTGACTCTGTCAGACACAGGGGAAGCTTCTGGCAGCTTTTCACAGAAGCCACCCCTTTAGCCACCCTGCTACCAAAACCTTGTCACACAGACCCAATACAGATTGATATTTATGTTGGATTGATTGATATCCCAAAGCAGCATACAGTCATCACAAACAAGAGCAGGACAGGTTAAGGACCTAACTAGCTTTGGTAGAAAAGCCATTTTATACCCCTGTTATATCTTTTTTCCATCTACACATAGTAAATGACTCAGTGTCCTTGCATGGTTTTTTCTTCCTTTCAGTACTATCTGTTTATCTCTCCTAGGCCAATGATTCAAGAGAAAATCAAAGTGCTGGGGGAAGCCGGTCTTTCAGAAACCAATTTCTCAAAAACAGCTGAATCCACTAATTACTGCCCTAAGGTAATTGACCTGAAAGAATATCGATGGTCCCTGGGAAAGGCTGAATAGGCTTTGGCTTGTGTACATCTAGACTGGTAGGTGGTTGGCAGGCTGACCTTATGCCTGTTCTGCCTTTAATACCACAGACCAGATTCTCCAACTCCTCCCAGGAGCCATGCTTTGACTTGGACTCTCCACAGAGTTCCCAAACCTGCTGCATGCAAGGAGACATGATAGCCTCTATAGCATATATATGTCTCTGAGATATATGTATGTATGAGATATATATATATATCATATGATACATGTACACACATGCGCACTGTGTCAGGGGGAGGACCCTGTTACTGTTGCTCACTTTTTTTTTAATATGACAATGTATATGCAGATTCTGTCTGTTCTAATTTCTCAGCCAGATCCAAAGCAGAAGACCATCTACGACCTTTTCCAGAGGACCTTCTCTGAGAGCGGAGGTGACACTGATGAACTTTTGCTTTTGGAGGCAGCTGATGCTTGCTGCGAGTTTGACTCTGGCAGTGCCTTGCAAGATACAGAAGGAGAGACATGTCCAGTGAGTCCCCCCAAAAAGCGGCGTATTGAGGAGTTTTTTAAAGTGTAATGGTGACAGCAAAAGAGGTGGTGGCTAAGAGATTATTATTTTTTTAATTAAAATGGGAAAACAAAAGCAATCAAGTATTATCTTTTGAGTTTTCAAAAATAAAAGACTTTAAGTTTCCTGTATCTCTAGTGCATTTCATCTCAAAGGATGAGAAGGCAGTCTGACAGATGTGTGACAGATGAGCAGCGCACACCTGGCAGTCTGCAGGTTTTGCAGTCCTGGTTTTGCTGATGACTGAATGGCCATGGGCAAGTAGCATGCTGCTTTGTTTCAGCATGTCAGCCTCCACAGTTGTTTTGTTTAAAAAGCAGATAATGGTTGTCTGTCCACAAGGTAGAACTGTTGTGAAAACTAGCTTCTCAGCAGCTGCAGAGTGCTTTTAACAGTCAGTTTTCCAAGAATTTTAGTCTGGATTTATAGGAGTTGGTTCACTGGCAAAATTTGGCCCTTAGCTCATTCACAAACTGGTGCTCTGGTAGTCATTTTGGCAGTGAGGAGAAAAGATCCAGACAGATCTTGAGGTTTTGTGGAGGTGGGGGAGAAGAGAAAGAGCCCCAGATTTTTGTCTGTGCAGAGCAGTCAGTACCTTCAAACTAAGAAGTATAACTGTCTGCCAGGAGGTGTGTATTGCCTGTTAGGCACATGTCTGCCTGAGCACACTGATCTCTGGCCTAATCTACTAAATCTTATGACCTGCTCCAGGGTATGTGCTTCTTGTGTCAGTGGAGGGTGAAGCTTGTGCTGACTACCAGGGATTAAGCCTCGCTGCTCAGGAAGGGGGCGTGTGTGTTTTGTTCAAGGCTCGAAACCGATTTCCACAGTTGAGTGAGGAGAAGGGGACGTGTGGACTTTTGCCCTTGTTTTGTAAGAAACCGACTCTGAACTGAGCTGTTTAAATAAAAAGTTGTTTTAAGTCGTGGTTCCCAAACTTTTGGTACTTTTTTTATTTTAGAATTTTATCTCCCATTTGGACCTTCAGCTTGAGAAATATGTGATGCAGTGGAAATACCAGTGGGTTTTGGTTTTGTTTTTTTTTTTAATATTTACAGTGGCTGAAAGATAGGTCTTTTTGGGGATGCTTTCTCTTGTGCTTTCCTAAATGCATCAACTTTCAAAAGGGAAACTCCCATGATACTTTGCTTGTAGATGAATCAACAGCTACTTTCCTAAGGCATTTAGGCTGGTACCCTAGCACCTGTTATTTGCTCCCATTACAGCTCTGTGCAGGTTACACTGAGAATGCCAAAAGCAGCACTGTTGCTTGATGCAGTGATTAAAATGCCTGTTTTCAATTTGTGATAGTCTCTGTCATGCTCTCAGCCCTGTGAACTGGGAGACCTGAACTCCCAGCCCCAGTGCTGCCTGAGCAAACCTGCTCTTTGGTTCCTTTCAGGAGCTCGTGACACAGTCGCTTTCCCTTGGGCATGGCCTGATTCCACTTCATGGTGGTGATGCCGCTGCAAAAACTATAGGCCAGTGCTGATGTGGGCTTGATATAAAGGTAGGTGGCTGTCTTTATCACAGCTGGTCTCTTCAGGCATCTCTGCATGGTCATCTTTAATTTTTTGTGTATTATTGCCAGTGCAGTGTAGCATGATCCCAAATTACTGTCTTTCATGCTTCCAGTCTTAGTAGTAAAATATACTTGGAAACAGGATGGTTTAAGCAAATGTGACCAGGGAGTACAGGAGAAGATATAATTTCACAGGGGTACCACTTAGCTATGTTTTACAGCCATAATCTGTAGAGAAGGGTGGGGAAAAAGCAAACTGAAAGCTTACATTTAGCTTCTGGAGGCCAGGAGCTAACGTGCTGTGCAGGTGGCACGCTTGGCTGTGGGCAGACACTGACAAAAAAGACTTTCTTCCACAGTCGAGGAGGAAAAAGTATGTGCTACAAGATCAACCTGATAATAACTAGGATATTTTTTCCTGCATTCAAGGGTTTGATTATCCCATTTTCAGCAAGTGTCGTCATGGAAATGCCCTACAGGCTGTGTATGCAATTGTGCTGAGTGGAGACTTGCTTTTCATTCATGACTGGAGAAAGTGCTTTGGTGTGTGTGCAAGTGAAGAGGAGTAGGACCGAGGATTGTGTGACTGGCCAACTGGAGGAAATGCTTTATCTCTGGATTTGAGACTGAGAACTAAACATTTCTCTTGCTCCAGCTGCTGGCCAGGAGATAAATACACACTTTTCGACATTTTTAAAAGTCTCTCTTTCTTGAACACAGAGTATTTAATCTGTTTCTAAGACACGTGATCTTTCTACTTGCAGAGAGGGTTGTTCTGAATAAGGGGTGAGAAATGTTGCTGTCTGCCTACCGAAAAAAATATGGCCGATATTATTTGTATACCTATATTGTGGTCTCCTATGGGAGTAATTCTCTTCCTCCTTGTAAAGCTACAGCTACTTCAAAACAGTATTTTTCTGAAATCTGCTGAAAGTACCCTTGGAGAATTTTGCTTCTCATAAACTCAATTTATCTTATCCATATATTGATAAATCCCAGCCCTGTTAGAGGAATGCTAGGTGTACTCTTTCTTTGTTTGGACCCATAAAATCTCAGCTGGTTTGCTGCAGAATTACAAAGGCTCTTCAAGTACACTTGAGGTTCACTTTATCCTTACTAGATGAAAAGGGGAGAAGAATCTTGCAGGAAAGTGCTCTTAGTCATTACATCAAGGGATTGGAAAGACTGTGCAGGCCTTAGCCCAATTACACTATTAGTCTGTCATTAATATGATGAGGAGGTGGCTGGGAAGCTGCCAGCAGGCTCAGACAAGATCTCCAAGGCTTGCTGATGAGAATTTGTACAAGGTAATGTGCAGGTTGCCAGTGAGACCCTCAGGCAGGCTCAGGAACATGCAGTGCTCTTGGGGACTCTTACACCTGCCCATTGAAGATGGCATAGCTGTAACTTTTTGGCATTATCTAAAGCCCAGTAAAGGGAAGGACCCATCTTACTGGATCTTGGAGCATCTTACTGTGACTGGATGCCTGCTTGTACACCCTTGTCTGTGCTGTCGCCCATGTTACGGAAAGGCATGTTTTCAGGAAGGATGCCAAACCAGGAAGAACCGGGAAAAATACCTGAGTAGTAAAACAGAGCAGTTCAAACTACATCTTCAGTGCATGAAGCTGGCCAGCCTGGGACATGCAGAAGAGTTCAAGGTGGTGGACTGCTGAGCCAAGGCTTTTGGAGCTCTGCTGGCCTGTCTGTATCCATCTGTCTTCTCAGTCACTTGGAAATGTACGTTTATTTTGGCAGTGCTGGGAACGGCTGTCATCTGAGGGGGTTGGGTTTGGTTGTTGGCAGAGCTGTCTGTAATACTGGTAGATGAAGGATATGACCACACACTGTACTGTCACAGCGAACTTAAACTCTGTAGAGACAGACTGGAGAATAGCAGTAGATCCTCTGTCCTAGATGTGTTGGCTGACAATTTTTTTTTTTTTTTTAAGCCAAATAGTCACAAAACAGCCAAAGGAACTTTTTATTTTCTTTCTTTATTTTTTTTTTTTTAATACATAAAGATGTATCCTGTGAGTCATCATTATGATGAGGATCTGAAAAGGGCAAATATATTCCCAGGAGATATCAAATGAGATTTTGACTCAACAGAGGAAGATATAAATACCGTTGCCTTAAGCCCTGCTGAGCCCTCATCTGGAACAGGGCTCTGGCCCACCAGCCCCTGGGAGGACCCGCTCGGACAGGAGGAGAGCTTCCAGGGATGACTGGGGAACAGGGAGTGTGGCATGACAGAGGGAATTAAAAATGTGAGTGTTCAAACCCTCAGAGCAAGAGCCAAGAGGGCATGTGGTGTCTGTCCATGAGCATCTCCAGAAGTACGGACCCTGGACAGGGAAAGGCTAACATAGTGGCAGGGTATGCTCTAGTCGTTAATTCCCTATTAATTAAATAGGCTGCAAAGGAAGAGGAGGGCTCTTGTGGGTCGAGGCAGCTGTGGTGGGTATGGGGCTGTCAGAGGAGGAAAAGCACCTGCACAAAGAACGTGGGGACAGTTTCTCCAGGTGGGCTGGGCAGCCCCAGCTCCCTCCAGGCAGGAGGGGATGAGGTGCAGCCAGCCCCGCGCATTAAATGGCTAACCAGATTAAGTTTCTTAATGGAGGTTAATGGGTTGTTAATCCCATTACAAGCGTTGCAGCTTGGGCGGCATCGGTGCACGTTTTGCTCGCCCAGGCGGGGTCCGAGTGTCGCGGGAGCCCGGCCAGGTCCCAGCCCCATGCTTTGGTGGTGGAGGCGGCTCGGGTGCCCCGGGCGTCCGGGGCATCGTCTGGGTGCCGGGGGTCCACCTTGGTAGTGACACACGGAGGCTTTTATGGCTGGTTGTTTCAATGCTGGATGACCCCAAGGAAATCGGGATGACATGGTTGCACCTGGTCGGGTTATCTTGAAACCTCTGGGTTTAGGGCTGGTATGTTTTAAGATTAAATTGATGAGGATGAATTATATATATATATATATATATCCCTTCTGCAGCTCCACCCTGGGTTGCTGTTCCTTTTTTAATTCTGACACCTACCTACTACTTATTCTCTTTAAAAATGAGGTAAGCGAATGTAACTGCTCCATCTTCTTTCCTGGTGCGACTTCCTTGGATGGAAATCCAGGAATCTGAGCTCTCGTGCTGCATCTCCCATCAGCGCTGCTGAGGCTGACGTGCCACTTGGGTTTCACATTGATACGGGGTGTTTTCTGAGCGATGCGTCTTCCAACATCAAGCTGCAACTGCGTTCCGGTTTGTGGGCTTTAGGCTGTAGATAACCCAATCGTCATGGGATAAATGTACAGAATACAGAGCGCGACCATAGAGCTACGGACCGCCACGGTGCAGACAGACCCACTCCGGGTCCCATCCGCCACACGCTCGGTCGCCTCTCCCCTTCGCTTCCGGCGGCGACGGCTCATACGGCGCCTGCGCAGTGGGGGTTTCCTCTCTCAGTGCCGGTGCCGGGCGGCAAGATGGTGAGTGGGGCTGAAGCGCCGCGGCCCATCCGCCGCCATCCGCCCCGGGGCCGCCGCGCTGGGGCTGCGGGGCACGGCGGGGGGCAGT
>NW_010972437.1:18531182-18569851 GCF_000737465.1 Haliaeetus leucocephalus | reverse complement strand
GTCTGCGGGCGGGGCACGGACCAGGAGCGGCTGCGGGCCGGGCCGGGGCCCTGCGTGGCTCTTCCCCCGAGCAGGCCCCGACCCCGCGCTGGGCTGCGAGAGGGGCTCGCAGCCGCTTGGGTGGCCCGTGGGAGATGGCCCGAGTGAGGGGGGTGCTAGGCCGGGCGTGGTGGTGGGGAGCCGCTGGAAGACCGGATAGGCATCGCAGGAGGAGGCCGGGCCCGGGCTTACAGCGGACTGCGCGGTAAGGGGGTGGCGGTGCGCGGTGGGCGGCTCTGCCGGCTGCGGCGTTCGATGTGAGGGGGGCTGGCCCGGAGGAAGGACGCGGCTTTGCTCGTGCTTGGCTGCCAGGCTGCGGCCCTCTGCCCCAGGTGCCCCAGCAGAAGCTGGGAGGCTGCGGCAGTGTGCGCCTCTCGCCGTTTCATAACTAATACTCTTATTTACAACGTCAGGGGGAGGCGTCGGTCGGCTGCGGCGTCGCTTTTGAGTGCTGAGCGCTTTGCTGTCGTGTCAGGAGAGGGGAGCAGCTGAGGAGATGGCTATCTCAGTAAAGTTGAAGCTTATTCTGGTTTGCCTCCCAACAGGCTAAGCGCACCAAGAAGGTTGGGATTGTGGGTAAATATGGTACCCGTTACGGTGCGTCCCTTAGGAAAATGGTGAAGAAGATTGAGATTAGCCAGCATGCCAAGTACACCTGCTCCTTCTGTGGCAAGGTGAGAGACCTCCTTCCCTAAAAAAGTCTTCAAAAATAACTTAGTTACTGATGCTAGAAATGCAGTTTGATGCTTCAGTCATTTTTCTGCTGAAGAGAGAATTTGACTAGTTTTGAGACAGAGATTAGTTTATTGTGAGCTTTAAGCTACTATCAGAATCCTTTATAAAATAAAACAGTGAGTAGACATTTCACATGCACACTTAGTAGTTAAAACAAACAAATTATATTTCATTACAAAAAATAGTGAGAAATGTTGCCTTACTATATGTTTTAGGTATCTAATAAAGAGACCTGACAGAATTAAAACAACATGCTTGTTATCCTGATAATTAAGGCATGACTTGGGCTTTTTTTTTTTTTCTTCAGTAACTTTATGGCTTATGTGCAGGAAGAAGAGAGCTTGCTTTTCCCACTTAAAACTTTTGATTGCTGTTGCTTACTTATATTTGCTTTATAACTCTGGATGGGGAAGAATTTCTGATAAGAAGTAATCTTATTTGCTTATGTACCTGATGTAAATTCACTCTCAAATCTGGTTTTTGACAGTTTGAGAGGCTCATCAGCTTGTGCTTTGCCCAGGTATTTTTTTATTGCTATCTGTAAAGTAGTTAGCTTTAAGTGGCTGGAAATTTAAAAAGACTTCCGTCTGTTTCTTATATTCAGTGTCCTTCTCATGTGAAGTGAGAATGCTGATAACCTGATTTGCAGAGCTGCCTAAATCCAGTGTAGGTCTAGGCAAACCCATTGTCATCTTTGCAAAGTGATGGAGACTTGCCTGGGTGAAAGGAGTTCAGTACCCACCACTCACTTTTTAGATGCTATCCAAAGGGGGTCTGCTTTAGAGCAATCATGGGATGTCCAGGGAGCACTCATAAAAGCAGTGTTACATTGGTCATCAAACCAGGTGAGAATATCAGTAACTATGACAAATGTAACTTACTATTTTTCTCCTTCAAAAAGAGTTGAATTTTTGATGGTGTGCTTAGAAATGACCCACTTTATATCTGAATGAAAAAGTGTTTCAGAAGGACTTTCCCTGTTCTGAAGAATCTGAATAAAAACATTCCCTGATCCTTGCCTTTCTTAACTAGGCTTATAGGTAATGCTGTGGTGTGGTGAAGTCCTCGCCTGAAGTTTGTTGTTTGGCTTTTTCAGCTGATGGAGAGTGCTTTTTTTTTTTTGCTTTTTTTTTCTTTTATTACAGACCAAAATGAAGAGGAAGGCTGTGGGTATCTGGCACTGTGGATCCTGCATGAAGACAGTTGCTGGTGGTGCCTGGACTTACAAGTAAGGAAATTAAGAAGCCCCTATCAGCATTTATTCTCACATAGCTGAGGCATAATACAGCTTTCTATTTATTTTTTTTAATTTAATCTACTAACCATTAAGTAGATCAGTCTCAAGTTAGTGATATGTGGGGGTTTTTTTGCCTGCATTGTTAAAATTTGATTGGAATGGATCAAATTGGATTTCATTGCTATTCTTTCCACTATCTGTTGTGCAGCTTCTGAGAATATTGCATTTTATCCATTGTATTACTGCTGCTGGTTTTGGTGGGTCCCTCCAAAATTTCTTTATCTCTCTGGGCTTTACCAAAGCAGTTATTTTAGTCTTCAAAAAATGCAAGCTCCGCATCTTTTCCCAAACTTCAAATAATGAAATTGAAACATCTGCAAATGCTGAAACAAGTAATTTTATTTAGGTAGTTTCTTCTGTGGCTTGGCTGTAGTAGCATTTCTTATTGGAGATGTGACTACAGTTGTTGTTTGTACAAGGTATTATGCTTGGGCCAGTTTTTTGGTGATGTTGGAAGAAAAGGAGCAGAGAGAATGGCTGGTTCATCTGGCTGTCTCAGGGTGGAATCATCTGCATGGATGACACCTGACAGATTTCCCTCTGACCTGTTCTAAAAAGAGCTTCAACAGCTTCTAGTAAATTATGCCTCTGACCTGGGGATTATTTTTTCCTCCTTGATTCTGTTGACTGTATAAAAATCTTAATTATGTAAGGGAACTCTTACCTCTTCTTTCAAAGTCTAAGCAGTGGTTTTTTTGTGGTTACTACCCCAGCCTTTTCAGTTCAGAGACACAAATACCACAGGCAAACCCAGGTTTACTCCAAAATAAAGTATTTCCATGGTTTGCTTTTGTTTTAAAAGGATTGAATCATTATAATTGTTATTGTGATGGTGCCCTTGCTTACTCCCCTTCTTTGCTCCCCGCCCCCTTCTGGTAGAAGACACTGTTGCCCCACACATAAGATTCGCTAGGAATCTGAGCCCACGTGCTTGTGCATGTAGTCGATGCGTGACTGGATAATTTGGGTTGAGATGTAGCTTGTGAAGTTGTGTGTGCTTCTGTAGACAAAGGCCTACACTTTGTTGTCATGAAAATCGAAGTAGAATTAGTCCTTTGTTGACAATGCAATCAGACTATGACTATTTGAAATGATTAGTAGTTTCTCAAAAAAAAAAAATCCTGGCATGGGTTGTTCTACTGCCATGTGCAAATGACTCTGCTGCTTCTTCCAGTACCACCTCTGCAGTGACAGTCAAATCTGCAATCAGAAGACTGAAGGAACTGAAGGACCAGTAGAAGCTACTTCCCGTTCTCCTTGTGAAACCTCCTTTTTTTCCACTGTCAAGATCTGTCCTTTTAACAATAAAAAGGTGATAGTGGAGTGGAATCATGTTCGTCTTTTTGCAAAAAGTCCTGCTTGTCTTGCTGTTTGTGGTGGGTTGACCCTGGCTGGATGCCAACTGCCCACCAAAGCCGCTCTATTACTCCCCCCCTCAGCTGGACAGGGGAGAGAAAATAGAACAAAAGGCTCGTGGGTCAAGATAAGGACGGGGAGAGATCACTCAGCGATTACCGTTGTGGGCAAAACAGACTCAACTTGGGGAAAATTAACTTTATTTAATACCAATTGACCAGAGTAAGGTAATGAGAAATAAAATCAAATCTTAAAACGCCTTCTCCCCACCCCTCTATTCTTCCTGGTCACAGCTTCACTCCTGAATTCTCTACCTCCTTGCCCTGAGTGGTGCAGCAGTGTGGGGAGCTGGGGTTGTGGTCAGTTCACACGTTATCTCTGCTGCTCCTTCCTCCTCAGGGGCAGGACTCCTCACACTCTTCCCCTGCTCCAGCGTGGGGTCCCTCCCACAGGAGACACTCCTTCGTGAACTTCTCCAGCGTGAGTTCCTTCCCGCAGGCTGCAGTTCTTCACAAACTGCTCCAGCGTGGGTCCCTTCCACGGGGTGCAGTCCTTCAGGCACAGACTGCTCCAGCGTGGGAGCTCTGCGGGGTCACAAGTCCTGCCAGAAAACCTGTTCCAGTGTGGGCTCCTCTGTCCGCGGGTCCACAGGTCCTGCCAGGAGCCTGCTCCAGCGTGGTCTTCCCATGGGGTCACAGCCTCCTTCGAGCACCCACCTGCTCTGGCGTGGGGTCCTCCCTGGGCTGCAGGTGGATATCTGCTCCACTGTGGATGTCCATGGGCTGCAGGGAGACAGCCTGCCTCACCACAGGCTGCAGGGGAATCTCTGCTCTGGCACCTGGAGCACCTCCTCCCCCTCCTCCTTCACTGACCTGGGGGTCTGCAGGGCTGTTTCTCTCACATATTCTCCCTCTCTAGCTGCAGTTTCTGTTGCACAGCTGTTTCCCGCCTGCCCCCCCCCTTCTTAAATCTGTTCCCCCAGAGGCGCTACCACTGTTGCTGATGGGCTCAGCCTTGGCCAGCAGCAGGTCCGTCTTGGAGCCGGCTGGCATTGACTCTGTCAGACACAGGGGAAGCTTCTGGCAGCTTCTCACAGAAGCCACCCCTTTAGCCCCCTATTACCAAAACCTTGTCACACAGACCCAATACACTGTACTGTATTTATAGGTATAACTGTGGAGACATTAGTAGTGCTATCCAGTAGTTGAGTGGCTCTTGTTACTGGTGAAGCCATTAAAAACCACTTTTCAGTTAATTGCATACTTTGTTGCTTGAATGCGCTGAGGTGAATCTGAGGAAAGCTTAAATAGCTTGAAGAAGCCTGGCTCATCTTGATATGTCCTTCATGTCTGTGCCTTGAAGAATAGCATAGAGCTCCGTGGGTGGAGGAGTGGACAGATGTAAGGGAGGAGAGAACATGGAAAACATCACTCTGCCTCTTCCCATTTGCCTTTGAGGAGGGCTCAGGGGAGTAGGGCATGTGCTGCAAGGTGGAGAGAAAAAGAGCATCATGACTGGCTTGGGGGCAGAGACTGGAATGGTAAAGGAGCAGCTATCATCCTCTGTTGCTGGCTGGTGCTGCTAATTTTCCAGCACCAGCCACAGACAATTGCTTACTACAGCCCATAGTGTGTTCTGTTGTCTGCAGACCTTGAAGTTAGTCCACCTGAGTGCACTCTATGCCTTGCTCCTCCTAGGTCTGATAGCAGGCTCCTATGTCTGTGTGTTGAAGTTGCCTAATCCATACTGAGTAGCAACAATAAATTTTCATGTTGAGCTAACTCCTAGGGCATTCCGTCTTGGAGGAAAAGCTGCTGTTTTGAGTTAAGAATTGTCTCCAAATCACCCCTTTAGACTGTCAAGCTTAAGATGCTGGAACACTTTTTATGGTCTGTCAGGTGAGTTTCAATTTGGTTTGAAGTTTGTTTTTGTTTGGGTTTTTTGGTGACTGCAGCACATCTCCTGTCCTTAACAATGCAGGTCAGAAAACATGAGTCTTGTTAATACTCTTGATAGCTGCTGGAGGAAAAACAGTAAGCAGGTAGTGTAGTGGTTGCTTGCTCCTGCTCCAACTTAAGCTTTAAATAAATTTGGGTGGTGATGAGCTATGGCAATAATGTCATTAAAAAGCCTGGCATCTTTGAAAGACAGATTCAGAACTGGACCTAAGTAGGAACCTTTTCCCAAGCTGCAGAAAGTCTGTGGCTCAGAATTCGACTGCAGTGTCCCTGAACTTGTTTCCTACAATTTAAACTTCCCTTACTAAAGTAAATTAATGTATTCAGGTATCCAGTGTCATTCATACCAACCTACATATCCTTCATGTCACCTCTCAACAGAGGCTCATTCCCTGGAACTCAGGCAATCTGCTTTCTGGGAGAGAGATCACTGCCCATTTCTCCATTGACACACCTTGTTCTGCCTGTAGTGCAGGGTGAAAGAGTTGTGTGACAGGCTTGAAGTGGGGGTGGCAGTGGGTGACTCTCCTTAGAAGCAATGGCTCATTTTTGGTATGTACTTGAACACCATCATGGCCTTCTGCACAGGTGTCTTCTGTTACAGCAAGGTTACAAGGGAAACCTGTGGGTTTAAGAAACTCTTAGCTCAACTCTCTCATTTTTACTATGCTTTTCTTACATGACATGCCCACAGCAGTTTTCTCTGGGTACTTGTCAGACCTCCCATCCTAGTCCTGGGCACTGCTGTTGCTGGTCCTGGTTCATGCTAACCAGTGTGGTTTCTTGAGATGCCATCTCCAAGCTGCCTTGAATTTTATTTTCAGTTAAGATGTTTCCGCTCCCTTGGAGGTGCCTTGTGTACTGGTGTGTGGATAGCTGGAACAGCTCAAGGAGCCAGCTTTTCTCTTGCCAGCTGCTGCTCCCACTGAAGATAGGGTGAATGGTGCGTGAGGATGGCTTATGCTACTGCGAGGATACCTCTGCTGCCTGAAAAACAGTTGCTGACCTGCCTCAGTGAGTTTATTAAGGGGCACCACTCCTGACTTTCGCTTAACTACCTACATAGGTTTATGAAGTGCTGTGGTCCAGGAGCTGCTTTGCAGGTAACTGAGCCATCCTTTAGAGAAACCTCAGCAAAAAGGAAGGGTTGTGGAGCTGGTATAGACTGGATGTCCAGAAACAGCTCTGTGTCCTGCTTGAACCTCCTGGAAAAGGGGTGAAGCAGATGGGGGGAGCCGCTCCGGTTGCCAGCTCACATGGAGCTGAGTGCGCTTAGGAGGTATCGGCCACACATCTGTGCATCACCTTGGGAGAGGACTTTTGGGAAGGTTTATGAACAATGACAACATTTCTTAAACTGCATCAAAATAAAGACAACTTCCATTATGCTAAAAGTTTCTTCATGTGAGCCCTTTTACTGGGAAATTGTGATGAAACCACATGAGCATTGATCAGTTTGTTTGCTACTTCATCATGCAAAAGCCTGTGTTGGTAAAACACTCAATGTGCTTGGGGGGAGGTTCCTCCGGTGATGTGGCTGTACAGCTCTGCCTCTGGAAGTGGCTCTGAGGGGCCTGAGTTGCTCTGTGGTGGTCCACATTTCTACAAGGAGGCACCATGCAGCCAGTTGAGGCAGGGGAGCCCTGACAGCTTGGAAACAGCAGCCCAGTTTCCCCGGTGGTGGGCTTGAGGATGGGTGGGGGAAATGCTCTTTTCAGTGAAGCTGCAGAAGAGGTCCAAAACTCCAGCACTGCCTCCATGAGGTGTTCCTCCGGGAGCAAAACTTCACAGGGATCTGTGGTGATACAGGGGCCATGGATGTGGCTCATCTGCCACAGGAAAGTCACTGCTATGCCTCCATGATGTGCCAGAGAAAAGTACTTGGAACAGCTGCAGGTGTCCCCTGGTTAAACACGTCCTTCTCTCTTCTGGAGTTGTTGAGCCGCTAAAACCAGATGTAAGTGGCAAGCTGGTGAGCATGCTTCTGGAAAATTTGGATTTACCTGCTGTCTCGATGGCTTGTAGCTGGCTGTGACAGCTGCGTGGAAGTGTGTGTTACTGGCTCTCGCTGCCTTTACAAGCAGGATAGTGTTTTTCTGCATATTGCTTTTATTCTTGACTTGGTGTGCTTGGGTCACATTTCCAGGTCCCTCTCCCCTCCCAGTTCTGGGTGCTGACATATGACTCTGCACATCTCTGTGCTTTCTTCATTAATGCAGAGGTTGTAATTAAAGTACAGGTTTTGGATTAAAGCTCACTCAACTGCTATGAAGTAGGCGTTCATTAACAGGTGCAGAGGATATGTTTTGTTATGTCAATATCCCAGGGTGATTGCACAGGTATCTTACCTAAGGTGACTTCTATTCCTGCTGAGGAAGTTATTAGTTATTTTTGGGATTAATATTTGCAAAGGGTGGAAGCTGCACAGGGTGGAAATGGGAAGAGAAGATAAGGATGTGAGATGATTTTTTTTTTGATCTGGGCTGTGTGGTCCCACCTGCATCCCTGCACGGGCTGTGCCCGCAAAGCTGCTGGGCTGCTTGTGTCCTCCCAGAGAGCCGTGGTACCCTGGCCTGCGCCTGAGCAGAGGCGTTTTGTGCTGGTGAACCTCCAGGGCTGCCAACTCCGCACGTTTCCCCAAAGTGAGAGCAGGGAGGAAGGTGGAGAGGGCAGGAAAGAGGAAGGATGCTGTGGTCAGAGCACTGATGCTGGCAATGCTGCGAGCGGCCAGCGGGCGACACTGCCGCTCTGCTGCTGCTCGGTGTTGCAAGGCTGCTGCTCCTGCCTGCAGCTCCTCGGCTGCCCTTCCCATCCAGGAGAAAGGCTCTGCTCACCTGTACGCCTACTACAGATTCTTAGCTCAGCTCTTCATGCCCGCCCCCCCCCGCCAAAATAGACCGTAACAGTGATTTTTAGACTGAAATAGGGGTCTGTGCCAAAAGCCATCAGGAGGTAGAAATAGGAATGGGGAGCTTGGAGATGGGGGTTTTATGGTCACTCGTCACCTCTAACAGAGCTGAATTTGTGTCATTGCTCTGTCCAAATCCTGTATCTATCTGAGGAGAATTTGTTGTATCAAGAACTATGTGATTTGGCCAGGTAATCCTCAAAATCTGTTGTTTTGTCTGGGATTCTAGGGTGAAAACAGGCATTCTTAGCAATATCACTTATTCAGTATACTTGCTGTTGTCAGGAACTTGGATACGTTGTCTTAGGTGCTGTAGAAGCAGAGAGCAAAGTGCTAGCACCTGTCTTGGAGGGTGTGAGCTTATGGCAGTGCCTGACTCATCTGGATTAGTACAGCTATGGCAATCAGGGGAGGGTTTGATGGAAACAGAGACTTTGAATCTGACTGAATGTTCTGTAGATGTGGCTGAGCAGGTTGGTTGATCTTGGTTACTTTTGAAGAGCAGGTAAGAAGGGGACCTCTTTCTCACAGCAATCTGCCAGTCCCATAGTATTTTTCAGGATCAAGGATATAACCCAAGGGGATGGTGGTTGTAATCAAAGTGGCCTTTCAGGTGCCCAAAGGTGTTTCAGGAGCCCAAAGGAACTTGGAAACCAAAAACTGAAAGAGCTCAGGGCAACTATCGTCATTCTGATTTCTCTGTTAAGCATTTACCTGTTTCCAAAAGAAAATAATTGCTTTGGCTTTGCCCCATTTGCGCTTCCTGCTCCCTCCTGCTCACTGACAGTCTGTTTGGTCTGTAGGGGATCATGATAATAAGCCTTGGGGGCACCATTTGTGTTTGTGTTATGCCACATATTAAAGACTCTTGGGGCTTAGGGCTCATGGGGATGAGAAATCTCAGCCACAGGCATTGGTTGTCCCTTCTGTGCATCCTGACTTAAAGGTGATGGGAACTCAGCCCATGTGCAGGTACTCCCTTTTGGTTTTGTCTCTTTCTTGGGGATTTGACTATAATATAGGCTGACAGTTATAAGCGATAGGCACTGTGTCTTACAGAGCATATCCCAGTGTGATTTCTAACTTCCATGAACAGCAAATGTCTTGGCCTTACTGCCAAGTCTTGGTCAACTGCCTTCATCCTTGTGCACAATCGAGGGCTGCCCATTGGCTTCCTGAGCTCCTTCATGCCTCTTCCTCCGTGCTGCACCCCAGGGAGATTCCCAACAGCACATCAGAAACAGGAGTGACCGATGCAAGTGAGTCACCTTCCTGGGGCAGATATACCCTCTCCTGAGACAATTTTCTAGGTCTCTCCCTAGAAAGAAAGGAGCTTTAGTGATGAAGTTTATTGCTGGCTTTGCAGCTCAGAGCATTGGACAATGAGAGAATCAGCCAGATTTGGGGTATGATGTGAGCACCACTTTAATGGGCTGCAAGTCACCATCTGCTTTTACATATTGTCCTAGCTTCCACCTGCTGCTCATCTCAGCTGGATGTTCAGCAGCTCCACTTGGGGAAACAGAGCATCGTAGAGCTGGTGGTCCAGCTCCCATGAAAAAAGTGGGCAGGCAACACCTCTTTGCTTTCCAGCTATGCAGCGTGGCTCAGCTTTTCTTGGAGAAATGATTCCTTGAAGGATGCTACGAAGTGATATGCAGTGGCATGAGACTGTGCTTCCAGTGGCTCAGGGTGACAGAGAATCGCCTGCTTGAAACTGGCACCAGTGCTCTGGAAGTGGGCAGTTGCTGTCGGTAACACATCCTTCCTCTGAGTATTTTGTTCTTAGCGGATGCCTTTTGAGGCATGGAGTGTAGCGGAGTTGTGGATATGCCTCAGGTGCCCTTATTAGATGCCTGGATGCATTTTGAAAATGGCTGCTTAGAAAATGTCTAATTGCTATTCCACATATTCAAAATGTTTTTTTTTTTTCTCTTGACAAGGCTTTGGCATGCCTTGGATTGCTAAATATACTTTCCTCTTGCAAATTCTTGGCAGGAATCTGTGTAAGGAATCATGCCAAGCAGTCTCTTCAAATGTTAACAAGCTCATCGGTGTGGCTTTCCCAGTGCAGGGTTTGTGCTCTTTTTTTTTTCCACCTCCCTTCCCAAAAAACCCCAACCTTTCTCCTTTCTGTATGCTGTTGCTCTGAGCATATGAACTATGGCAGCTCTGCAAGAAAGGATTTTTCTAACCAGAGCTGTAAAAAAGTGCTTGTTTGGTATTCAACAGTTTGGTGTCACTGCCCTGCTCAGCCTCCTGGGGCTCCCGTTGAGTTGGAAGTGTGGATTCTGGGGTGCTTCTGGAAAGCCTAATCCACTTCCTCTCCTCCTTTGCCCTGTCTTGCTTTTTCCTCAGCTTTTAGCAAGTTGGACTGTATCCTTGCACGGCAATCATAGATTTGATGTCTTTCTTTCAGTAGCCTATTAGCAAGTGAATGATGCTCCCCTTTTGTTTCCCCCCAGTGCTTACGCTGGTGTAGAAGCAGCCCTGGAGCTGGTGCCCACAGCCAGGCAGGGACCCGCAGACCCACACATTAGAGCTTCAGGCCTGAGCTGCTTCTTTCCCTCTGCCCCAGGCGAAGGGCAGTGCTGCTCTGGCATCTGAAACTGCCAAAGCAAAGAAGGGGGGGAGAAGCCAGCACAGCACAGCTGAAACCCCAATGTCTCCCTGAAAGAAACCTCCTAGGACTCTGGCATCCATCAATGTCAGGCTACAAACCTCCCTTGAGCTTCACGGGAGACAATCTTGCGTAAGCATTTGAAGAGCTGAAGGGCTGGCTTTTCCTTGACCTTTGCCCACCTCTTGTTTCTTCTCTTGCCCTCTTTTACTCACCTCCTGACCCAGAGTGTGAGCAGTGTCGCTGTGGGAAACGTCCAAGCAGCCAGGGGAAGAGCATGGTCAGCCCCACGGGGCTGCATGTCTGGGGCTTTGCTGGCAGCAAGCCTCCACCTGATTTCACAGGAGGCAAAACGGGTTGGAGCTGCCCTCACCAGCTCTGCTGTGGCATGGATGGGCACGGCTGCCCCTTGCCCCTGTGGCAGCAGAGGGAAAGCTGGCCTGGGTTTCTTATTTTTGTGCAATTACAAGCACGATATTGCTAGGTTACACCAGCTGAGGCTTTGGGCTGTGCTTTTAAAGTGTAAATTTTGTAAAAGATTCCCTGGGCTTTGCCTCCAAAATACTCTCCTGGCCGTCGGTCATCTGATGGACACACCTTGGGAAGAAGCGCTTGTGTTTGGGTTGGGATGTTAGATTCCCCACCCTGTGCTCAGAGTCCTACCTGCTCTTCATGGAAAGAGCTCAGCTGGGGATGCAGGGAAGCTGCTGCAGAGGAAATTGAGTTGCGGGACCCCAGAGCCTACATTCATCACATTACAGCCTGGGGTGAGCAGAGGGCTGGAAAGCCAAGGGCAGACCTTGGCACGGAAGAGCCCATACTTGAGATAACTGGAAGGGTAGTCCAAGCCAAGTGGTGACTCCCCACTTTTCCACTAAGGTGCTTTTTGTTCACACTCCCTCTGCTTGGAGTGTCGTGATTTTGGCCCACTCCTGTGAAATGGGCCTATTAATCTGGACAGTGGAGAACTGCCCCTCCTGGATCTGGTAGCTCTCCTGTTAATGATGACTTTTTTTTTTTTGTATTTTATTCATCAAAATGTAATATTTTCAGCCTTGATTCAGTGGGCTTTTCCAAAGGGACCTCTGTTCACACCACGGAATATTTATTTATAACTCATGAGTTTGGTTTCAGGAATTTGCTCTGTGACCCCTCTCCATTTCTTTGATTAAATCTCATATTGTAAGAGGAACATTTTATTCTTCGGCCCTTGCCCACCCTGAGACAAATGTCCTGCAAGCCGCTGCTTTCCTCTCCCCTTCAGGCAGTTCTGGAACAGCTCCAGCTCTTTGAAAGTGTGGTGAGAGGACCTGATTCCTCCAAATAAATATTATTTCATGGGAGATGCTAAGTCGTGGACCAAGAGGGCACTTGACTTTTTCACTCAATATAGTTCTTCCAAGTCACCACCTACTACTGGGCCTCACCTTTGAAGGGAGAAATTTTGAGGCAAAGCAAGATTGTCTCCAATATTCCAGCTGTGAGGCCAAATTGATTGCTTGAAGATAGGATCTTGGTCTCTATCAATCACGTCTGTTTCCATTCAAGCTGTTGGATTTGAAACTGTTTTTACTGTAATGGATTGGATTTGAGATTAAAAGGCAAATCTGTAAAGGGACCCAAGTCATGCAAGGAAAGAAGGGGAACAAATAAATAATGTAGGCATTAAACAACTAATTTTTAACTTTAGTCAGCTGAAGATGTATTCTTTTTTGTGCATGAAGAATAAGAAAGAAATAAATGCAACTTCCTGTAGCAAGAGGAGGTGTTTATTCCAAAGTAGGTCCACCTCTGACAAAATTGTTGTGTATGCCATGATAGTCCTTACGGACCTCAGATGAAGACTATGCTAGTACTTATCAAAACAAAGAAGAAAACAGTCAAAGGAAAAGATATAAGGTGACAAACAATCAGACAGGTATTGGAGCCTAAAGAAACTGGTTTGTGATCTAAGCCCAGCAGCGCCTGGCCATTGCCAAGAGGTTTGGTTTGGATTATTATTACTGAATCATTGCTTAGCAGCTTAAGACAACATGTTTTTACAACATGGACCTTAAGCACTGATAAGTCATTTCACATACCTCACTTGGAGAATCCAAGGCATTAGACATGGCAGTAGAGCTGCCAGTTGTGTTACTTCATTTCCAAAGGGTGGAGATCAGTGATTGGAGAGGTTGTACGTGGAGATCAGGCTACTTCATTTGGCCAATGTACTGTCCTCCCCTTTCCCACTACTTACCTTCTTTTTTGGTGTGTTCTCACCTCGCATGCACCCTCCTGAATGATATGAGGTCCCTGAGGCATAGAATATCATGTTTTGCCCCTTTGTGGAGAGCTGAGCACAGAGGACCTTGCATGCTGCCTTTTACCTCTGTTGTTCATCTGTAGGATGGATATCACCCAAGCCTTTGAGAGTATGTTTCAGGAGTGTTCCCTGCTATCACTGCAGGAAGATGGTACCCTTGCCATCACTTGCAGAAAAAGGGGTTGCATGGAAATGAGAGAGACTCTGGCTTGTGGTCTTGCTCTAAATCAGCTGCATTTTTAACATTCAGAAGCCAACAAAGATGAAAGACTCCTGCTCAACCTCTCTACTCCCTTGGAAAAAAAAAGTACAAAGACTTGATAAATACTTTGCATTAATAAATTCCATTTGTCTTATAAAACAAAGTTTGCCAACTACCAAAGCAGGGAAAATATTTTACATAACTCTGAGTGCGACGTCTAAAAGGTTGCTATGAGCCTGGTTTGAACAACTCTTTCCACAACCCAGAATGTGAAGGAATGCGAAGTTTCACCCAGGCTAGGGCCAAGATTGCTGCATGTGTCTGAGTGGTGGGTTGACCCTGGCTGGATGCCAACTGCCCACCAAAGCCGCTCTATCACTCCCACCCTCAGCTGGACAGAGGAGAGAAAATAGAACAAAAGGCTCGTGGGTCAAGATAAGGACAGGGAGAGATCACTCAGCAATTACCGTTGTGGGCAAAACAGACTCAACTTGGGGAAAATTAACTTTATTTAATACCAATTGACCAGAGTAAGGTAATGAGAAATAAAACCAAATCTTAAAACACCTTCTCCCCACCCCTCTATTCTTCCTGGTCACAACTTCACTCCTGAATTCTCTACCTCCTCCCCGCCAGCAGCGCAGGAGGATGGGGAATTGGGGTTGCAGTCAGTTCATCACACGTTGTCTCTGCTGCTCCTTCCTCCTCAGGGGCAGGACTCCTCACGCTCTTCCTCTGCTCCAGCGTGGGGTCCCTCCCACAGGAGACAGTCCTTCATGAACTTCTCCAGCGAGTCCTTCCCGCAGGCTGCAGTTCTTCACAAACTGCTCCAGCGTGGGTCCCTTCCACGGGGTGCAGTCCTTCAGGCACAGACTGCTCCAGCGTGGGAGCTCTGCGGGGTCACAAGTCCTGCCAGAAAACCTGTTCCAGCGTGGGCTCCTCTCTCCATGGGTCCACAGGTCCTGCCAGGAGCCTGCTCCAGCGTGGTCTTCCCATGGGGTCACAGCCTCCTTTGGGCACCCACCTGCTCTAGCATGGGGTCCTCCATGGGCTGCAGGTGGATATCTGCTCCACTGTGGACCTCCCTGGGCTGCAGGGGGACAGCCTGCCTCACCATGGTCTTCATCACGGGCTGCAGAGGAATCTCTGCTCCAGCACCTGGAGCACCTCCTCCCCCTCCTCCTTCACTGACCTGGGGGTCTGCAGGGCTGTTTCTCTCACATATTCTCACTCCTCTCTCCGGCTGCAGTTGCTGTTGTGCAGGTTTTTTCCCCCTTCTTAAATCTGTTACCCCAGAGGCGCTACCACTGTCGCTGACCGGCTCGGCCTTGGCCAGCGGTGGGTCCGTCTTGGAGCCGGCTGGCATTGGCTCTGTCAGACACAGGGGAAGCTTCTGGCAGCTTCTCACAGAAGCCACCCCTCTAGCCCCACCCCACTACCAAAGCCTTGCCATGCAAACCCAATACAGTCCATGTGGTTTTCTGCCAGCTGGTTTGTTTAATTTCAGTAGAAGTGGCAGGCTGGCTGCCTTCTGGTGTGAGTGGAGTCCAGCAGGTGAGGGGTAAGCCATGGAAAAAGAAATGAAGGCACGAACGTGGCCCAAAAGCTGTTTGTGAACCCAAAACAATGTTCTTCACTGTGCTGTGGGAACGTTGCTATAAAAGGCAGGAAAAGCACAGCTGTCTACTATTATTGTTTTGTTATTAATTTTTAAGGGTGATGTTGATTAACCGGTAGAGCAGATTCTCCAGGGATGTTTCTTGGTCTGGACTACTGACACTTTCTGATTCTCAGGGCAGGGACCAAGTACTGGCTGTTCTTGCTAACCCTGACAGGGCCTATGTGATGGTTTGCATCATCTTGCTCTGGTTTTGCGTCAGGCTGCAGAGCAGCGGTGATCAGCCGCAGCATCTAGGGGACCTGCAGAAGGTTCTTCTTGCCACTTGCAAGCCTGCACCCTTGATCTTGGTTAGCACTTCCCGGCATACAGAAATATGAATTGTTATGGGTGGTGGAGGGAGGGGACACCCAAGCCTGAGATGAGCAGGGTGCAGCTGAGGTCTGCCTTCAATGACAGTCCCAAGACCACTCAGGATTTGGCATTTGGAGCACTCCAAGCCAAGCATGCTCTTTCGGCTTTGTAGGATGCACATCATCACAGCTGACCAACCTCCCTCCACCCTTACTGTCAGGCCTCTGCCAGTCTTTTAGGTTATCAGCTTGGCTTGCAGGAGCTGGGGTTGTTTCTCTGCTCACTTTAAGTCCATCTCCTGGTCACCTCTGCCTACCCACTTGAAGATGAGCTGGCTGCAGCTTTTTACATACTTGCACTTCTCCTTAAGCCTCCCTTTGCCCTGGGCCATCTGCCACCGGCCAACCTCTTGGAGGGAAGGAGGTGACCAAAGGCTCCCAAGTCTCTGTCAGTGTCAAGGCCAGGCAATGCTGTGCATTAAAACATGCAGAAAATGAGGGATGCAGCAACTCTGGGTGCACAAGCATGGTCTGGAACTCAGCTCCTTCAAGCGTTGAAGGCCCCGGGATATGCAGGAAGGTATGCCATGGCTAGAGCCACATGGGAAGTGGCCATTTCCTCTTGGGAAAGCATCTGAAACAGTCGACTAAGGGTTTATCCTGAATTGGGGTGAAAATTTATTTGTGAATCCCAAACAATGTCTCTCGCAGAGCTGTGGGAACGTTGCTATAAAAGGCACGAAAGGCCCAGCTGTCTACGATTATTGTTTTGTTGTTAATTTTTAACAATGAGGGTAATTACCCACTGGAACAGCTCCCCCCTGGGATGTTTGTTGGTCTCGAGTATTTAAACTATGAGGTCCTCTGAGCAGAGACGTGTCTAGGGCAAAGTGTACGTACAACACTGAAAACCGCAGCGCCTTCAGCCACAGCTTGTGCAAACCTACTTTCAGTTGCGCTGCAGCAGTCTGGGAGGACGCGTGTGGCCAGACACGCTGTCTCAGCAGAGGGGTGTCAGCTCCCACTGGGATGGCAGTAAGTCTTAGGAAAACCTGGAGAGCTGGGTAACTCTGAGCACCTGAAATCTGTCTCAATTTCATCAGATTGGTATTTTACAGCAGAACGTCTTCAGCCAGACTATTTATAGCCAGCTCCCAGCTAAGAACAATTAGTATTTGTTTTAACAGCGATTGAGGCTCTTAGGAAAGAGTTTCAACAGCAAAGGGATCAGCCCTTGGTCACCAAGGGTGGGGGGTTTTGGGGGTTCTCCCTCCCCCTCTTCCCCTCAATAGACTGTGCAAGCGCCTTCTCTTTTAGGAATCAGTTCTGGAGCAAATGGAGACTTGCCACTAAATTATATCTCTGGGCAGAAAAGCAATGCCAAGTCAGGCTATTGATTTTGTAATGTAGGACACAGCCCCCCTTGCCCTGCGTGCAGTCATGCACAGACTCCTTGGCATCTAATTAATAATTTGCAGTTAAGCAGCGGCTACTTCCTTGCATCATTTCAACGCAATTGCCAAGTGGAAAATTGAAAAGCAAGAGAGAGCCAAAGAAACGACGACAACAACAACAACAACAACAAAGGTTTAAAGTTCTAGGAAATTTCACTATGTGAGGTCAAAATTCCTTGCGCATTCAGAGGCTGGGCTGTTGGCTGGCAGGCGCCTCTAGTTAACATGGCAAAGCCCTTTCTTTTCAAAGCCCTGTTCTCCTAAAGCACCTCTTGTTTGACTGGAGTTTCTCAGCCCTAAAATGCGCGTGTGTTTGGGGAGGGGGATGACGTGGGGAGAATGTGGGACTAGGGCAGGTCAAAGAGAAGTTGAAGGAGGGTTTTTCTTGTGGTTGGTGAAGCACGAAAGGATGGTGAAGCAGAGCTCCCAGGACAGGACTGGGAAGAGGATGGGGTGATGCAGCAGAGCAGAGGATACGCAGGAGTGGACTTCACAGCCAAAGGAGGCCTGGTGCTAACTTCTCTGGATCTTGAGGAACACATCTCACCATGAGCCTCTCCTCCCAGTCTGCCGGTCAGCAGTTGGACTGTGATTGGCCTGTTCATGGCACAAAAGGTCTTTCCTCTGGGTGGAGGGTTTTTTAGCATGGCCCTGTTAGAAAACAATAACAGTAATGTCTCGTGAGTTAGGTTTTCCAGTCTTTTATGCTGGTAGCCCTGGGGAAGAGCTGGGGCATGCTACATTTTTGGCACAGCAAGAAGTACCACAGCTATCAACAGCTGAACTGAGCAGTTGGGATTTTTATGCGTCTTCATGCTCGAGGTTGTCGGAGACATGAGAAGGGGCCTAAGGGAAGGCTGGTGTTCAGAGGATCTATCAGCTGTTTCTGTTTTGCCTGCCTTTCTTCTGTCTTCTCCTCTCCATGGAGGCACGTGCTTCTAACTCTTCCCATTACAGCCGCAGTAGTCTTCATGATGTTGGCAGCTCCGGGATCTGTGTGGCCGGAGACTAGCAATTGTCTGTGGGAGGCAGGCATAAAAGAGCAGCGGTCTCAACAATATGTCCTATGAGGAAAGGCTTTTTTAGTTACACAAAAGATTTTGCTGCAAGGTAAAAGGGTCTCATTGGTTCTCTGTATCCATTGCAGACCTGACAAGAAGTGATGGTTGAAACTGCAGCAAGAGAGATACAGGTTAGGTGTTGGTTGGACAACATCTGGCCAAGTAGGTCTGGTTGGCTTTACTTTGAGTTCGGGTTGGAGCAGAGACCCCCAGAGGTCCTTTCCAGCTACAAAATTCTACAACTCTGCGATAGGAACAAGTTCCTTGCGATAAGGATGGCCACATAGTGATGAAGTAAGGTGGTAGTAATGTCATCTCTGGAAGTTACAAGTTGGAGATTAGGTAAACACTTGTCAGAAGCGGCTTTGGGAGAGCTGACACTCTTTGGAGCACTGAAAGCAGACTGTCCGCCTGATGTCCCCTGTGGTTTTTGTTTTAAAAACCAGCAGGTCCTACCTTTCAAGCACTGATGTCTAAAGTCATCAGGCTATGCATCCTCCATTTCTTCTTGGAGGAACTTGAGGCTTACAGATACCTGGCATGCGGAAAGATAGGGGAGCCTGGGAGGCTGAGCGATTTCATCAAGAAAAATGTTGTTCCCCATGTTCACCCTCCTGAGTTGGGGGTTTTCTAGAGAGGGGAGGAAGCAATGGTGTGGATGACTCATGGCCTGTTTCTAAAAGACCCAATAACGCTGGGTTGAATCACTGAGCAAACACGGGCAGAGCTGCAAACAATACCCAGAAGTCTTGGCCTCCTTCCTCTGCTCCCATTTCACGATTTTATTACTAAATCTAAACCTGGTGCTCGCAGTCCTTTCCAGGGAGGTACGTTTAACAGTATGCACGTATCATCAGCCAGATCTCTCCCTCTTTGCCCTCAGCCTTTGTACACGAAGCAGTGATGGGAGGGCTTGTAGGTTCTTGCAGTTTCTTGATTCTGTGGGATTCCCGTGGGCTGAGCGTGACTTAATGGCTGCGGTCCTGTGGATGAGAAATGCCTCACACCCTGCTGGCATCGAAAAAGGATTACTGTTCCCCTGCTTAATGCATTTGTTTAATGCCCATTCCATGAGGCTGTTTCTCAGGCTGTTTTCCTTGCAGGATATGTCTCCGTGTGTGCAATTAGCTAAGAGACATTAGCTTAATGACTTGTGCGTGTCTGAGTTAGGCTGGGCCCCATCTCGGATTGCTGCCTTTTCCCTCACCTTTCTCCTGTCTGGAGACTTTTAATTCTCTGCAGCACAAACTGCTCTGTCATGCTCATCCCGGGGGTTGGATGCAGACAGTGTCTCTTGCTGGTCTCCAGCCAGAGAAACCCTGCTATCACACATAATTACCTCCTTGACTCATCATGACTTTTACTGCCTGCCCCACCCCCCCGCTTTTTTTTTTGTTTTATAAGTTTGATTTGCTCTTTTGAAGCTATTGTTTCCAGCCCTGTATTCCCAGTGGCTCCGGAGGACTGCAGTGTATTCATGCAGGAATTACTGGGGCGGGCTCTGTGGTCTGTTTTGTGCAAGAGTTGAGACTGAGTGATCGTTTTGGTCTCTTCTGGCTGGTTTCTGAGCTGATGGGTTAGGCAGAGGGAGAGAAATATCTGGCCAGCAAGCTGCATTGTTCAGGAGCCTGGTGCTGAAGCAGAGAGTTGTTCACTGAAATGTAGGTCATCAGTTCATTTTGATGAACTGATTGTCTTGGTCATTTCAAGTGGTTCACAGCAGCTGGCTGAGCCATCGCTCAGGTAAGATGAAGGGGACACTGATCATCCAGTCTCCTGAATACGCCTAGTGCTAGAAGTTTTCAGGACTGCAAGAGCAGATCTCATAAGGAAATATCCACCCACTGTTCTTAGTGATGGAGAAGCCATCACAGCCCTCAGTGAGTTTTGCCAATGGGTGATATCTTCTACCAAGCTTATTTCTAGGCTGAATTTGGCCAGTTTTGCTGCTATACCATGGATCACATTATGGTGCAGTTTGTCAGAGTGAAAAACCCCTGTCTACCCATTCCCTTCTCCATGTGCATAATTATTGCCTCAAAAAAGTCACCCTGGGGTGGTGTCATTGACAGGCTGAATGGTTCATGTCACACTTTCAGAGTGAAGTTACATCTCTGAACCTGTCCTCCCCCTCCATCTTTTGCTGTCAGTCATTTTATTTCCCATATACTTCAGCCCCAGTTCCAAAACTCAGCCCAACAAATCTATCTGCAGAGGGCACTGGTAAAAGACAGGCTCCTTCTTTTTCTCTATTCCTGGCTGGACTGAAGCTTGTGCTGCCTGAGCTGGACGGCTTCTCCTCTAGGCACAAATGGATGAAGTTTCCTGAGCCACCAGTGTGGAACTGTTTGCAGTAATCAGACCTGCACAACAACATTTATGGGAAGAAAGGCAAGCAGATATGGGTATCTTCTGGCTTTGCTGATAGGTAAAAGCATGGTCAGACAGTTCTTTTGAACCAGACGTTGTCTGCCTAATGCAGCCTCTGGTCCTGTCCTTAAATGCGGGGCCAGGATGGGTGCTGTACATTTTGGATAGGTTTCATTTGGCCTGCAGAAGCATCAATATCCTTCCAGTTCCTCTTTCCTTGCTCTCCTACCCATAGGTAAGTTCCCTGAAGTCATCACCTGCAGCTCACACTCAGGAGAGACCTGTATTCACTCCCTTGAAGGGGGCTGAGGAAAAAAGGGGTGTTTGGGTGGACTATGGTGGAAGACTTTATTCAAGGATTTCTGCTTGGGTAGGATGTATGTGCCATGGAGCCCGCTGGTTTGGAGAAGGTGGTTTGAGATCTGTCTGGAGCAACAGGAACGTAAGCGACATGTTCATATCTTTCATTGCTTTTCCTCACCAATTTGCACTTCTATAGTAGATTTGGCAAGGCACCGGCTTCAGACTTGGCACCAGGAGGAACAATCCAAATTAATTTACCTTACCCCTGCTTTAAAAACTCCAAGATCTATCAGTTTATTGTCATCCTGGAAAGCACTGTGACATTTCTCTTATTGCTGAATACATTGTTCCTGTTAAAAAGTGTCACTCATGATGGTTTTTGATGTAGATGGATATAAATCAAATGCATTCCTTTCATTGACACAATTAATGAGCAGAATGCATGGGGAAATTGTTAGGCTGTTGAATACTGCAAATTAAGGGCCTTCAAGAACAACAAATCCCTGTCTATAATGAAAAGAGCAAAGACATGTCAATCTTCTTTAGTTACCTGCTTATAGGATGCAGGTTCCTTTACTGACAGTTTCAGAAAGAGTGTGACAGGGTAAGAATATAAGAATACCAGATCCAGTAGCCCCTGTTGAACCAATCCTGTATGAACTATCTCATCAGACGTGCTTCTGATTTTCTTACAGAATTGTTTTTCTACAATGAAGACCAGTCTTTTTTGTGAAACTGAGTATTTCAACAGGACACATCTCTCTCTGAGGATTTTTTCCTAGATTTTTCATGGGAAACTGACCCAACTTTGAGGTTATTTTCTTTTAAAACAAATTTATGGGCCTTTGCTGAAAGCCTGGGAGGTTTTGTTTCTTTACTGAAAGCCTTGGAGGTTTTGTTTCTTCATCTTAAACCTGAGAAACATGTTAAAAAGAGGTCAAGGATAATGACATTTTTTAGCAGGGAAAAGCAACAACATTTTAAGAACCTTTCTTCCTAACCAGCTTGGCTAATTGTTCATTAAACCACTCTTAAAAGCCTTAGAGAGGAACAAAACCTCCATGCTTAGGTAGCACCAAAGCCAGCTGCCTGGAAGGTCCCTCTGAAACAGCCTGGTGAGAGTGCCACAACCTTGCCAGTCCAAGCTGGCCAGCCCAGCTCATTTAGTTGTCAACTCCCATAACCCAAGCCTTGGGGTTTTGGCCCCAGTGGGATTCATTTGCACAGAGGTGAGAAACCCCAGGTTGCACATGAGCTCCAGTTTTTCTGCACTTCCAAGGGAAAAGGGGTGAGGACAGCTGGCCTGAGAGATGGGCAGGGAATCCACCAGGAGCGCACAGAGCAGAGACTGGACTCTGGTCCTCATCTGCTCTGTGCATCTTCCTCCTGCAGAAGGCACTGAGGGTCATCACCATGCCCACCTCTCAAGGCTTGGTTTTCATTGAGCACATGGGCTTGGGTTTGCTATCTCTGGCTCTGCCTGCAGGCTCTCCCTGACCCCTGGCCCAAACTACTTCTGCAAAGAAAAAATCCAGAAAAATCGCATGAAAAGGACTCTTGGGTCTTTTCCCTTTTAGACCTTGATGACAAAGCTCCCTTTGGGCCTGCAGCCATCTTTAGATAATTAGAGTTGTGTCAAAAGCTGGGTTTATCTCTTCATTTATCGGACAAAACAGCCCGATCTCTCTGCCTTTCAGGTCTTGCAGTAAAGCTTCACAAGTGTTGGATGCAGCTGGGAGACCCAGATTTGTGCCTGGCCTCACTGCTGCCATGACATTTTGGGTTATCAGTGAAGAAGTGAGAACGTTAGATGCACATGAATGTGCTGTGCACAGGTAATTCCTGCTCCTGCAAACACCACAGGCCAGGTCACCCTGCTGCCGCTGGGTTTTCTCTGTCAGGCTCAGAGGGATGGAAAGGGTAAAAGGGGTGCCCGGGCTGCAGTGAGCCAGGGATGGAGGCCAGCCATCCCATGCACAGGCCTCCAGAGCTTTAACCTCCAGAACCACAGTGCTCAGCTCCTTCTGAAAAAGGATGAAGCTGTTCAGCAAAGCTGTGGAACTGGGAAGCTTGTGGGCTGAAATGAGTCCAAAAGACATATTAACAGGCATGAGAGGCCTGTGATGAAATAGCTAAGGTATTAACGCAGCCAGAGGCTGGTAATGAATACAAGAAATGCCCACGTTTACCCAAGAGGTCCCAAAGGTCTCTTGGCCAGAACATTGTGATCCTTAAAGGAATCTTAAGAAAGCTAAACTGCAGGGTTAGGGCTCCAGGAACAAAATCTGGGCTAGTGTGGTCTCTCAGCCGCTCTGACCTCTTGGCTGATGAGACCCTGTTTAGGAGCTTTGTGCTTTTTAAAGAGCATGGATATTATCCTCTGGGGCTTGTCACCCAGAGCCCTGTCAGATGAAGGTGCCCCCTTGTCCCTATGGATGGCATGAGTCTCCCACTGTGCCCCATGGCTGTGATGCAGGTAACAAAGCTTAATTCTCATTTTTCAGATGAGGTTCTGTCACCTGGTGGCAGGGGAAATCCTGAACAGACAGGTATTACCTGGTGATGTACAAAATGCCCTTCTAGTACTTTGCTGTCTCTCTCCATCTCTCAGCTGCTGGAGGAAACCTATGAAGTGCAGAGCATGGGCCAGTGCAGGCTAAACTGCTGTCATCACAGTTTGACCTTCACTTCTTCTCCTTGTTGCCTTGTCCTATTACTTCTTTAACGCATGGAGGGCCTGGAGATGGTCCATTGGTGCTGAGCAGAGCTGGGCTGCAAGGAGAAGATGGCAGCTGGAGGCTGATGAGAGCAGAGAGCTGTTGGGTGGCTGAGCATCCCTGGTGCTGGATATGATGCAAACACTACGGCAACAAGGAAACCAAAGCATGTGTGACGGATCTTCCTCTAAAGTTAATTCCAAACCAGTGCCCATCTGACCTGCTTTTTGGAGGGGCTGAACCTGCCTTTTAGGAGTCAATCACTGCAGTCAGGCACATTTTTGACCCATACAAGGGGGACAGTCCCATCATTGGTGTGGGCAGGTCCTGCCTGTCCCAACACTGATCAACCCATCCCATGTCTGGGTGTCCTTTAGCCTCTCTATCCCTGAGAATTTGTTCTTCTTTTGTATGTACTTTTTCCCATTCAGGATGCCCCAATGAGGAAGGGCTGGTGAGTGCAGGTCTTGTTGTATGGTACTGGGCCTCTTGCCATGAAAATACCACCATGCTGTTGTTATTTTGTGCACCTGATGTGATAGTTCTTACAGCCTTTCTTTCCTTCGACCATTTGCAAGGCCTGATTTTAGTCCAAAACAAGCTTCCTTGAAATAAAATGTCATTTTCCAGTCTTCCTGTAGAAGCCAAAAGTATTTCAAGTTGGACTGGACTGGCCTAAACACAGAGTAGGGAGGGAGTCAGTAGGTTGGGGACATTTTAATAATGAAAAGAAGAATGTGAAAGGAAGGATTAAACACGGTGTTTTATGTGTATTTATTGAGTCAATTTATAAGGTGCATTTTGCAAAATATCTTGAGCGCTGCATGAAAAACCACAAAGCAAAATATTTGAAAAATTTGGACATGAAGCCAGCGTGTCCCAGCGTACAGCCAGGCAGCAGAGGAGAACTTGGCACCAGGAGCCGCTGTCTAATCACCAGGCACCAGCAGGAGGAGATCCATGTCTGTAGGGCAAGGTGAGCTATCAAGGGAAGGATCTGTTCCCTGTGGGCCAGCCAGCCACTGGTGGGTCTCTGTGGGTAGCCTGGAGGACGGGGTGGGTCAGCCCATCAGATCTCCTCCAAGCGAAGAGTCCAGGGGTGAAGGACCTCGCTGGAGATGGCGTGACCCTGGCTGATCTAGGGAGGCCTGAAGGTGACCCATCGCAAGCCCAGCTGGTGAACACAGAGTCCTCAGGAGCGGAGCTGCCTGGATGGGGAGCACGTTGGGGAGTGCAACCACTGCTCCTCCTGTACTGCACAATCCCCAGCACTGCTGCCCCTGGACCAGTTTCAGGGAGAGGCCAATTAGCAGCCCATTACAGTAATTTCACCTGGCCACGGCGAGAGCACAGATGTTTGTGGCACGGTCTCTGTTATGGGATTTTCTTGCTCGCAGTTGAAGGTCAGCACAAGTGTTGATTCTGGCATGCTGCCGTGCTGACAGCGTGTTCCCATGAGATGTCCAGAGCTTCTCCCTCCAGCTGCGGGGCTCTGCTCAGCCCTGCCGAGGGGCTGCCAAGTGCCGCCCCAGGGTGACTGCCCCCCCCAAAACCTTTGGGGAATGTGTGGGACACCTATGCGGTGAGGAACACTATAAAGAGAGCAGTTAACAAGAGTGCTTTGCAGTCGCAGGTAGCTGGTGAGGCTCTTGAATGGTGGACTGCTTTTGGACAGGCATGTGAAAAATACTCTGTTGAGGATTTAGCTAAATTAAAGAGCAAGTAAAGACCACAGGACAAAATTGCAGCACCTTTATTATGCACCTTCCTCAATCATTTTTAAGGGTAGCAAGAAATTGAAAATGGGTAGAGCAGAAAAATGACCATGCTGATTACTTTGAGCCATACAAGATACTTTTTTTAGCATCTGTAGCACAGTTAATTTCCTGATGCAGTATTCTTCCTGAAAATAGTTTACTGTAATAAAAATGAAGGAACACCTTGCCCAGGGGACAGTGATTAATCTGCTGTACACAAGGACATTTCTTCAGGGAAGGAAGCATACCTATAAGAGGAGATTTCATTGCAGGAAATACTGCTCACCAAAATGCCAAACTAAGCATATTCGAAGAGGTAACTTTGCCTTACAGATCCAACTTGTGCAGTTCCTGCTGTGGCTCAGGCTGGGGGAGATGAATGCGATCAACAAAACATTGTGAGCGAGGTGGGCTTCATCACTTCCTTCTCTACAGTCAACCACTTGCCTCTCTTCCAATGAGGAGGAGAGTAAAATACTTAAAAACCCAACAAAACTAGCTCATAAAACTACATCTGTTGGCAGTGAGGCCCAAGACTGTACTTCAGTCTGGTTTTAGCTCTTGCTTTTGTCAACTGACTGGAGGTCAATCCACAAAGTAGCCCTTCGGTTGGTTGGGACAATTACTACAAATAATAAGGCTTTGGGCAATCTGTGTTGGCAAAAGAGTTTTGGATAGGTGTCCCTTGAGAGTGGTCCAGGGTCTTTCAGGTTGGCTTCCCAGTGGGATGAAGCCATGGTGAAAAGTCAGAGGTGCTCAAAATGTGATCCATTTTGCTGATGTATGGTCTGCTTGTTTACCTGTCCATCTGTCTGTCCCAGTCTTGGAAGAGACGTGATAACAAGAATTATGAAGCCCAAAGCTTCCATTGGGATCCTGAATGAGAAGCACGGGCTGATGCACCCGCATCTTGGTGTGAGAAAGGCAGCATCACTCAGCTTTCTGTCACGTGGTTTTCAGGTATTACTTGGACACTGTCCTTACCTTGAGGACTTTACCAGCTAGGAGCAGAACTGATTTACATCCTGGTATTTTTCAGAAATATTTGTGCCCAAAGCAGAGAGGTACTTGTGTGGAAGATGTTAGAATAGGGGCTGATACTTGGCACTGCTGCAAAGCGTTGCCGGAGGAGCTAGTTTGCATGCAGGAGGATTTGACCTTGAACTTTCTCCCGCAGTTCAAGCCAACATCCTCTACCCTCTAGGCCTGAAAAATGTTCCTCCCCCTTGTTTTAAAAATACATTTGTTATGTCTAATGTTTCTGGCCAGAGCAATGGTACAGACTTTTGCCTGCAGAGCTATGTGGGTCAGGGGTGGGGGGGCGATGTGATTTGTGAGTGGCTTTAGCTAAGCTCACTGAAGTCCCCAGTGCAGTTACGCCAGCAGAGCTGTTCTTTTCTGGGGACAGTTTATTGCCATCCCAGGGGACGGTGGCTTTCTTGTCCCAGTGTGAAGTACAGCCCTGCTAGACTTTCTGGGCTCACACTAGGCTGTGGCAGCCACAAGCTAGCTGTGACATCCATGCTGCCAGTTCAATGGTGGGCTTGAAAGCAGATACCCAGAGCTCTGACCTGCTCATGTTCAAAAGACCTGCCAAAGGGCTCAGGCTCTGGGTGTCTGTCCAGGACTGAGGCAGTGTCTCTGATCACCCAGAGCACGTGAACCAAGTCTTGGATCTTGGCTGCAGGGCTCCAGGCCTCACGTGGGACACGTGTTCATGTGCAAGTAACGCAGCTAGCAGATGAGTCCCATTTTGGGGACAAGCCCAGGTAGAGTAGTCATGTCCCCTGTGATCCCACGAGTTAGGTACAGAACAGGGCATGGACAGAAGCAGTGACGGAACGGGTTTGTCTGCCTGTGCTCTCAGACCCAGGCGCAGAGGTTGCAGCCAGACTGCCTGGTCCCCAGCCGGAGCATCTCAGCACCCAGGCCCAAGGGCAGACTGGTTCTCCTCGGGATCATGCACACAACCTCCTCCACCCCGGCTGCTGGGTTTTGCGGGGGAGAGCAGAGGCCACTGCCATGCTGCCAGGTGCCTGGGGTGAGTCACGGAGTGCAACCACCCTCCCTCCCCAAGTCAGTCTAGACACAGGGGAAATCCAGCTGCCTGCAAACGCCCCATCCCATCAGCTTCCCAGCCAAGCTGCGCTGTCCTGGCTGGCTTGGGTAATTTGGAAGGACTCCAGCGGAGGATTTGGCAGGCTGATCTCTCACAGCTCTTCCCAGTTCAGGCCAATGTGGTGAACCGGTTTACCGAGCACTTCATACTGTTCACTGTGCTTTTGTCCTTCTTTGAGTAATGGCTGTATTTATTGGCAAAATGGCAACGTCCATGCAGTGACACCTGACACCCTTTGTCCTCATGTGAGAGGTTACCGTCATGCTGGACTGTGAGCATCTACTTGCTTTTGCGGGAGAAAAGCGGGTGTAGAGGGCAACCGTGGCGATTTTGCTAGCAGCAGTGTTGGGTATAGGAAGCCGCATGGTTGGGCCCCATCTCTGCCACACCAGGGTGGGTTTTCCAGTGAATTGCCAGAAGTGGAGGATCTGCAAGGTGTCCTAAGAAAGACTCTACCTGTCTGAGAGGATGCAGGTGAAGGAGCGGATATTACGGTGCCATGTGGATCATGCTGAGCTTGCTATCAAACCTCTCCAGGTGCTTATCACTACCTTTGATTTTTTTGATGTGAATAGTTTGCCTAGAGAATCTGACATTTTCCCACAGACCATGATTTAAACCTTGTGGGAGCTCGTGTGCAGGCTGCTGGTGGTGTGTGTATACTGGAATCCTGGCTGGCTCCCATGCAGCTCCCTGCCCTGACCTGTTCCATGAAATTAAGAGATGCAGAAATTATTTCCTAGGAGATCTTTTGTGTTTATGCTCTGCTGGGTCGGGCTGGCCTGCAAAAGCCATTGGGCTGAGGGTTGTCTCTGCACTACCTAAGTGGCTGGAGGAGTTTGAAAGCTGGACACCTTCTCATAGCACCAGCCATGCCTCAACTCCTTCCTCTCCATGGGGAATGGCAGTCCTGCTTGGACAGAAGGATGGCAGTACCCTCCTGACATCCACCTCTTTCTCTTCTAGGCTCATTAGTGCAGCACTAGAAAGCAGTGTTAACCTCCTTCAGGAAGACAGACACCCAAATCTTGAGAACCTGAGCTAGAAAAAGCTTGTTTCATTGAGACATTGGGCAGTTCAGAGAGGTACAAGTGGCAAGAGGAAGATGTTTCTTCTTTCTTTAACTTGCCCTCCATCCCTTTCTCTATCCATTGCAGTTTCTGGCTCTGCCATACCTTGTGTTCAGCTTTTCCCTCTCCTTGCAGTTCCCAGTGCGTGCAGCCCTGCAGAAATGCAGCGCTGGACTGTAAAAGCTGACTTTAACCCTGCTGCTCTGGGTACCGGGCTGGGCTCGCCGAGCTCCTGGCATCCGGCAGAGGGCAAGCGAGCTAAGAGAGCAATCCTGTCCCTGCAATCCCTCCTGCATTGCTCACAGTAGGCCCGGAGCAGCAAATCCAGCAAACTGCTCAGGAAAGATCCTTTGGGGTTGTTTTGGGCTCTCTGCAGACAAGATCACATTTTCCAAAACCTTTTTGCCTCTCTTCACCTGGCTGCATCTTGCCATTTCTCCTGGCCAGTAACACCATATTTTATTCTTTGCTACATTGGTGTCCTGATTGGTCCTGGCACCATCTTATATTCAAAATGTTTAGCTATTTTTCTGCCTTACTAGTATGGCTAGATACAAGAAGTATTTTTTTTTGTACGGTTTTTGTTTCCTGTGTCTGTTTCCTGCTGTTTTGGAAGACATCTTCCTCTTTTTTTGGTCTACTTTGGAGCACAAGCCCTAGGGTCTTGAAAGCTGATTCCCTGGAAGAACTGCCCTTTCCCCATCCTGGCTGCTATAAGCAAGGAACAGTTCTGCCCAAGGTGTGCACAAACATTGCTCAAATTGTGCCTGCTGCTCCGTTACAGCTAGAGTGCATTCATACCTTCTCGTTGTTACCTGTTTCTGTTCCAGCTGGCAGGTATACAGTCCCATGTGCTGCAGGACAGAATTTTCCTAAAGTCCCCTTCTTTCTGGGGATGTGCACTGTTCACTGTTAGACATGGCTGAGGTTTAAGAGTTAAGATTTAACCAGCAAATTAAAAAAAAGCAAGTTGGAAGTAAAGTAGATATTTCTGTCTTTTTTGGGGGGGATGCTCTCTCTTTGTTCTCGGGACAAATTAGTGTGTGTGCACCATCAAAGTGATTTAGAGTGTTGTTCAACTCTCAAAAGACATTGTGGAAAAACAGCACCAGTTGTTGTGCATTTGCTTCCTTTAAAGGGTCAGAACTGGGCTGTACTTGCTGCAGGGTGGGAGAGTTAAAAATGCTGTAGGAAATCATGTACTCATTTGCCTTTGAATGCCTGTAGTGTACAGGCTCCTGGTTCTCTTAGACTCTTCTGAAAAATCCCAGCAATGAAGGTAAGTAGGCTTTACTCCAGCTCACAGCTGTTCTGGTAGGTAAAAAAGTGAGTAACTGGTTTATTGCCTAAGATAAGGGCTGTGTTTGCTCTTGACTACTCCCCATACCCCCCCTGCAGCCACACCAGCAGCACCCACCAGGACAGAGTGACCCATGGGAGAGGTGGATACTGGAGGAGAAGGATGGATCCAGCACAGAGCAAGAAAGCGGATTAGCAGGTTCTGGCTGGGTGGATGTCCCAAAAGCCAGGGTGTTGCATAGGGTTTGGGGGGGTAGATTTGGACCCTTTGTTTTAGAGCTGGTGGGTGAGGGAGGAGAACCTGCATTTGCAGAAAGCTCGTTAGAAAACAGCTCTCTTTCTTTGGTGGGATGGGTTTCATCTGGAGTCTGAGAGACAATAAACAGGAAGTCCCACAATGACATTTTTATAGAGCTGCTTTGCAGAGTGGGGCTGCGCTTAAAATCCAATTTTAGTTTATTTGAGTGGGAGCATCCTCGGCTTTAATGTCTGCTTGCTTTCAAAGCAATGTGATAGAACTTGGCTCATGCAGCTCTGATGTCCAGGCAAACCCATGATCTGGATCCCTCCTGTTATCTTCCTAAAAGCCTCTGCCCTTTCATTGGGCTATGCTGGTGCTCATGCTTTGAGATCTTAGTAGTGTTTTGCGAAGGATTAATTAGCAAGCTGTATTCTGCAGCAGAGATGACTTCATTTTAAGGTTTAAGTAGCTTTGTCCATCAGGCCAGTAAAATATTCTTGGAAATAGACACAGAGCTATAAACCTAAAATCACTCTCTACTGCTGAGTGAGTATCTTTACTAAAATCTTTAATAAAAGGTCTGGTTAATAACTAGCATGTGATAGCAAGCGATGAGGAGAGGCTGCAGGCTGGGTTTGTTCAACCTGGAGAAGAGAGGGCAAGAGCTAATTGCTGTATTTGACTCTCCAAAGGAAGGCTTTAGAGGAGATGGAGCAGGTCTCTTCTCAGAGGGGCACCACAAAAGGACAAGAAGCAACAGGGACAAGTTGCTGCGAGGGAAGTTCTGTCTTGATAAAAAAAAAATAAATTCACAGGGAGAGTGGTTTAGCCCAGGGAGGCTGTGGGTTCTCCATCCCTGGAGATATTAAAAACTGGACCAGAACAGACCATGAGCAACCTTTTCCAGCTCTGAAGGGGACCTCTGGAGATGTCTAGCCAAACTCTCTGCCTTGCACGGCATCTGTTGTCTTGTCGTGGTGGGCTCCAGGAGGTACTGGTTTGTGGGGTCACCAGGGGACCTTTTCTTGGGGTGGAAGGAATATACAGCCTTGGGCAGTGGCGGCCCCTCCTTGTTACTTTTGTCATGCATTTTCTCTGGCAGGGTGTCCATGTCAGCAAGGAAAAGGAGTGCTTGTTAGTCCAGCTCCTTCTGTGTAACAGGAATCAGTGAGGGTCCAGAGGAGCAAGCCAGAAATGAGAAGTGATGCTTGGGCAGAATGTTGCGGAAGAGGTCTTGCTTGTGGGTTGTATGTCACTGCTTGTGTTCACAGGCTGGTACATAGAAACATACTAAAGAAATGGAAAGACTTGCTACTGTGGGAATGACCTGCAAGGGGAAACCCACCCGCCAAGCTGCCTGGCTGTCTCAGCAGGGCTGCAACAGTGCAGGAGGGCTCATCATGTTACCTTGGAGTGAGATCATCCAGATCACCCCCGCCCACACCTGCCTTGACAGGTAGCATGCTTTAAAGCATATGATTAAATATTCTGAGTCGAGCCCCTGTGTTTTTCTGCTGGCTACTTGGTTAAGAAGTGCCATTATTGGTTGAATGGCCATGATGCTCACCAGAGATGTTCATCTGTAGCTGCTAGCCAAAAAGGACACTTTTATATGAAGTTGGTTCCTCAGCCTTTCTCCTGTGCTGTTGCTGAGGCAGGCAAGGGTTTTTATCTTGAGGGAGAAAGGCAGAGTTGGTGTTGTCCCAAGATGCCCTATGAGCGGTCTCTGCCTTTACCACTGAGCAGGGAGAGAGGTGGGACAGAACTTGTCTGAGGCCAAGGTAGCTGTGAGATGGGGATCTGTTTCTGCAAGATGCTCTGTCCCCTCAGTGCTTGGCTCCATCTCCCTCTGCCTCAGCCACAGAAATGAGTCAGACCCAAGAGAGGTGCAGACACAGGACCAGGGAAATGGGACTGGGGAAATTCTTGTTTTATGACTTGGTAGGGGGTCAAAGGCAGCACAGCCCTACGTGCTCCCTAGTCCTGGAGTAGTTTCTGTTTCTCAACAGCCAGGAGATTGCAGGGGCCTGGGGTTTCCTTTGTGTTAGAGGTAAGTATTCAGTGCACCTTCAAATACTTCTCTTGCCCTAGGAGAGCTCTGTGCTCTGGGTTAAGATCTGAATGGTTTGTCTTGTCCCCGGCCAACACAAGACTGTTCCCTGTATTTTTTCCAGTACTTGTTTTATTTGTCCCAGGAGACAAATAAAGTTACTTCCCCGCAGAGGCTTTGACATAGGCAGCTAGAGACCAGCAGCTGTAGTTTTTCTTGATATGTAGTCGCACCACACTTTCCTCTCCTTCATCCTGTTCCATCCGAGCACTTTCCATGGGCTCATGTAAGCAATCCCTGCTCTTCCTGGGGCTGCAGCCCCTTTCCACTCCATTCCTGCATGCAATGTTGTTACTCAAAGCAGTATCCCAGCGTGGTGCCTAGGAAAGAGCTGTTTTCTCTCCTGAGTAGGTTCTCCAAAGCTGTTATTACTTTTCCAACAGCAAATACAAAGCAAGTGGAAATGTTGGCTGATGCTGCTAATAAAATTCTTAAGCATCTATGTGTGCTTTGAAATGCTTTCATCCCGCTGCCCTGCTCAAGGGGTACCAGACATTGAGGGAAAGCCTGTCAATGTAAATGTCAAAGGGATCTTTGGTTCTCATATTTGTCAGGGGGATCCTGCCCGTTTCCTACTCCCACTGTGTCACCGGGCTGGGAGGCTGTTCCAGCCCTCTCCCAGCAGCCAGACCCTACAGCATTTGGACCCACTGAAACAAAGGGATTTTGAATCTAACTTTTATCTGGGGATCTACATCCCCATGGAAACCAAGGAGCACAATGGAAGACTCAGTAGGTGTAAGCAATGTGGTGGCTTTTACGCCCAGGCCACCAGTGTTTGTGGGAGCACTCCTACCACTGAAGGGAAATCAGGGTCAAGTGGCCTGGAGAGGGAAGGTCTCTGAGGCCAGAGGAGCAGGTCCTCAGGTAAGGATCTAGGGCTGTTAGCCACCAAACCCAGAGAGTATTAATCCCCATTCCCTATAGGTTAGGGCTGGGATTTTGTGATGTCTGAAGAAGTGCTGAAGTTTTACAGTGTCTGCAAAGAGGTCACCTTCTGCTGATATCCTGAGGACTGCAACTGGGAAACTGTAATACAGAAGCTCTGGGTAGTACCAGGTCCTTTAGCCACCCAAGGCCCACTTCAAACAGAGACTTCTTTAACGTAGGAATATGTCTGCAAATATGCGCTGCTACCTTGGACTGAGATAAAGCCTCTTCCTTCCCCTCCCTCAGCTACCTCTCCTTCATCCTCACCAGGTCCTCTTCCAACAGCAATTAACGGTGGTACCTGCTGAAGTCAAGGACAATCTCCATGTAAATCCTCTCTGCTCTTGTTTTAGCATCCCCATAAGCCAAGTCACTGTGCCTGACCAGCCTAGGTCGATATTTAACCCTTTTTGCACCATCTCCTCCTGGTCAGCTGCTTGGTTTCAAACTGCTTTGTACACCTGGGGCTAATGAAGGCACCTCTGAAGGACGCTTAGGGATGAGCAAGGAGTTTGGCTACCAGGGTGTCCAAATCTACAAGCCTCTGCTATGTATGGCAACTGCAGACCAGACAAACTCACAGCGCCCTGCCTCCCTCCCCTGCACCCTCCCTGGAGAGCAGTGGTGCCTGGAGACAGGCAGGTACGAAGCACCTGGCCCCGGAGCCTGAAAACCACCACTGCTTTATGCCTTCCAGCTAATGGGTGGTTTTAGCTCTGCTAATCTCTAATCAGTGCTGGAGAAACCTAAACAAACTAGCCTGGACAAAGCATTTGTAATTACTGGATCAGGCTCATAGATAATGTGTTTAGGGCTGCTCTAAAAATATCTCAGATAGGGTAAATGTAAAGAAAGTGGCCTATAATTGACCCTTCTGCTGACATCTGAACCCTGGCCTGGCTGATGCACCTTGGGAAAACAATTTAAGTATGGAGAGGGGGACTTGGGGCATCAGGCAGGTTCAGACCTGCCTCTGAGCATGACCCGTGGAGCAGAAGAGCTAAGGGTGCGGATCACAGCTGCAGGAGCTCATGGGGTACCCATGCTCCTCACACCGGAGCCAACCAAGCTCCAGAGAGCAAGTGCTGAGGGAAGCATGAAACATGCTGGATGAGTTTTGGTGGTGGGGAAGGACAAGAGGCTGAGGTGTAACCTCAGGGCAGACAAAAGCCAGTCACCACCAGGAGTGAAGGCTGGAGGGCAGGGAAAGGCAGAGGGTGTGCTGGGGAGACGTGCAACAGCCCAGGTGGAGCAGCTCTGTCTCTGCCTCGTGCCCGCTCATTCCTCCATGTGAGAAAACATGAACTTCATTTCAGATGAGAACCATTCCTGCTTCCTTGTTCAACCACTTCTGCTGACCAAGCCCGGTGGGTAGGCAAAATCTGGTCTTGCATGACTTGAAATTTTGCTCCCTCCTGCAGGCCCTGGAAGCACAGGTAAGGTTTGCAGCAAACCTCTGGGCACCTAACCCTGAGGAGGAAGAAGAGGTGATGCTGGCAACTTATTTCTGGGCTATTCTCATATTTCCTCGAAAGCTTGCCATTTTCAGCGTGATTGCCTTGGGGAGCAGCTAGCACTGTAGGCAGGCTGGATCAAGTGGGTCTCGCAGTGCTTCCCTCCTCTCTGCAGTGTCCTGCTCACCCTGATTCGGTGGGTGAAGGTGCTGAACTGGGGTGTCTGGAGGCAGGTTAAGTTTCACACTCCCTGCTCCTGTGGCCGGGGGGCAAGGCGGCATGGAGCTGGAGCGTCGGGGACCTACAGTCCTAGGGAGCATGTAGGGGGGGACAGGGAGCCATTTCCCAAATGCCAGTGTAAGGAAGGGGAGCTGGGCTTGTGGGTGAGGTGCGATTTCCCTCCAAGAGTGTGCCAGGGAGGGATCCAGGCCCAAAGCCCCGGCAGCATCCTTGATGTGCTGCTGAGGGGAAAAACGTGGTGGCCGGCAAGGGCAGGACATCGCCCGATACCATGAACGCACATGTGTCTCGTGAAGAGACTTGGCGTCTCCATAATTGGGTTTTAAGGCTATTCTGTTCCTTCTGAGGGGGAGCCAGGGTCCCCCCTGCAGAGGACAGGGATTGGCGCAGAGCTCCTTCAGCCCCCACTACCGACTCACCCGGACCGTGGGCATGTCCCCCCGCCACCCCTGGGGAGGGGTGGGGGTGAGGGAGGGCAGACCCCTCTCTGTCCCACCCTGATGTGCTGTGTGTCGGTGGCAGTTCCCAGGTCCCAGCCCCTTGGCGAACCTTTACTCATGGACGAAGTTTGCCGAATCTCTAGGGAGAAAGCAAGGTGCTGGCTACCAAATATTCACATCAGGCCCAGCACACATCTTTGCAGCCTTCCTCCTCACAGCCTTCCCTTCCTCATCACCTGCCCCTTACCGTGCCAGCTCTGGGACACAGGAGGCTTTCTCCACCACTTGCCATAAAGCACTTCGTGTCACTCTATTGAAAAGGAGGCCTTTAAAAACAATAAGACTGTTTTATTCTTCTTTGCTCTTTTTTTTCTCCCCCCCCCCATTACCCACCGAGCTAAAAATGAAGGAAAGAAAAACGCAGGAGGACACATTGTTTTCTCCCTCCCCACACCCAGAGCTGTAAAATACGTCTGAATCATTGCGAGCACGAGGATCTCTGTGCTGGGCCTCCACTTTTTGTTTGCGAGTTTATTTTTCCTAATTCATCCTTGACAAAGGACAGAGCCATAAAAGAATCGACCAGCACGTCTGTGGGAAAAAACTGCCCTGAAAAGGGTCGGAGGAATACTGTAGCATTTCCAAACAATTCCAAGGGCTAAAGCCTCTGTGAGATGCAGCTTCAGCTATAACTTGCCTTTCTAGGAACAAGCCTACATCTGTTTGGCAATGCCATATTTTGTAGGGTAAAATAAACCCTTGAGAACAAACAGGCCAGCTTATCCAGAGGGGTAAATGCCTGGGAACAGAGCTCACTTGTTAATCCTAAAACTGTCAGCAAAGACCCACTGGAGAAATTATAGCTGGCCACGGGCACTCAAGCTGTTTTCCCTCTGCCTCCCCACCTCCCCCCATCCCCACAACAGCTGTAAAATCTTCTTTATTGTTCTGCTCGAGTTGGAGAGCGGCACAGAGAGGTCTCCCGGCTGAGGGCTGCAGCAGCAGGGGCAGGGGGAACATCTGATCCATTGTATCTGCACCAGCATTATTGCTTCGGTGGCGGACAAAGAAAATGACAGCGATAAAAGAAGAACAGCCCGAGCACCTACTAAAGAGGCATATGAACAGGAAATTCTGGCTCGTTCCCACATCCGAGCTGCATACGGTTTCTTTCCCTCCAGGATTATTACGTTTAATGTCCTCCTGCAATTCGGGCAGCTGAGCCGGCGGAGCCCCTTCCCTCCCCCTCCTCTCTCCCTTCCCTTCTCTCATCAGATTTCGAGCCCTCCCTGTGGAAAAATGATTTGTGCACAAGCAGCCTACACAACGGTGCTCATAAGGAATTTGCCCCTGCCAGGAGTTATTAATGGCACCCCAGTAAATGCCCCCAGCAAAACGGGCCGCTGCAAGCATCAAGTGCGTGTTGAAAAATCGGGTTTAAATCGTCCCTTGGGGAATGACCTATTGGCCACCTAAAAAATGCAGGATTGGTTCGCTGTATAATTAAGTTCAGGCCATCTCTTGTGCTTACACACGCAGAAACCCAGATGTCAGCTTGGTACTAGTCAAAGTGCTGGGCTGCTTTAAAGCACCAGGAGAAGACAGACCGTGGGGGCATAACATTTGCCACTGGAAGAAAACCTACTTTGAATACTTGGAATATTTAACTGACTGCAACAGATAATTAGCCAAACCCTCTCACGCCTCCAAATATAGATTCATTAGTCATATGAAAATATCTCATTGGAACCAAATGTGAGTCATTAGTGAAGTCAACGGCAGATCATAAAAAAGGTACTGAGAGCCTCCTTCCCCCCATCCCCAAGAAGTCGTGAGTGTGTGGTGAAAATAATTCGCTCCATTTTCTATTGAACAAATCTGTTTTAAAGGGAGGCTTTTGAGGGGCTGCTTGTGTGCAGGGCTGTGCATCCCGTTTTCCCACTTTGCGATTTGTGGGAGTAACAAATGCAAAGTCTGTGCTGGGCTTTTTTCTACATATTTTTTTTGTCTTCTTGAAGAGACTTCCTTGAGTCACTCAGGCTAAAATTCGGGTTTGGTAATACAAAAAGGGATTTTGTAACGTGAAGTGGAATAAAAATATCTTCATTATTTGCTTCTAATTTCATTTTTGTTGGCTTGGAGTTTCGGAGTCCCCAACACTCAGAGCAATGAGTGCTGCAAGCAGCGAGTGCTGCTACCACAGGGACCCCAAAACTAACTGGATTCCCCCAGAAGTGAAACAGGGGTGGTTAAAATCACCACTTAGCTTTAGCGAGGTGCAAACAAGCAATGGTACATTTAAAAAAGTAAAGTAAATGGGCAGGTCTTCCACTGGATGAGGTATCCGCAGCGTGATGGGCAGCCAGAGAAAAGGAGCATGCTTGATTAAACTCTTGTAAGCCCCGAGTTATTGCTTGGGAAGACCCAGGGACTGGGATAGGAGCGTGTGCTTGGTCCTAGGATGTATCAGAGGGATTTCACGGAGCGTGCTGAACGCCGCAGACCGTTGTCCCACCCTGCGCTCGTCGATCCCACAAACAAACATGTTGTTGTATAACTCCAGGGTCATGAGTAATCCTGTGCCGAAAGTTGTGCCGCGCGAGTCATCAACAGCAGCATTTTGCATTTTTCTTAATTTGAAAAAAACAAAGCCAAAACAACAAAAAACTACAGCAGCAAACATTAAGTGCCCCAAAGCTGACATTCCTGCGGCTGAGGGAACTCAGGCTGCCTCAGTGCCTGACTTTAGCCATACAACCCCACAACGATATTAACTGAGTTTTCCAGCTTCATTAGCTCGTCGGCATTCCCTGGGCTTTGGGGTTTTTTTATTAGTGAAAAAAAGTCACCTCTGTGTAATAACCCTCGTACTTAAAATCCTCTGCATAGCCTGTGACAGTCAGGCAGCAGAGAGAGGAGTGTGATAGGGTTTGAAATGGGCATTTCACACCAAAACCCCAAAGCCTGGAGAGCTCTGCCTCTGCACCCCCAGTTGCACCCTGGCTTTTGGGCACCCTCGCGGGGCAGTGCTGCAGGGGAGGCGCTGAGCCTGCTGCAGACGGCTTTGGTCTAGGGGTGCAAATGCCCTGTGGGGAGCCAGGCTGGAGATGCGGGCAGCCCTATGGGCACGGAGCCTTGTGTGTCCAAGGGGGCTCACCCGACCTCAGGGTCCCGCTCCCACGGAGGCGGGGTGGCTCCCGGGCCCTGCGTTTGGCAGGGGGCTGGATGGCGGGACTGTCCCTGAGCCCAGGTTTTGCCCCCCTATCCCCACGGTGGGCCCTGGCCTGAAACATGGCTGCTCGTGCCTGGCTGGCACTTCTGGGGCAGCGGGGTGAGAGTGGGCCCCCACCTGCCCCCCAGGCCCCCTCTCACCTCTCCCTGGGGGTGCAGAGATCACCCAGTTCCCATCCAGCGCTGGGTGTCCCTGCGGGGCAGGACCCCAAACCCTCTTGTGGGGTGGGATCCCCATTCCTCCCCATACCGGGTGTCTCTGTGGGGCAGGCCCCAATCCCCCGCGGTGGGGCAGGCCTCGACACCCTCCGGGTTTGGCCCCGCTCCGCCCAGCGGGGCAGACCCCAGCCTCCTTGCGCGGCAGATCCCCCTCCCCCGCGGGGCAGACCCTGACTCCCACTGCAGCAGACCCCCGCCCCCCCATTTCCTCTTTGGGGCATCCCCAACCTCCTGTGCGGCAGCCCCCCCCCACCCCCTGTGGG
>NW_010972437.1:18486479-18531059 GCF_000737465.1 Haliaeetus leucocephalus | reverse complement strand
GGGGGAAGGAGCGCAAGTGCGTCCCTGGGGGGGTGGGGAAAATGGGGTATTTGGGGATGCGGCTACCCCGGGGGTTAGAGAAGTTTCCTTGGCACGAGGCAGGAACCCCAGGCGTGGGGTGTAACGGGAGGGGGAATGCAGGGACTGCCCCGGGGGGGGCAGGGTGGAGGTTGGGGTCTGCTAGAGAAGAAGAATGATGGGGGCAGATAAGGGTGACGTTTGGGGAGATGCAGCTGCGGGGAGCGGGAGTCCTTCGGGGAGCAGAGGGAGGTGGAGGTTCAGATTTGGGTTTGGTGGGGCAGGAAAATCACCCTGGAGGGTGACGGATGCCCCAAAGGTACGGGGAGAGGCAGTGCGGGAGGACCATGTGCTGCCTGGTGGGAAGGGGGTGGCTGAGGAGCTGCGAGGGCCCTGCCAAGTGGGGAGCCCGTTCCCGATGGGTGCCTTCCCAGCAGAGCCCACTTTGGAGCTGGGGTGGCCGCTGCCCTCTGCCGTGGGGGTTCTGGCCCCTTCTGGCCCGCCTTGTCCATGCTGGGGAAAGAGGAGCATCCCTCGAGGGCACAGCCCCGAGGACAGGGATGACAACAGGCTCCTGACCTGTTGCTGCGATTGCTGTGGGAGGGAGCGCTCCTGGGGATGCCGATACAGCAGAGCTTGGTTTTATTACTGCCTTCTCTCCCTTGTGATCGGCCGCAAGCTCTTTCCCTTTCCGTGGGATGTTGAAAATTGCCGAATCAGGTCTGGGAGTAGAAACCAGCGCTGTCTCCTTTGAAATCACCCCCTCTTGACTTCTGCCTCCTTGCTAGTTTTGCTCCCATGTCTACAACTGGGGCTCTGACCCTGTTTGCATAACTAGTTCAGCAGCACGATTTTGAATTCCCTCCCTTCCCTCTTGCTGAGGCTTTATTTAAAAGCGCTCTGAACCGGGCTATACCTCTCGGCTTCGCTCCCCGGGATGATGGGAGCACAGCCGGGTACCTGGGCACGCTTCTCTGGGTACCTGCGCATGCAGCTCTGCTCGAGGGGAAGAGATGGAGAGAGGGGAGTGAAGAAAATCCAGCAGCGGGGAAAACTTTGCACGTTGCAAGCTGCTGCTTCTGTGCACCCAGGCTGCGACTGCTGCGGTCCCCACGCCTGTCCCCACTCCTGTCCCCCCTCCTTTGCCCAGCTGCGAAGGGCTGTGGAGAGCCGGGAGTCTGGAGAACACGTTGATGTGAAATCTTGCTCGACTACAGAATATGAGCATCAAGGGAGTGAATTTTACACTCTCCAGAAGAAGCCAAGGGCATTTAGATTTCAGGAATCTGGCGCTGCCTTCCAGGCTTATGCTTTTACAAGAAGTTGAGGGGGGGTGGAGAGCATTGCAGTGATGGGTTGAGAGGTGATTTTCTGAGTTAATGCTGCTTTTTTTGCTTTTATGAACTTTATTTCAGAATTATGTTACTTCACTGGGTATTTTGCTTGATTTTATTACCTTTATTCCTTTACAATGAATGTGATTTATTTGAGCCTGTCTCTGTGTGTAATACACACACACATAAATAGCACAGTTCAAGAACACTTTAATGTATGTGGTGCTCTGTATTGTCCATAGGGGGTGAATAATAAAAATACTGGCACATCCTTAACCAGTGTGATGTGAAACATGCAGCTGGAAAATTCATGTCTTGGCAGAGGAGCTTGGACATCCAGAAAAGGGTTTGCTGTCTTCAGATTACAAAACTTTTAACAGGTTGTTGTAGCCATTAGAAAAAAAAAAAAACCACAAAACAACCAAACCCACAACAAAACCAAAACCCGAATCTGCCAGCTTCATTTGATACTCTTCTGTTCAGACTCACATCGTCGCTTCCATCTGCAGCGTGCCTGCAGAACATATAGGAGGGAGAGTTTACTTTTCGTTTAAAGCAGTGACAGGGAAAGCAGTCTGGCACCCAAAAGAGCAGGGATTGGAATTTGCTTTCAAATGCTGATGTCAAGCTAGTTTCAAAAGTGCCCTGAGAGCAGGTTTTTGCCTGCAAAAGGCAGGTGTTCAGGCTTTTTTTTTTTTTTAATGTGCTTAAAGGTATTTGCCCTTTTTCCCCTTTCCAGCTTGAAAAGGCTCCTTTGGCTGATTCAGGACTGGAATGCAGAGCTCATGCTATTCCTAAATTAAGAGGTTGGCAAGTTTTTTTGTCCCTGATGAGAGGCAGAAGGATTGCCCAAATGAAACAAGGAATAAAACTCTGCAAATTGTCCTGCTGTGGCTCCAGCATTGTTTAGTCTTCCACTTAGGTCTGTAAAGCCAATCCTGAAATGATTGTAGGCGGAAAGTAACATAAACCACCATGTAGCTAGGAAGCAGGGGATGTTGCTCATTGCACAAGAGGCTTTGGGTATTTTGAAGATGTTGGGAATGTTGGAACAAAATAGCAGCAGTCTGTGGAAATCAGGCTGAGAACGCCTACCCCCCCCAGGGAGGCGAGTGCACGAACTCCCACCAGTGGTGGGAGTGAGACGGTGGCTCAGCACCTCCAGGGATCAGGGCCTCTGAAATAGTTCCGACGCCGCTGGACCACACTCTTCTACAGTGTATTTCAGGTCATCGCGTAACAAACTTCACGTACTGCTGACTGGCACCGCCTGAACTGGGGACAGAGGGCTGTTGTTGTGTGCGCAAAGCTCAGAGAGTTCATGCCAGTCTCGAGTGTGTTTATTCTTTCAGCACCTCAGTGAGATCGGCATGCTGTTTTGCAGGTGGACTAAATGATGTGTGCCTGAGGGCCACCAGGACACAGGGAGCAGAGTGAGGGCTGTCTGTACATCCCGTTAGCACTCTGTGTCCTGGCAGATAATGTCCCAGTCCCCGATAGCCACCTTCTCTCCAAGAGGGTCTAGGGTGGCCCGGGACCAAATGGGTCCTGGAGACATAACATGCTTTGAGAGGCATTTCAGGTACCATTGGGGTCTCTCAACCTCTCCAGTCTCAGCCGGAGGGTGGGGATGCTGCCTTCTGCTTTGGCCATCACGAACTGGAATCGGGGGGCTTGCGTGGTCTTGTCCGGCTCTCAGCTGCAGTGTCCTTCTCCCTTCCTTCTGCTGGGTTTGGCTCTCACCTTGTGTCAGAGCAGGCTGGTTCAGGAGCTAATCCTGCAGAAAGTCAGCCCCAGAAAACAATGTCAGTGGTTTTCCGTCACATCAATGACCTGAAGTGGCTCAAGGTGCAGCAGGGTGCCAGTGCTGCTTCAAGGGGGGAACTTGTCCTAGGAGGTGGAGCAGGACAGATCTTAGCGATGTCAGCAAATGTCCTAAATTATCTTGCCCAAGTTATGAGAATAGCTGAAGAACAGCCATTTTCTCCTAATGGAGACAAGGTCCTAGGAATAAAACTTGTTCCACTCTGAAAAAAAGGTTCTTGAGTCACTGTTCAAAGCTGACCAGTTAAGGGAATCTTTTTTCGCTTTGCCAGTGCAGTTCAGTTGGGTTTGTAGTATTGTTTTATTTTGTTGTTGGGATATTTGTACTAATTCAGGGGGATCTGCCTCAGAACCCACTGCTGGCTATTGAGTCCTGCTTTGGAATCTCACTTCTTTATTAAAACAAATGTGTTTTTTTTAGTCCATGCCAGTGCGAAGTAACCTTTCCAAATGGAAAGAGAGCTGAGAAAAGAATGTGGCCTCAGGCAAACTTGAACTGGCAGGGCTGGGGTTGCCTCCTTCACCTGGTCAGGGACTCCACTTTGAACTCCCATGATACAAAAACAGCATCAAAATAGTTAACTGTTAAAAACGCAGCTTGTTTTAGCATCCAACTAAAATCCTTATTTGGGTAGCCCCAAATGCCACACATCCTTCCTTATGGGTCAAATGTCAAAACCTCCATTTCCCCTTGGCAGGCAGCTGCTAAAAGACAGTTTAATATATTGCTCCAAAACACAGAAGACTGTGAGGTTGGAGGTAGCATAATATAAGTGGAATTTTAACAGTAACTTGAAAACCACGCCAGTAATGCTACGAGTGCATTTTTCACGTCCACTGAATTGCCAGGAAGACTTCTGCTTTTATAAGGAAATGAAGCATCCATCATGATCTGCATGTGAATGTGTGTATCTGTCCTTCTGCCCCCACCACTTCTGACCCTGTCAGTCAAGTTGGCCAGATCTAACGCAGCAGTGGATGTCCTGAAGGCACTGTGCTGCTAAAAAGTGGGCGAGGGGTAGAGGAGAGCCAGGCTATGAGTGCACCCCTTGTCCTGTGCTAGACACCTTTTGAGGCAGAAACACATGAGCAAGAGAGAGGTTAGTTAAGAGTGCTGCAACCAGGCGTTCAGCTTGGCTTATGCAAGCCTGGACATTACTAGACACCAGAGAAGCCAACTGCAAGAACCAAATCCACAGGAGTGTGTTAATACACCCACAGCCACTACAGTGGCTCTGCCCAGGATAAACCGAACGTCTGCAGAGCTCCTTGGAAGAAATTATTGCAAGTGAAATGCAATTAATAACAGCTCTAAGGATGATAGGTGAATGAAAAAAACCTCCACAATTCATCTGTCCTCGCTGCCTCTGGGGCTTTGCCAGTAGGTGGACCAGGTCTCCAAGCTCCTTCATGGCAGCTGTGTCTGGTCAAGAGCTAACCTGGTCGGGCCCTGGGCTGGCTCTCATCTTTAAGTATTAAGACAATAAATAACACCTTGAAAATAATGCTACCCCCTGCCCCAGTCCCACTAGAGTTTGCTGTGGTGGGGTTGATGGTGGTGCGAAAACGGTGATTTGGAGGGAGGGGGAAGGCTGGGAAGATTTCAAGGCTTTGGCCCAAAGGAGAAATGTGTTTTCATGCTGTCCCTTGGCAAATGATCCGTTTCCTTCTTGCCCTTTGCAGTTGTTTCCTTTCCTCTGGGTTTCAGGCTCATACTCGCTGAGCATGGTATTTGTCAAGGGAACGGCAAGAAGCCCCGTCTGTGAGAAAGTCCATGTCGTTTGTTTTATCCACATCCAGGAATTGAGCCGAGATAAACAATTCGGGAGGCAAAACAGTGAAAACTGGAATGTGAGAGGTGTGTTTGTGTATGACTCTGTACTAGACCTGGCTGCAGTATTAGCTGGGGCTAGTTTATCTGGATTTGTGAAGGCAGGGTTTCATCCCAGTGGCCAGCAGCACTCCTGTACCTGCTTTTCCTAGTTCCGTGTTCAGCACTAAGGAGGTAGGAGGAACAGCAGTTTCCCTGGTGGATTTTTTGCATTTCTGCTTGGATTGGGCAATTCCAGCTTTCTGAGCATGGCCACATCTGCCTTCCCTGCTGGGGCTCTGATTCCTTCAGGGGTGATCTTTTGCTCTAGGCAGACGGAGTAAGAGGAAGGCCAAGGTAACATGTAAATACGCTTTTAAAGCATTTCTGTTACAGGAGGAGGGCTGAGCTTGGTGGTGTACTGAGTTTCCAGTTGTAAGAATTCCTGGTTTCTTTCCTTGAATCAGGGTGAAATACATAGGTTCGATCCAGTGGCTGCTTAGGAGACCCTTTCCATATCAGAGGGATGTAAAGCCATTGCCATTGCATGTGCTTCCGCCCATCTTCAGTCCTGGCTCTTCCTTGGGGAGGTGCTGCCTGAATCAGTGCGTGCGTGACAGCTTTTGAGGGTGTCCTTTAGCAGCACATACTGAACACATTGGGCTTGGCTTCCCAATTTGTCCTTGCTAACTGTTTGCACCTGCCAGAAGAGGCAGGTTTGTCCTCAGTGGAAGAGTGAGGCTTTACCTGATGGCATTAGCCTTGTGGAGAAAGCTGCGTTAGTGCCCCATGTCTGCCTGGGAGAGGGAGTTGGGTTACGTGTCCTTTTGCTGTGTGCTGTGCAACAACATGCTGCCTCATGGGTGTTGAGTGTGCTGTGGGATTTGGAGGCTAACCACGGTGCGTGCTCCTGGCGTGGACTTGGGAGAGAAGGAAAAATCCTCGCTGGGGGTCCTAATGTTGTGCAGATGATTCTTGGCTGCCTTTCATCCCTGCTGAGCTGAGCTCGTGCCAGTCGTGCCCCACTCCCTCCCTGTCCCGGTGCACATCCTTGTGCTCCGTCGTACGGGTCTTGGTCTTTGTCTGGACCACGGGTGGGCCATGATAGGGAGTTAACCCAACCAAATCTTCACTTTTCTGGAAGGATGAGTTTTCTGCCAGTTTAGCAGATCGCAGATCCAGTCTTATTTCCACAAAGACAAACTACCTTCAGCAGACCGAGTCTGACTGAAACATCTTTGCCTACTTTCAGCAGTCACTGCCAGCAAGCTGCGAGGTGTTTCTCATTCACGAACTGGCGAAGCGTGACCTCATTAAATGTGCGCGTTGACATCTAATTACAAGCGAACGTGATGTGGTGGCTATCTTAGGCAAAGGCTTAAGAGAAAGGGGTTGCTGCACAGTTATCGGAGCTTTGCTGCAGCCCAGCAGCTTGTTCTAACTGCATTATTGATTGTCTTCTGTTCAGTGTTTTACCTCACACGTAATTTAGCTGGATACCAGTGGGAAGATAAAGTCTCTTGCTGCATGAGCTTATGGTAGGAATAAATTGTTTTAAAAAGGAAAGGGTCAGTAATCATGTGCCTTTCTTACGGCCTGGAATACTGGGAAACATCAGGTCACTTTTATAAGCCTTAAACTATCCTTTGACATTGCAGCTTTTATTCTGAAGAAAGCTGCACTGTGCCTCTTGGCTGGTAAGGGAACAAGTTCACTGCCTGGTGCTCTCTGTAGTCAAAGATCCCATTAATTCTGCCGGCCGCGAGGAACGATTTCTTGGTATTTCATTCTGGACTGTAATTGAGAGTGACACAAAGCACTGGTGGGAATTGGACCGTGTTGAAATCCCTGCTTTTCCTTACAATTTTCTGCAGATAAACCAGCTCAGGTGGGACGAGGGGATTTCTAATGCTCTGCCCTTGAAATTAATAACATTTCCAACACCTTACTGGCTGGAGGCAATTTTAGAGAGGAGTTTTTGTGCCTCCTTGCAGCTTATCCTTGCAGCCAGGTGTTGCAGGTTGCCTACAACAGTGACATGCCGTTGCAGTCACTTGCATGGCATCATCTATGGGAGATCCTGTAGTCCTATAATGTCGGGAAAATTCTTGAAGCTTTGCCCAGAATTTTTGCTGAGACCACAGCAGGATTTCCCCGTAAAATCTTGCTTTTCAGACTTCAGCCAGGGTGGTCTGTTCTCAGCTCTTTAGTTGTAGAAGACTGAGTCCACGCTAATGGACTTGTCTTGGTGAGGAGGTTGTCTGATAACCTTCCCATGTTTTCCTCTTGCTGTTTTAAAACTAGAAAAGGGTGGGCACCTGATGTCCACATCTCAGGAGTGCTTGCTGTTCAGTCTGGGAGGACTGGTGGGTACAGTGAGTTGTTGAAGGTGTTTTTATCGTTCTGGGTGTCTTCCAAGACCTTTTTGGTACCTCCAAAGATCAGGTCCGTGTCCCCCAATGTGACCTGTCTCCTGTAGGGTAGGGAGTGCCCTGTATTTTAGAAGTCCCAAGTTTTGCTCTCGAGGGGAGCAGGACAGATCCTGAGCGGCCCCAGTGAAGGCAGAAGAGCAGAAGCAGTGAAACTGGCCAGGATCTGACCTTTTTTTGTATCTAGAAAGTTGCTCGGGGGTCATTTTCTGTTTGAAACCAGGAGGTTTTGTCTGCGGTGCTCGGCGCGCCATTCGGCTGCAAGCTGAGCCGGGGGGAGATGCAGGGTTTGCGACCGGCGCGATGGCAGCCCTCCCACACAACCCATGTGGAAACGCTCGTCTCCTGTTGCTTTCAGCGGGCGAGCGGCTCGCCTCCATCTGGTGCTGTTTCATCTGGCACTTCAAAAGCAAGCAGAAATGGGGAGAGGAACTCAGGTTTAGCGAAGAGGAATGGCATGAGGAGGAGGAGCGGGAAGGGTGGCCGGCGTGGGGCTCCATCCTCCCCCGCCGTTGGAGCCCAGAGCTGGTTCTGGGGCTCTGCCCCGTATCCCCGGCAGGGATGTGTAGCTACCGAGGCTGTGGATAATCCAAGGTGGCTGGCCGAGGGGCTCCCCGGGGTGCCTGGTTTGTGTCCTCTGGGTCCTGGCCGCTTGGAGAGTTTGGCGTGGAGGCTGTAGGGTCGGAGTGGTTGGCCACCACCGCGTGTCTGTTCGCGGTGAGGCTAACCCAACAGCCATGGGGCTTTCTGTGGCTGTTTTTTGTTCCTCCTGGTCCTCCTCGCTCACCCTGCAGTGCCCGTGCTAAAGAGAAATTCCAGTTATATTGGTGACTTATGTCTTGCTTCCTGGGGACACTTGTCAGGGGTGCTGCCATCCACCCCCCACACGGTAGCTGCTTTGCTCTTCTAGGTTTGCAGCTGAACCAGTGTGAGGAAAATGCTGAGTGATAACACTATAACAACTTACCTTACCATCACCAACTTCTTACCACTGCGTTCTGAAGGTTGGAAGAACTGCTCTGGGCTCCATCCCAGGCTCTGAAAAGGCATCTTCTAGTCCAGCTGGTCAAGGACAATGTTCCTGTGCTGGAACCTTCTTTCTCTCTGCACTGCTGGGCTCCAACAGCTGTTCTTTTTCTGGCATAGTGCCCACCACTAACCAATGGGCATGAGATTGATACAACCCCTGATGTGTAGAGGGCATTTTTCCTTATTCTGAACATCATATGAACCAGATTGATATAAAGGCAGGGAAATCACTGCTGCACCATCTTGATCTGACTGTGGTGTGAATGGACGGGTAAATCATCTGCCATGATGGAAACTGGGATGAGGAGGTCTAAAGCAATGGTTGGCCATGGTAGGGGAGCTCGGGACGATTTCGTTTAGGCTGTTAGAAATCCAGGTTGTCACAGATAGTCCATTACACAGGACATTTGGGGCAGAAGGTCTGGATTTCTAGTGGTGTTCAGGGAATATTGCCATTCCTGGGACTGGATGGTGGGACAGCACTAGAGGTACTATTTCAAGGCTAACCCTCTAATCCATCACGGAATTTGAAAAGCAGTCCAGAATTGGGAGAGAAAAATGAGACTCTGGTAAAATGGTGCTTTCTTACACAACAGGTCAGCTCCCTGTGGGTATTCTGAGTCATTTTGTTGTTGTTGATTTTGGTGACTAAAATAAGTTTATTCCATGCTTTTTTTTCCTGCCAGGCCCTACTGTCACCCCCAGCTTACAGGGAGTGACACAGATTCCATTAATTCTTGTGCATTATTGAGGGATTTCGTTTGATGAGATTCTTGCCTGGAATTCCTCTGTGGAGGAGCCTGGCTTCCGACTGCCTGCAGATGGGACCTGAAAAGCTTCCTAACGCACCCAGCTGGGTGGTGGGAATACAACTTCTGACGTCTCCCGGACAAACTCAGTACCCTGCTCCCTTCAGGGCACCTGTCACTGAGAGCATGTCCGAGGCTGGGCAGGTGGAAACGGTTGGTCCACAGAGCTTTGAATAATGCCAAAATGCCTGATTTGGGCTGATTTTGGAGGTCTAGGAAGGTCCGGACCTCTGTGCACATGACTAGGGCATGCTTGGTCTGGGGGCAATGGGAGGAATTTGGCATGGAGCCCTCTGAGGCAACTGTCTTGTTTAGTAAAACTCTGGCTGTGGGAGTTGATGTGAGGAAATAACAACATCCACTTTGGTTTCTGCAGTCTCTGTCCCGGGGGCCAGTCGGGTGTTGCAGGAGGCCACAGGAATCCTGCTCGTGACCACAGCCAGATTAATGGCCATTTTGGCAGCTTTTCAGGAGTGAGGAATTTGGCCACTTTCACAATAATGGCTAGAAATTCCACATGAATTAATTAGTTTTATTACAGGACATGTCCTTCCTGCTCCCCCAGGGCTGCCTGAAACACTGAACTCATTACATGAAGAAATAAAAATAGTACTAAAAATAAGAACTGGTATCCCAAGCCTTTGTGAGGAAACACACAGAGTATACCGACATCCTCCACCAGACGTGCTTCCCAACCTGTGGCTTTTGGCCAGATGAGATATAAACCCAAGTTTTAGATCAACTGCAGCCACTAAAACGCCCCAGCCTGCTCCACGTCTTCTCTCAGCTTCTTGGCCCTTGCTCAGCTTAAGCCATTCATCTAGGCTTCTTAATTACTCCCACAGTTTCAGCTCGATGCAGCGTTCAGATCTGACTCTCGGATGTTGCACAGTGGAGGCTGCACACCTTCAGCCTCCCCTCCCCACAGGATGGGATTCCACAGCACTGTTCCTCCCTTGCAAGGACACTGTTTGCTTCTCTGGTAGTAAAGTGCTTGGAAATACCCTTGGGAAAGGGTGCTCTGCATTTGAGTTTTGGTCAAGGGTATGCCATAAAAATGACAGCATGGGACTTTGGAAAGGCCTGCTTGAGAGTAGTCAGAATGACTGATTGAGTAAATACTTTGGGAGCCCAGAGCTGATAACTTTCCCTTGCTTACATTTGTGGGGAGTCAGCCTATAGAAACTTATCACCTCTCACGTGGCTTTTAAACAAAGGTTGTCCATGGACTCAGTGTGCTTTTATTTAAATCCCTTTTTAGAAGCTGATGTTGTCTTGAGATTTGCCTGCAGGTAAGGGGCAGGTGTGCAAAATTTACACCGCTTGCCGGTCGTTCCAGTGTTTGCTTTACAAATATTGCTTCAGATACTTGTGTTTGGACAGGGGGTTCTCCTTTTGAGTCTAACCTCTCCTTTCTGCTCAATGCCACCTTTGTGAACTAGGACTTGACTTGTTTGCATTTTTTTTCCCTTGTTTTGGACGAAGTGAGTTCAACATGGGAAAGCTGGCTAGGGAGGTGGTAAACTTCCTTCAGGTCCCACTGCACAAAGCATGGTTTGCTTGGTGCTCAGCCCTCTTGGGAACTGTGACCCTCATCCTATAGGGACTAAGGCCAGCTGAGCTGACAAAGGGCTGAAACACAAAATTTTCAGCATTAACAAAATGTGCCTGGTAAAAAAGGGTAAAAAATGATAATGCAGACATAGATTCTTCTACTCTCAGACAGTTGGAAGGCTTCTGTCTTTCTAGTAATGTTTGTTATTGATTTCAGTCATTGCTTTCCTCCATTTTTCTGTTTATTCTTTTTATCAGGCTGGTTTCAAGGATTTGTTACCTTAACCCCTGGCCATTAGGCTGGTCCTGCACATGCTGAAACCGATGTTTGCAAATTCAGACCATGCTGAAAGTGCTTGGGCAGTGCAGATATGACTGGGCAGTGGACCAACCTGACCAAAGGTCCATCAAGCCCATAATCCTGCCTTAGGTGGTACCCAGTGGTGCACAAATTGGGACTTTATGAAAAGAGTATGGAGTGAGCCTTGTGATGTGGGAACAGTGCTATGGAAACCCATCACACTGCCGACACCACTCAGCCTGCGATTTCAGGGATTTCCAAAGCGCAGCCCGGTCTGCCAGCTGCTCACAGAGGTACCTTCTTCGTTGTGTGAGCTGCCCACCTGACTTCTATCAGGATTCAGGTGCTGGGGGAGGCAAGCAAACCCTTGTCTGTGTACATCACTGCAGTGTCTTGAGGCTTCAGGATAGGAAGATCTCCATGTACAAGGCCAATTTGGGGTTGCTCTTACAAATACAGTTTGCTACCTGTTCCACCTGCTGCCTCGTGTGTCCGGGAGCAGCAGCCGTGGTGAGAAGGGCCGTCCTGTCACTTGCACTGTGCCCAGTGGAAGCACAACCTTGCCCAGGTCTGTTTTTTCCCCCGAGTTATGTGCTAGCAGAGTTCAGCCTTCAGGTTGCGGTTGTCGGCAGTGTCCTGTCCCCTGGAACTCATCTGCCCTAGCAGAGCTGAAATGTCCCAGCTGATCTAAAAAACTGCTTGCAATTGAAATGCAGCAGGGCCTTATAAATATTTAACCAAGACTGTGTTTGTTTTTGCTGGGTTTTTTTTTCCCCAGTTCTTCTCTTTTATTTTCCCTGCCTATGTGGGGATAGTCAACTGAATGCATATCCCCTCCATGGCGTCCTGTGATGAAGCTGCATTTTTGGCAGTTAAATTATGCGTCTTGCTTGTCTCCCATCATTATTACCCATGTTCAAGACTGACATTGAGCTCAGTGTTAAGTGTGTGAATGCTCCTGTGGGAGTGTTTACAACCCACTGTGGACTGCTCACTGCCATACGAATTACATCCTGAGAAACTCTGTAGTTTCTCAGAAGAGCTTTTGCAGCTCTTCTCTTGAAGCAGTGGACTCCCATCAGTTTTAAGAAAATTTTTAATGGGTGAAATTCCCCAAATTTTGTCCAAGAGCGAGCTGTGAATGGGTGGGACTTCAGGCTATGCGGCAGAAAGGGTCTGCAGTGCAAGGCTGCAATTAGTGCAGTGACACAACGAAGAAGGTGCCTCTGTGAGCAGCTGGCAGACTGGGCTGTGCTTTGGAAATCCCTGAAATCGCAGGCTGAGCAGTGTCAGTGGCATGACCTGAGCTGAGCTGACTGCCTGATGCCGGCACCTGTGGCTTGTTGTGCAAGGCGTGCAGTCTGCCCTGTACCCGAGTAACCCCGAGACAGGTTGCTCTCTTCTCTCCCCAGCCGGGGAAGCATGCGTGGTGCCCGGAGGGCACGTAGCCACAGCCTGGCAGGGACTGGGACCGTCCCCGTGATGGAGCTGGGGAGTTTGGCTAGGGCTGCTATCTTCGCCGCAGGAGCAATGCCACGAGGTAGGGTCACTCGCCGTTGCAGCTCAATGTGGAGCACGTGCGATTTCCCCGTCGTGACGGCGGTGAACGGCTGCGTTTCAGAGCTGGAAGCGCAGCAACGGTTTCCGTCTGCTCCGCACCCGGCCTGGTGCAGCGCAGGGGCTCGTGCAGTGCAGTGCTGCCGTCGTGCCCTGGCTTGCGTGCCGCAAGGAGAGCGGGGCTTTGCCCTTTTCAGCTGGTGAGTCAGACCCTGGGCGGCCTTAGGCCAGGGTTGCAGGTTTGCTCTTTTTCCAGCTAGACACATGCATCTGTTTTAAGGCAGCCAAGGCACAGAGCGGGCAAGACTGAACCTCCCCGAACACCGCGCAGCTCCCCGAGGAGCTGGTGCGGGGACCTCAGTGGGTTTAGACACCAAAGTTTGGGCAAACACATGTTGCAATGCTGCCTGTAGAGACTTCTATCCAGGGGCTTTCCTGTAGAGAGACATACCCAGGAAGCAGAAATAGCAAGTGACTAAACGTCACGGTTACATTCCTGCCATCTGAAAAGAACTCCCTATTTTCTTTTGGCTGCGAAAATTAACTTCCCTTTTCTCCTCCCTGAGCGGGTGAGCTGGCTCCCGGCGGCCGTGCCCTTGTGGCGGATACACAGGACGGTCCAGGTCAGGCTGAAAGGAAAACTCTCCTACTGGGGGCTTTTCACTGTTGTGCTCCTTTCTAAAGAAAATGTGCAGGACTTTTCCTGGCCCTTGTGAAGGCCAAGATGCAGGTCTGTAGCTGGAATAGGGTAAGACTGGCCTCATTTGGGAGCCTGTCTGGGTTTTGAGCTGCTCACTTCCCTCCCGCATCCCCTGTGCTGCCGTCTGAGCTGCGTGAGGTGGGGGCTGGCATCCGGCTTTTTGTTACTCATGTAATTAATCTCATCCTTCCCGACTGTGGTTCTGCTGCCCCCAGGCACAGATGGGCTGTGGGCACCTGCCTTTGGCCTCTGCTGCGCTGTGGAATCCCCACCTGGAATTCAAGGAAGCTGAGGCAGGTACTGCTGGGGGTGTTGTTCTTGGGGATACTTATCCTTTGGTCCTGGGAGACCCAGTGATGGGATTGTATCTCAAGAGAGCAAGTTTCTTGCACTGAACAGCCTGCTAGTTGCTCCAGTGATGAGCGCTACAGAAACCATGATGGTGCCGCATGTTGCCTAGTTTAAAGATGCCAGGGTGAGGAAAACACTGAAAAGGCTCCAATGCAAAATCCCCTGGCGATTTGTTTATTTTAATATTCTTTCCAATAGCAGAAGCCTGGACTTTTGTGGGATAAGAGCCCAACGGGTAAGGGATGATCCAGCAGCTGCTGCACCCAGGAGCAGCTTGGTCCTGATTTGCAAAAGGCTTTTGGGGGCCCTCTGGGATCTCCTTGGTGGTGAGAAGAAAATATGCACTATTATACCAATACTGACCATGTGCATTCAGGCCAGGGTGTTCATCCCAGCCTCTCTTGCCACCTTCCTTTGCTGCTGGGTTTTTTCCCTAGAGCCCTGTACATTTTTCCCATTGCGTTTTTTTGGTCAACAGGTTTATTTTTTTCCTGCTATAAAAGTGCTGCGCTCTCTTTCTTCCTCTTGTTTTCTCTTGTTGCATTTCTGCCAGCCTCACCTTCTCTCCCCATGCCTGCTCTCAGATTTACTTTGCATATTTTCATCGGGGTGCTAGCAGGCTCATTTTGATGGGTCTGGCTCGGTGAAGACCTGCTGAAACCTGCTGTTGCTCCAGAGAGAGGAGCTGTCAGGGGCTATCCCGCTGGGGTGGGAGGGTCAGGCGCAGAGCTCTGCGTGAGCACGTCTGGGAGCTGTGGAGGTGACACGCTCTGGGTTTGGAGTACGATGAAGTCCACATGTTGGTTCCTGCTTGGGGCTGATCATTTTGGTTTGGCTGCCAAACCATTAAAAAAAAAATTAAAAGAAAAAAGAGCAAAATATCAGGTTTTATTCAGATAACTTTGACATATTAGCGTTTCTCCTTGGGAGCACAAAGGAACCTCGAAAGAAGCTTGCAAAGATGTTGAGGGAGGCCAGCAGCACAAAAAGTTTTCCATTTGAGCATGTTGAAGAAAGCAAAGGGAATGAACAGCCAGACTCTCAAAAGTGGCCCCGAAGAGCATGCCACCAGTTTACCCAGTCAGCCAGGGTGTGTGAAAAGTGGCCCCAAACTCTTCCTTTGCCTGAGATGTGAACACAGGCTGTCTGGGCTCCCATATTGTAACACTTGGGTCTTTCCAAATGATGACATTTCGGCTCACCTAAGCAGCTAGTGGTGTTTGGGGGAGAGCCTGGAGGAGCGCAGTGATCCTGCTTGGCTTGGTGAGCCTCCTGAGCAGCAGCAGCAGAACCCCAGGATCTCTGGCTCAGTGGGTGTGGAAGAGTTTAGTCCCAAATGGCCAGGCTCTTGGTGGCTTGTGTTTTCATTGCTTTTCCAGTTCTTGCTGAAATTGTGCCACCTCTTCGGTGGAGCTGCTGGTACACAGGCTCCACTCCACCCCACTGGCCCCAGTACTGACCACAGTCTTCTATTTCCTTTCCTTCTAAAAGCACCAAAAGGAAGCCTTGGGTTTGACCATAAGCAGACCTTTTTGACTTGGTTGCTGTTATTGCTGTGATTAAACCCAAACAAACCCAAAACATGGAACATTTTCTATATGTCCAGTTTTGTTTCCTTTTGTCCAGGTCATCAACCAAACCAAAAGGCCCCAAACAGACCCCAGGTGTTTGCACAGTCCTGGTTTTCACACAAACGAACAGTTGCTTTATAAAAACGTGCGCAAGAATTTGAACCCATCTAGAGTTTTCCTAGTCACTCTTTCTCAAGGGCATTTGGAGAGAGCTTCTCTTCTCTGTTACAGCTGTACTGAGATGCTTTAGTCCTGGTTCTCACCCTCCAAGATGGGGCAAGGAGAAGGCCGTCAAGAAGTTATGGAAAGCGCAGTGTGACTGTGAACCCAAGTGGCCCTTGGAGGTGTTGGAGCACAGCCTTACAATGAGGTTTTCCTGGGGTTGTCGTTGACCCTCCAGATGGGTTAAATGTCTGCAATCTGTAGCCACCCCTTTTCCCCTCTCCTGCAAGCTGAACGGGGCTTTCCTGGAAGCCCATCCCAAAGCTGGGGCTGGTGGCTTGCTGTCACGTAGAGCAGTGCAAATCCAGCGCCTGGACTGCACTTGGGCTGGTGCCCATCCAGTTTCCAGAGAGCGGAGGGGCAACTCCGCAAGGAAAGTTTTCCCAGGTTTCAGCGAGTCGAGTGACCATCAGGACATGTGGGCTGAGAAGGAAGCAGACCTTATCTCTCAGCTCTTTTTTTCCAGTTACCTGAGGCGCTGTCTGTCTCCTCAGCATGCAAATTCCTCTCTGCTTTGCATCCCCCGTAATTCAAACCGGTGCAAATTGCTTTCCTCCGTCGCCGATATCCGTTTTCTGACTTAGCATTTCTGCTGTTGTTGAGTTTTGGCCTTCACCCTTTGGGGGCTGGCACCCACTGAACCCAGCTGAGAATGTGGCCCTTTGTGCCGGAGCTGTTTGCGGGAGCCGGGGAGCTTTGCCTTCCCCGCTGCGAGCCTTTTTGGCTGCCGAACGTGTGCCCTTTTCTGGTGGGGAGGGATTTAGGGGTGAGGGGGAGGTGAGAGCGCTCCTTGTGCTGGAAGAAAAATGATGAATGACTCTCTTGTGCTTCTGAACAAAACCAGGGAACGGGGGGGGGGGGGGGGAGCAAAAAAGGAGGAAATGAGAAACAGTAAAGAGGCCTCCCCCGCCTTCATATAAGCAATCACTCCACAGCATCTGGAACCCAGTAAAAGGGCCGTTCCCAGGAGACCTCGCACTCGCCAGCCACACAGATCTCCTTTATTGCAAACTCCCAGGGCTTGCACCTCCACCTCCCCTGCGCCAGCTCAGAGGGCAGCCCCGCACCCAAAAACGGCTTGACGATGGCAAACCGAAGCTCGGTTTCCATGGCCGTCGGCACCGGAGATGCGCGTGTCCGGCTCGGCTGGCAGGCCGCGGTCTGGATCCGGCCCGGGGATACGGTTGCGTTGCTGTCGAACGAGCCGGAGCACCCGACACGGTGTTTGTGCTGGCGCGCTGCCTTGCCGCGGCAGGGCTGACAGTACCTTGACGGCGTCACGTTACAGCGGCGCAGGCGACGCGATACTCTATCTGGCGTGAAATCTGCTGGAGCGGAGTTGCCCCTCCTGCCCGCTGCCCCGAAATTGTTTTGGATACGTTGGATGCAGCAGGGATGAGCGTGGAGCGGGTCACTGGCCAGCTTGGTTTGGGTCTGATTTTAAGCACCCCCAGGATGGAGTTAGCATCTCAAGAAACCCCGACATAAGCTATTTAGTTAAAATATTGCGGGAATACGTAACTCTGGGGGGGCTGGCGGTGATGGCACGCCAGCACGAGCCGTGGCCGATGAGGTCTCCATGCGGAGAGTGGTCCAGCAAAGCTCTGCTGCGGCTTGTTGTGATGTAGCCACATCCACCTCCACCCCTGTGAGGTGTTTGAAGCACACTGCGGTTTGGTGGCTTTGAAGAAGCTCCTTCACGGTTTGTTAGAAAACAGATCTGGTAGGGACCTTAAGAGGCCAAAGTCTTCCTCAGTGTCTTCCAAAGTCTTCCTTCTGAGGCTGAGAGGAGCTCTTCTTTCTCTGGGTGTGAGTCTGTTAAGAGCGGTTTACCCAACTGTTTTCCTCCAGTCTGAGGATGGTGGGTGTTTCTGACATGGCATTTGGGTCTTGCTTGGGAATTTTCAGTGCTGAAGGCTCTGTAGGAGAATTCTTAGTAACAGTAGTAATGCAGATACCGTGGACCTTCTGTGCTGATACATGTTTTTATTTCTTATATCCAGAGATTATATTTTCAGCCAGGCTTTAGCCCGGTGCTTGCTCATCTGCGCATGTCACCCCATTTTCATTCTTACAAATCTGGAGGATTGAGTGCATGTCTGAAAAACACATTTGCTCTCCAATGTGGGCATGGGAAGAGAAAGTTCTGTCCTGTGAAAAGGTCAGTCTAAATCACCACCTTGGATATTCGCAGCTGATTTTGAAGTGCCCTCTTACCACCTTGTGAGCAGAAGGGGATCCTCATCCTATTTCACAAATGCAGTGTCCTCAATGTGTATCTCTGCTTGCCACGTTCCCAAAGGAGCTTCCTCTTGAGGGGCTGCGGAGAGGAGTGGCTGGGCTCACAGAAGGGGTTGTGGGTGCTCACATGGAGGAAAGGCAGAAACACCCTAATTGCAGAGGAGTCACAGGCACCCCACTGTTGTGGGGAGAGACAGTGAATAAAATCAGGTTGCATCCATGCCAAGTGGTATCTTCAGGTTTTCCTTCACTAGTTAATGGAGGGATTGGCAGCAATGCTAGGGATTTGGGCTCTTCGGCTGGGGCAGCCTCCGTGTAAGTCAGCTGGGCTCAAGAGGAAAAGCAACATGGTTCTTGAGTTTAGAGCCGCTTCCAGGGCTGCTCAGTCTCCAGAGGGGTTTGCTAAGAGGGACAGTATTGTAAAAGCCCTCAGCTCTTCTGTCTGCAACCCACTGGGCAGCGCCTTCCTGAACTCACTCTCTCTCTCCCCTTGTGTCCTTGAGTCTGAGGGCTCAAGGAGGGTTGTGGGACAGTGTCTCCGCTATTTCCACTGCCTATGTGAACCCCGGGATCAGCTTTGGAGTGACCTCTGAATTGCACAAATTTGGGGGGCAGTGATCAGAAAAGGCACTCTAAGCCCTGTCTGCAAGGTCTGAGTTGTGCCGCTGTGGGCTACTTAGCTGGAGAGTGATGGTGTGCATGGCAGCTGGCAAGGCTAAGTTTTGTGTTTCGTTTGCTCAGGGAATGAGCTGGGAGCTGGCTATTTTTTTTTTTTTTTTTACAGCAGTTATGTTAAAATATACAGGGAAAATGTAGGCCTTTCTCCTTGTGCCAGCAATGCCCACAGGTGTCTGGTGAGAAGTGACCAGTCCCTAAAGGAGGGCAGCTTATGATTCACCCCGTGCCTCCTTTTGGTTTTATACCAGTGATGCTTTTAAAGCAGGGTCCTTGGGTGGCCAGGGAGGGGGTGAGTGCTGAGTCAGCACCTGTTGCTGCTGCTGTATCAGACCCTGGGCAGGGGCGTGAAGTTTTGGGGAAGCCCCAGAGCATTGCACCCTCCTCCGCTGGCTGCCCCCTGTGCGAGTGGGACCTTGTGCTCTCATTAGCACAAACCGGTGGCATCTGAGCCTGGCAAGTTTATGTTCTCTGGAAGTCACTTGATCGGAAACCCTGGGCTGCTTGGCTGGGTGACTGCTGTATTTTGGTCCCGAGCCCTTCAAATTAGCTGGGCCCACTCAAAGGGAGAGACCTCTTAGGTCTCATCTTCCTTGGGAAAAGCTCCTGAGGGAAGTCTGACTCCTCTGTGGTTTCCATAACACCACGCTGAGGTGTCTGCGCGTCCTGATGTCTTACTAATTTGCCAGTGATGATTTTTTTTGAGTTATTTTTAACAGGCGCATTGTGCAACTAATAGGCTTTTTATTGGTGGTAAACAATCCAAGCTAGGCAGGAATGCTGCCGAGGCTGGACTGGCAGGCTTGCCTCTCAGTACTATAGAAATAACTTGTTCACTTTTTTCCTTTAAAAAAAAGAAAAGAGAAAACCTGTGACTCTCCTGCAGCCTGATGTTACCGCTCCCACCAGCCTCTCCCATGGAAGCAGCGGCAGAGCAGCTGAGGTGCATGCTCTGCATCTCATGGCCTGATTTTGGGGTCTAAAGCTGCTCTCTGCTTTGGTTTAAGGGGTTGTAACCTCTGGCAGGGAGGTAGTGGCTTTGCCCACAGTAGCTGGATTGTGCAGGGTCCAATCCTGCCCTGGCACAAAGAGCTGCTCCCTGCCAGGCTGTGGCTGGGATGCTCAGGGCTGAATGCACGGAGCTGGTGGAAATGCATGGAGCTTGGCAGGGGCTGTGGAAACCTCCCTGTCTCTTATGCTCCTTGCTTGATAAGCTCAAAACTGGCTGCGGACACACAGCATTTCAAAACCCTCCTGGAAAAGGACTGAGGTTGTATTGGAAACCCGTATAATCAGGGGAAACACGGGTACCGCTGCAAAGTGTGTGGCTGTTGCCTTAAGAGTGCCTGGTGATGCTCGCCGTGTGAGCCCTGACCCATCGCCGTGGGGCTGTGCTTGGGGTGCTGGGGCTCACACCAAGCTAGGAGCTGCCCATGGGCTCAGCCTCCGTCCCTGCAGCATGTGTGCCACTGCCGTCCAGGCTAACCTCGAGTGAAAAGTATCAAACTTTAGTGGCCAAGAAAAGAGTGCTGACCTATTTTGGACACTTATTTATATGCAAGTTGCTTCTCTCTGTCTCTGTGAAAAAGCTGTTGTGACTTCAATACTTTAAAAAAGTTTTCCCCTCCCATAGCTTTTGTTTTTAACAGGATATAATCTACGACTAACATCTGTATTTTCCAGTAGTTGGAATAAATGTCTTGTCTTTTCTTTTAGTTTTCTTGCTGAAACAACACTTTTACAGAGCAAAGCCAGCTCTGTAATACAGCTAAGCTGTTTGGTTGCATTGTGTCTCAATTCTTACAGGTTCTATTTTTATTTAAAGTCTTTGCTACAATCTACTACAATTTTTAAGTACAGTTGCCTTCCATCACTTACTGGCTGTATCACTTTGCTGAAATGTTGATTTTTCTCCTGAAAGGTCTTATTGGTGAAAGCATTTTTGGGTTTTTTTGTCTTGTTTTGACAGCTAGCTATTCTCTAGCTTTATATGCTGTAGTTCACAGTTAATTTGTGATATCTTTTAAATTGAAACTGTAGTGTCTATGACAAAATTGTATCATTGGAATAATCATAAAATTTGAACAGCTCAGTGCAGCCATGTGCACTAACCCTAGCTGGATACATGTCATCCTGCATATTTTAGGACTTGCACTTCTCACTGTCAACATCAGGAACAGAAGTTAGATACCTAGCCAGCAAGAAAAACAGAGGTAAATGCTATGGATATGTCATCCATATGAATGACTGACAGTTGTTTTATTCCATTGTATTCCATGATTTTTCCTACTTTAATGTAGGAGCTTTTTGTGTGTATCTGTTTTCTTTTCTTTTTTTTGTCTGTAAGACCCGAAAGAGCAAGGGTGAAAAAAACTAGGAGCAGCTTGATTTGTGGAAATTGCAAACCCTTTGGCTTCACTTGCCAAGCTTGCAAATTCACCGAACATACCATCCTTACACTTAACCGTCTGTGCCCTATGTGAGTGCATCTACATGAAGATCATATCCAACTCCCAGAAGGTCAGTGGGAGCCTTTCCATCATCCTTGCCTGCAGCAATATTTGACCCAAAGTATATCTGAGAAGGATTAGGGAAGCTTTTTTTGTTACACAGTTGTGGTATGTGGCTTTTGTGTCTGTCATATCTGTGTTCCTGTTTTCAGGGTGTCTGCCATGAAATTACCAGTGTCACATGCCCAGACAGACACACAGCTGCTTATACCCCTGCGTGCACTCAGATGTCTCTGTGCATCAATATGGCTGGATTTGGGACAATCCCATTGCACTGTGGCAGAAGGGCTGTGCTGGCCCTGTGGGCTTCCAAGGCTGATGGCTCTGTGGTTGCCATCAAACATAGCTGCTCTTTGAGCGTGGCCATGCTGTGACTGTCCCCTGCTCACGAGGCTGGTCCTGTGCAAGGTTTTGGAGAGGAGGACTGGAGCCTGTCTTGGCTCTACACACTATCATAAGAGGTTTTTCCCCAGTGTTGCTCACTGGGCAGCCAGGTGATGCAGTCTGGGGGTGCTGAGTTTGTGGGTTGTCTTCATCCAAAGCCACCAGGGAATGGACAGCTGGAGGCAGAGCACTCAAGATACAGCAAGGGCAAGTTTTTCAACTTCTTTCAAGGAGGAACAGCAGTTGAGGTCTGTAGCCTCTGATCCAGGACCTTGTACTGATGCAAAACTGTTCTGAGAAGCTCAGCATTGCCCTTATCAGGAGTGGAATATGGCTTGGCCAAGTGAAGGGCTCCATACTGTGTGGTGGGGTTTGAAACGCCAAATGCTCTTCAACTTCCAGTGGTTCATATCAGTTTAAAGTTGTTTGTGACCCCTATGTGTTAAAAGCATTTGTAAAACTCACCTGAAAGGAGGTAGGTCTGAAGGTGAAACTAGTTCCTATTGCTGCTGGGATCAGAGGTGTGTAACAGCTCTGTGTCTGAAGTCTGAACCTGGGTTTGGTTGTTCAGATTTGACCATGGAGAGACCAGACTATGACCCCTGCAATGCAAAAGAAATATATTTTTAATATTTTACATGTGTGTAAATGGTTTGAATGGACACCATTTCTTTGCTTTCAGTAGAGCAGTTCTAGATGACCAATCACCCTAACAAAGAACATAGCTTAGAGAAATGATGGACTCCAGAAGAGATGCTTATTTTCTCTCCTGAGTACCCTCCATAGGCGGCTGCAGTGGAGCAATGCTCTTGGCATCTCCTGGTCAAACCTGCTGGGGTGTTTTCAGATCAGCAAGGAAACTCGGAGTTTACCAAACCCATCTGGGATCTACTGGATTAGGCATGATGGGAGGCTGCTGAGTCTGGATGCCCAGGGACTCTCAGGAATTAATGATGTGTATATAGTCTGGATTAGTTTATCTATAGAAGGTTTAATGCAATACACTTACTGAGAATTGAAATGCTCTTTGTTCAAAGTAAGCAGAATTCTCCCTGCAAATAAGAAGGCAAGCTCAAAGGATGGATGCTCTGTATTAAGTTGGCATGTTTAACACAGTTTAGCTACTCTACTGTGAAAGTGAATTGAGTTTAAGCTTCTCCTGTGTAAACAAGCCAGTTGAGGGATTTTGTTGTGTGATGAATTGATGCAGTGAAGCGAAAGTTGTAAAGGACATCTGTCCTGAGCACAGGGAATGTCCCTGGAGCCGACATTAACTGCCCCTGGCTGGCAACATTGGCGGAGCTGGGGATGGAGAACACTGGGGAATGCCTTAGACCCTCCTCTTCAATGCCTAGCCCTCATATATCCTATACATGGTCTATCAGTCTGAAGCCACAATTTTCCTATACCAGAAGCTCATGGAGAGGTTTTTTCATTTTACTTGAGTCCCTCAAAATTCAGTCCCTTGTACTTTGGCTTAGCAGTTTTCATGGTGCTGGTGATCTTGTGCACATGTGTGTTGACTCCACACCTTACACACCAGAATGTCAACAGGGTAAATTTTTTATAAAGTTACTGGGGAAAACTTCCGCTGTTCCTGGATTGTCAGTTTCTTGGAGACGTTTGGATCCAAATTTGAGGCTTCGGTGTTCTTCTTTCCCTGTATTGCTGTGACCATATTTGTCTCTAAGTATGAAGACTCTGATTAAATTACAGTGCGCCTCTGTTGATGTGCAAGTATGGCAGCTCCCTTAAGTTTCATATTAGTTTTTATTTTTCACGTGGTGAGTAATCATGCTCACACATCCAGAGGGTTGAGGAAAGAGCAGTGCACAGCAATTGCTGGATATGCATTTCAAAATTCCCTGTGGAAGACTGTCTAATTAGACTTACTGAGCTGGCTGGTGAGCATGCACGTGCGTGTGTGCTTTCACCACCTGTCTCTAGCTAACAGGATCAGAAGTGCTCATGTGTGTGCAAGGTAAATTGGATAAGTATGTGGGAGAGATGTTTTTGCACTTGCAGAGTGCAGGTTTGAAGCAGACTTTTACCTGCGTTGCTTGTATCTGTGCTGTAATGTGAGACTTCCATTGTGGAGGTGAAGCATTTGATAATGCAGGTGGTAAATTGGAGGTGAGGTTTGCTGTGGTTTCAGCTGCTTAGGTGAGGAGGGATGGGAGCAGAGCATCGTTGATAGTTGATATCCCATCCTCTGTAATGTATTCCCAAGAGCTGTTGGTGCAGGGGGGTAGCAGAGCTACAGTAGGTCACAGGAGGTGTGCCACCAAGCTACCGGGGAAGGCTTTAATTTAACTGGAGACAAATGGTCAGTGAGGCTAGGATTTCAGTGAGCGAGGTGGATAACTATCAGGTTTGCACCTTGCTGTGTCTCCACTCTGCTGGCTGGTTTCCCACCCCTCTGTTGCTGGAGAGGGCCCTGAGTTGGCTGTGTGTAATTTGGCTTTTTTTGTAGGGGTCACAGCCATGGGTCAGTGCTCTGTTGCCAGGAAGGACCAGTCTGGATAGAGAGCTGTGCTGAGAGGGTGGCCATTTTAATGAGGGGTTTCTCTTTGTGTTTTTTCTTTTTTTTTATTAATTAACCTTTGTTTTCTGTCAAGAAAGCTGTCCTGAGGCACGACTTAGCGAGGGAAACATGCCCGGACAAAGGGAGTATTAAGCCTGCACAGAGGGAGGGGAGAGGGTTACACCTCTAATTACTTCGTGTGCATGTAATTTTTTTTCCCCCCTCTGGTGACTGATGGGTCTTGAAAGGACTTGCCAGGGTCGGTGCGTGATTCACTGGGGCAGAGCGTGTTCTGGGCTGAAGCTGCGGGCTGTCTGGGCGCTGGATGGCAAGGGCAGGCAATGCCCTTGTGCTGGTGTTGCTCACACCTGAGTCAGCGCTTGTGCAGCACAGCTACTCCTGAGCTGGGGCTCAGCCTGTGGGTTTTGCAGCTTGTGCCCCAGCCGAGCCAGACAGAAGGATGGCGAGGCTTTGTTCTGCCACGTGAGCGCCGTCCTGGCTGGGGTTCTGTTGGGAGCACATGGAGCAGCATCTCCTGGTAGCGATGTGGGTGCTCAGAGCCATCCTGAGCAGATGTGAAGCGCTGAGCTGCAAAATTGCTTCTTCCGACCAAGGGCCTAGGGGAGGAGGCAGTCCTGAACCCCTTTCACACATCCCTACTCCCAAATAGGGACACAAGCAGGGAGAAAGGGATCGGTGCTCTCCCACCCTCCCAATGAGCAGCAGCCTCCAAACCACCCAACCTCCCATCCTGTCCCTTTCTCTGGTCTTCATGCCTGGTCCTGGAGCTCATGATAGACACCCAGGCTTTCCTGAACAAAATGGCATCTGGATTTGGCTGGGAGGGCAGTTAGGGCTCATCATGTTCCCATGGGAAGCAAGAAGAGGGAGGAAGGGGAACTGAGGTAGAGGTGGAAAACGGTGAATAAGCAGTTGTGGGGATGGTCTTCAGGGAAGAGGAGGAGAAGCTGGGGCTGCCCTGGAGAGGGGAGGAGGAACTTGTGGAGTGGGTTGTAGTCCTGGCCTTGAAGCCGATGGATTGGGATGGCTTGGCAGGGAGTTGGGGATCTGGTTTTAGGCAAACAGTGTAAAATATGATGTGGAATTTAAGGAGAAAGCTCCAAAGCCAGTGGGCTTGGCTCCTAAAGATCCCACTGGAGAGAATGCATTTTAGCCTGATTTCTATAAAGGTTTTCCCTTTCCCACTAGTTTTTGGATCCATTGACCAACTCCCTGCAGGTCGGGTGGTGCAGAGGTCTGTCTGATGATTTCCTTCCTGAAAGTTTGGTGAAAATCACTGACCGGCTAGAGAAGGAAAGGCCCTGCTAGGTGCCTGCTTGGAGAGGAAGGCTGTAGTGTGGCTTCAGCTACCATATTAGACATCAGGGCATCTATGTGGGTGCTAGCGCCCAAGATGCACTCATGGGGTAGCGCTGCGCCTGGGATGGCTGGCTCTCCCTTTGGGAAACAGTGCACTTTCTGCACCAAAATCATGGAATCATTTAGGTTGGAAAAGACCCTTAAGATCATTGAGTTCAACTGTAAACCTAATGCTGCCAAGTCCACCACTAAACCATGTCCCTAAGTAAGTGCCACATCCTTTAAATACCTCCAAGAATGGTGACTCCACTACTTCCCTGGGCAGCCTGTTCCAATGCTTGATAATGCTTTCAGTGAAGAAATTTTTCCTAATATCCCATCTAAACCTCCCCTGGTGCAACTTGAGGCTGTCTCCTCTTGTCCTATCGCTTGTTACTTGGGCGAGGAGATTAACACCCACCTCACTACAACCTCCTTTCAGGTAGTTGTAGAGAGCGATAAGGTCTCCCCTTAGTTCAGGGATGGCCTCTACTCCCTTCTTCCACCTCCCAGTTTCCTATTCTCACCAGGTGAAATGCTTTGGACATCCCCATCTCCCCTTTTGGGGACTGCTGCTTTTGAGGAAGGGTCATTTTGGCTGTTGCTGAGAGGTTACTGTCAGCCCCAGGGGTTTGGAGTGGCTGCTGGTCCTGCAGCGTATGGACACCCTCCTGTGCATCTCAGTTGGCCCTGGTAGGAGACAGGATGCAGGGCAAAAATGGGCCTTTGGTCTGGGTTAGTTTGGCTGCTTTTAGGGTTGTATGGGAATACAGTGAGACTGGTATTTCTTGGGGTGGTGTGGCCAGAAGAGGTTCTTGCAGGTTTAGATTTTGCATATGGAAAGAGCCTAATGCTGCTGTGGCAGCCAGGAAATGCGGGGGGCCCTTCCTCATGCTGGGTGGTTCCAGGTTTGCATCCTATAGCTTGAGAGATGGGGCTTCCCCGCTTCTGGGCATGCCACTCGGTAACTTGAGTAGATCTTACTGTTGGGACTTTTTTTTTTTCCTCCTGCTTTTCCAGCCTTCCCTCCTTCATTTCGTCAATTCCTCTTTCCTGCTGGGAGGTGATCCCATGCTTTAATAAATCTTGGTGTTGTAGAGAAAGTATTTGTCAGCAGATCTTGCCCCCTCCTCTCCTATGAATATCTCTTACATGGTCTTCATTAATGAAAAATTGCCTTTAGCAAAAGGGAATGAGCATCTTTGCCATTTCAAGCAAATTTCTCGTCCAGCCAGGGTAGGGAAATCTGTTTCCAGTGTTATCTGTTTGGTTGGGTCCCCCAGCTCTTCTCTGCTGATGGAAGATCAGTTGCATCTTACAGCTTGCAACAGGGTTATAAGCATTTTTTTTTGGGGGGGGGGACAAAACAAACAAAGAAAAAAACAAAACACAAAACCACCCAACTGACTGGGGGTTCTTTCATTAAGTGGAGCTGAGGGACTGCAGCAAGCTACCTCTTTTGCAGGAATCCTTTTTGGCTTGAAAGGAATTATTCATGCAGTTACGCAATCCATGTTGAATTTTCAATTTGTCACAGTTTTCCCCTGCCCCCTCCCTTTTATCCACCAGCCCAGCTAGGCTCCTGCTGAGTCTCTTCATTGACTGACATGCTTTAGAAAGAGTCCTAATGTGTAGGTACAGTCCTGATCCGGCAAGCCTCCGTGCTCCGAGATCTCTGCTTGGAGCAAGTGGCTGCGGTGCAGAATGTGGGTCTAGAGTCTCTCCCAGTTTAAGGTTACCCCCGCTGGGAGGGAAAGCCATCATTTTTCATCATGAATTCTTTTCTGAGAGGCTGTGGTTGCCTGGTGTCTCAGCTTCCCTCCCTGCATCTGTGTGGGAAAGCTGCTAGTGTTTCCAAGTGGTTCGCATTCCTTGCAGGAAGAAATCTCGGAAGCGGAGGACTGCGTGATCCTCTGCAGCCATAACCTCAACGTGGTCCCTGCACAAGGGTATTGGGAAGAGCTCAGGAGCCTTCACTTCAGTGATATTGGCTCAGATGGGCAGCGGCTGAGCTCGGTGTTTTGTTTTGCTCAGACAATTTCAGGTGCGGGATGGAGGTGTTCACTGCTTATCCTGATGTAGCAGAGCTCTGCCATTTGCAATAGGAACCTGAGCTGCTGGTGGTACCTGTTAAATCTCAAATCGGAGCCTACCTGTGCTATGCATCAGTTTAAAAATCGTAGTTTGGAACGGATTATTGCTTCACTAGTTCTATGTAAAAATACCCCCCCACTTCCAGGGAACCTGCGAGGGGTTTGAGTATGTGTAGGCATGAGCAGCAGCATCATCTTTCAGGGCAGAGGTTGCTCTTGTTGGCAGAAGCAGGGCCACTGAGCACAAGCCTGTCTCCCTCCACTCCAGTCGTGGAACAAAATGACTTAGCCTAAATCACCCCAGATGCTTGAGTTTCTTATGAACCGGCTGAAGTGGAAGAGAGGGGCTGGATGTGTTGAGACTCCTGGGAGCACTGCAGGCAGGTGGCTGCTGCGGCTCAGCTGGTGGCCCGGGAGGCTGCTCCGAGCGGGCTGCGAGTGCCCTGTGGTGCCCCAAATGCACTCGCACCAGTGCGGCTCTCGGGTCGGGGGATCCTGTGCACGTGCACCCTGACGGGACGGCAGGGAAGGCTCCTCCTCCGCCCTTGCTCTTGCTGCAGGGCCCAGTGGTTGCGGAGGATCTGCAACAGGAATATGGGCGTGGGATTGTCCTGAGAAAATGGCGAGCGCGGCTCCTGATCACCTTCGCTCCCCTGCCCCAGGGAGGGGGGGTCTGAGCTGTGGGGTGGCCTTGCACTGAAGGAGCCGTGCAGCGGGTGATCCCTGGGCAGCACCGACACACGTGTTGGCTCTGATTCATGGCGGCGATGCAAATGTCTGGGATGTGGGCTGGAGCTGAACTGCTGTGAGACAGGGTAATGTGGATTATTTTTTTCATTTTACTCCTCCCATTCAATACTTTGCAAGGATCAGTGGAGGGGACTGCAGATAACAAAGCTGGTTGTTGCCATTCACAAAAGCATTTTCTTTCGGCTCCCTAAAAGCTCCAGCAGAGAAAATAATAAAAATTCACTTGCTGTTCTCATTTCCAGGCTCTTCATGCCTTTGGAGATCCACCGAGATGGTGGAATAGGAAGATCTAAGGGAGGGTGTACATCTCCTGGAGCTGTGGTCAGGAGTATGAAGAACTGTTTAAAAAAAGTATAACACAAACCAGAACAAACCCAATCAACCCTTCCCTGAAGACCGCTTCTGCTGCTCTCCCTTGGTGCAGCACAGGCCTCGAACCGGACACCCCCATCTTTCCCTGTGCTGATTTCTGTTACTAATTTCTCTTGCTGCAACAAGTGTTAAAATCCCAGCTGCTAAGCAGCAGGCCTGGGCTGTGTTTCAACCCTCCTGCCCCCCCTTTCCCAGGGGCTGTCGACGTGCCTGTGCTTGCAGCCTTTGTGCTGTGTTCTCCATCCTGACACAGCTTTTTCCTTTCTCACTCCTTTCCCTCTGCCTCTCTCGTTTTTGAAGGGTTCAGGCTGGGGATGTGATGTGTGGTGGGGTTTTTTTAGGGGTACGTCAGCCTTGACAACATTTCTTGAAAACTGTCCCGACCTGAGGAGAGCAGAAAATTTGTGAGAATGGTTGAATTGCTGACTAGTTTGATGGCCTCTTGGGTGATGTGCACAGGGGCTAATACTGCTCCTTGCAGACACCGGAGTTGGGAGGGGTCTCATTTGCAGAAGGTGACCCTGAATTCCTCATTTGCAGTGTGGCCAGCCCAGCCAGCTGGCAGGGTCCCCCTGACCCGCTGTATTTTGTTCGGATCCTAAAGCTGCTTTAAGCGAATTCAAACTTAATTCCTCCTGCTTGATCCAGCCCCGTCCCTGGGTTTCCTCCACAAGGGATGTGCTGGAGTCACGGACACATGGGAACACCTCCAGGCCTGGATGGTGTTGGGAGCAGAACATCCCATTCCTCCACGTGGAGCTGCCCTGCTGGCATCATGCACGCAGGGACCACGTCTCCTTGCCGCAGCAGCTGGGGGCAGGTGGTGAGCAAGCCTTGCCTGCAGGCTTTACGGGGTGAGCAACTGGCTTTCTGCTTCCCTGCGGGCTGCTCCGTAACACGTCTGTCCCCGCTTGTTCGTGCCGCCGCCTGAGCCCCAGGGATGGGGAGGGTGGGTGGGATCCCCCGTGCTCCTCCAGGACCTGACACCAAAGCTCTTGGCGTCTTTGCTGAGTGCAGGCGAGTGCGTGCATGTGTTTTGCGAGGCTGGGTTCGCTGTGCTGGTTCTTTGTCTCTCCCCCACCCCTTAAAACTCCCAAATCTTACGTTTTTGATCCCTGTCACGTGCACGCATGCTTCATGCATCTAGAGCATCTGAGTACAGTCAAAGTGCAGATCTTCCCCCTTTAACATCTCTGCAGCGTGCCATGCAATATTAACTGTCGGGAGGGCATAAAGTGCAAATGTGGTCCTTGTTTAGCTCTTGCACTCAGTAAAGACTTCTCTTTCTTGTTTTAAAGCAATGTACTGGCTGTCCCATTTTGAGCCTGGCTTTCTTCCAAGCAAGCCTTGTGTGTGGGCACGTGTGGATTATCTTTGTCTCTATGGCTACCCTGAAAACTTTTGAACCAGAAAATTCACTGGAGGGATTGGGCTCTAAGATACTGGTTTCCTACAGCTTTTATGAAAATAGTTGCTGGGTGGTGGGACTGTACCTTGTTCACATCTCCTGATGGGTTGTAGCAGAAACTCAGCCAGTGTTAGATGTCAGAGAACCAACAACCAACTCTCAATCACAGTCTCAGGAAGGAGCTACATTTAAAAAAAAAACCCCACAAACCCTTAAAAATCAAGCATTGTTAGTTCTATCACTCCAGTGTATTAATATTAATTAGGTCATTTTACTAATTACTTGTTCATCTGTATGTAAGGGGCAATTGATGGCTTGCTGATGGGTCCCAGCTGGAAACTGTAGAGCATGAGAAGCAGACCTTGAGAGTCAAGTGTGGGCAAGAGGGGGTTGATTATCACCTCCAAGAGCTCTTGTTTGCTAGGGTTTTAAATCATTTTGGCAATCCCTAAGGTTGCATGTGGGATGGAGAAGTGCTCTCTCTGATGATGGTTAAACATGTGCTTTTTAAGAGAGAATTAGTGCATGTAAGCTATTCACTGGTGTGTGCTTGCTAAGAGCTGCTGTCAACATTTTGAGAAGATAACAAGTAACAGCAGTTACAAATATCATCATCATTATTATGTTTTGGCTTTTTTCAGGCACCTCCCCAGTTGGGGATTTAAAGATGTTTCTAATTAGTCAGTATTTCTGGCTCTGGGAGATGACTTGCTGAGACTCCCATTGCAGGGATGTCTGTCTTCTGGGCCTCTCTGGAGCTTATCCTGGGGTGAGCATCATCTCTGCTCTCCTCATGAACGTCAAGTGGTCAGCAGTGAGTGTGAGGAGCTAAAGCAGGGGACTGGAAGGGGAGCCTTGTGGACCACTTTGTGTTATCACATTTCCTGCAGGTATTATGTCTCTTAGAGGGGAGACATTCATTGGAGACTCATCGGCCTGTCTTGCACCATCAGTTGGATGTGCCAAGTCCTTTTTGGTTCTCTGGCTTGTCCGGCTGCAGTGGCACACAGCTACTGTCTGGCACCAGGAGTTTTTCCAGCCCCACCTTGACTCTGGGTGCTTCCATGCTAGGCTGGACTTTGGGGATGGGTAATGCTCGGGAAGGAAAGATTTGGTGGTAAGCAAACGTATAGTCTCTTGTCAGTCTTTCTAGACTGACTATGGGAGTGAGGTCCTGTGGGTGATTTTTTTCAGCATGATTTTAAACATAAGTAGTGACATCCCCCATGTTTCAGTCATTCTGTTGCATGCCTGGTGTAATAATCTTTGAAGCCATTTAAACTATTTGTTATTCATTTTGTGAAAATTGGCAGAGATGAGACCCTTTTAATACTATGATGTCAGAGAACCACATGGAAAGCGTTCATCTGTGCTGGTCCCCTGGACAGCTGGCCTCCTTGGTTTGGCTCCCTGGAGGACCCACCAGTTCATTGTCATTTTGGGCAGCAGAGATGCTGAAACTGGCCTCATCCTCCCCCAACCCAAGAGTATTCTGGTAGAAATCTGGCCATTTTAAGGCAATTGTTCCTTTTTGGCTTGTCAAACCTTTTCTTTCCTGTTCTCTGCATTCTTCTGTGAGCTGCTGCTGCTTCCACCCCTGCTGTTGGCAGGTTGACGTCTATCAGACATCTATCCTTCCTCAGCTCCCTGAGCCCAATTCCCTTTCTCCAAGTGTTTCTTGATCATGCAGCAGAACACTACCCTCAAGTTCAGAGTAAGCTGCTACAGAAACTGCTGTAGTCCCCAGAGGTCCATGCAGATGGGAATCCTCATTAAGGAATGGGTTTGAACTACTGCTTATTTGGCATCAGAGCAGAAGGAAGGACAGGTTCACAAACTAATGTTGCTCTTGGAAGACAGTGAAGGCTTGGTCCAAGATAGAACACAATAGAATCATTAAGTTTGGAAAAGACCTCTAAGATGTAGAAACATGGAGGGAGAACGAAGAGGAAAAGAGTGTCCTTCCCTGAAACAAGACCTGTTTTTGCTCAAAGCAGGGAGTGAAATAACATTACATATAATTGATGTTGTGGCACAAGTGGTGGAGACAAGACAGCAGAAACATGGAGGTAGCTGCCTCTGGACATCTGTACATGAACGAACAGCTGTCTCAGGAAGAAATTCATTTGCCCTGGGAAGAAATTACTCTGGATGGGAACTGGTTAGGGCAGGTTTATTTCAGCACAAGGTTGCATCATGCAGCTTTTTTTCCCTTGCCTTAGGCCATCTGGGGATTTCCTGGCTGGTCCTGTTCATGCTGCTTTCTCTGGGTGCTTGAGATCTCTAATAGGTGCTTGTGAACAGCTGTGGTGGAAGAGCATAGAGCTGGCCTAGCTCATTAAGGGAAAATGTGTTCAGAGCAACTAAGGTGATTTGGGGGCATTACTCAGTGGAAGATAATGGTTGGATTTTTTCTTTTCATTGCAGCAGCCTACTGAAGGCATGATGGGATCTGGTAAGGTACGTAAATGGCTGCTGTATTCATAGAGGCAATGAAATAAGATTCTCCACTGCCCTTGGCAAGGGTCCTTTGCCCTGCTGTGTTGCTTCAGCAAGGTGCTCTGATCTTCCAGTCATTAGTCATCCCCTTGTTATTTCATTTTGTGGAAGAGATTATAACCAGCTGAGGAGATAGGGCACCATAGGAGACACGGCTGCTCTCTTATACTGCTGTATTGTTCCTTTGCTTTGTCCTCCTTCCAAACCCATGGCCATCCAGACCATACAATGGAGAGCAGTCAAGAGTGTTCTTTATGGTGGGAGGAGCAGCCAGGCTGGACTTGAGCAAGTCAAGTTGCCTAACCCTGGAGTTACACTAGCCATTGTGGAAAAAACAAGGGCTGGAGTCCGGAGCCTGGGACTCTATACCCAGCTCTGCCACTGATGCCTGCATGATCTTGAGCAGATGACCCTCAGTTGCTCCAGCTTGCCTGTCTGCTGTATGTAAGCATTGCAGTGGTGCAGTGTTGATGTCGGAGAACTTATAAACCTTGATGCATTTAAGGAGAGTGAAGGCTCTGGAATGGAGGACTTCTCCATAATGTGGCTGATTACTGCAGCCTTTGAGTCAGCCAGGCCCCAGGAGGTTCAGCAGGAGCAGGTGGATTTGAGGGAGCTCAAACCTGAACCTGAAGATCCATATTAGCTAATCCAGTCATGAAGCAATGAGATTAGGGGTGCTCAGCTCTTCCCTTAAAGCCTGACTGTTTCTCTTTGATGAAGACATCTTTAGGAGACAAGATTATCTCTAAATGGGTTTGTTCAGCAAATTGTATGCTGGGACTCTCTTGTCCTGAAGAGACCTCAGGTCAACATTTTCATCTTAAGTGATAATAGCATTTGATGAAGTGGCTCAGGTGTAGAATTAGATTTATCACTTCTAGGAGGCAGAGTCTGACCTTTGCTCTCAGGGTCTTACAGTTCTTTCAGGACCAAACGTTGGTCCCTCTGAAGCTGTTCACTTGACTGGGAGCAACTTTTTCCCCATGAGTAAATAGCTTATTATTGCCTGACTTTTCTCAAGGGCGAGTTGGAGACTACTGTTGCCTCTTACGTGCCTAGGCTCACGTGTGTTCTGGCACGTACACCTCTTTGATATGAAAAATGACTGGGTTGAGAAAATGCAAATCACTTCTGCAAAATTGCTGATTCTTGTTGTAAGGGAGGGGGGGGAAAAAGGCGCACCCAAACCTTTCCTGAAAGTCCCGAGTTTGAGGAGTGTCCAACCTCTGCCACACTTGGTAATCACAGTTCCTGGTGCCAACCAAGAATAGGAGTTTTTCAGCAGGTGGTAAGGTGGTATGGTTAGGTGGATCGTGTTCGGTGCTGTTGGGAAACAGCTGCATTTCCCCCACCCTGCTGGGTTGTTTGGGGTGGGAGCCACATCAGGGTAAGCATCCAGAGGCAGCTGTTTCTCCCGGGTTTCTGCTTGGGGTCAGCTTTGCTTAATCTGCATAGCCTGAGATAAAAAGCAAGTCAGATGCACAGCTCAGGGTTAATGCCTGGGGTTGTCTCAGTTTGGGCAGCTGCAGTGCATGAGCTTTTTGTGAAGAGGCAATCTTTGGAGAGAGGCAGGTGAGGTAATTATCACAATCCTTTTCCTCTCAGATTTCACTAAATGGCTCCAGCCTTTGCAGGGCTTGAAGAGAAAGAAACCTGACTTTTTTTTTTCCTCCCCTTTTCACTTTAACCTGTATGTGCAGAGATCACAGTGTGCCAAAGTAAAGTGGAATTATTTATGTGGCACTAAAAACATGGTCAGTGTCAGAGCAAGGGACTTGTACCTAAATATCTATTCAGTGTGGCTATATGGCTGTCCTTGCCATAGTTACAAGGACTTCTATCTGCTGGCTTGATGCTAACAGTCATTCTGTCAGGGATGGGATTTTTATGATCCCTTTTTTTATAGATGTGTACTGCTGGGTAGAGTGATAAAATTACTTCCTCAAGGTCTCTTAAGGAGGGGGAAGCAGGGTAGGAGGGCTCAAATCCAATTCTCTTGAATCCCAGTTCATGAACTTGGCCCTGAGACTGTTTATGGGACCTTCCTGGTGTCAGGATTGACTTCCCTGAAGTCAGCTGTATTGCACCAGTGTAAACTGCCTTAAGCAGCTAATGGCCAGGGCCACGTTAGCTGCATTCAAGGACTGTACTGTGAAACAGTGCACAAAAATTGGAGTGGGAGCAGGAACAAAGACAGTACTGAAAGTAAAGATCTTTGGCCTCAGAGTCAGTAACAGAATGGGCACTGGGACTTTCTTCGTCTACCAGAATCCATTTTTGTCTTAGTCTAATTCATCCTCTTTCATTTGCATTTCCCCTTTTTTTTGGATGACATTGATTTTGATGAAGAAACATGCCAGAGCCTGTGACTTCCATGGCAAGTCCATTCAGTCCCTCACATTGACACAATGCTCCTGACCCCATCTCAAACAGAGCAAAGATGAGGACACCAGTAGCAAAGACTTAAATGATCTTCAGTGAAGGGTTTTTTCTGTGGTGTGTTTGTGTGGTGGTGTGTTTTGTTTTGTTTAATAGTATCCTCAGAAAGGAGGAGAGTCTGGGTGGCTGTGATCAGAAGTCAAGGGTCCCAGAGTCGGTGACATCCCAAGCACTAGCATGTAGACTATGTGGACTGGTAGTGCTGTTGTCCTAGCTGTAGTAGTCTGAAGACATAGGCAAGGCAAGCTTTGTGGGGAAGCCTCTCTTATTAGGCTGGTGGCCAAGCTTTCAGGTACCTGAGATGAAGTCTGGAACAGAGATGTCAATCTTCAAAGCTACATTCAGTTTGAGAGCAAATACTCGAAGCTTAATGAGGTAGATTGATCAGGTAGGTTGTTGGAGAGAAAGGTAATTCATACCTGCATATGAGAGAGGTGTTAGCAAAAAAGTGAAATTAAGGAAATTAGCTTCTATGGGGAAGAGAGAGAATTTACCATCTGTTGAACATGGGATTAGCTGGGAGGAGGCAGGACAGAACTACAGCAGGCAATAAAGCCAATCTCCCTGTTGAAACCAGGATTTCTAGTATCTAGCAGAGTTATAAATGCTTGATTCCAAGCTCTCCTTTTGAAGGTGTTTTATGGGTTTCTTCTGAGGACCATGGATGAGAGATCAGAGGCTGCCCAAATAAAAGGATGTGCCCTTTAATAGCATTAGTAGCTGAGTTGTGGAACTACTTTCTAGAGGATGCTGTGAACACTCAAAATTTCTGAGTGCTCAAGGGGAGACTGGGGAAGTTAATGGGAGTTAAAATCCCCTCAGACAGTCTTTGATCTCCACCCACTTTTATCTACTGTAGGGGATGAGGCTATGTGGACCTGTGGTCTGAGCTGGTACAGTTGTTCCTATGACAGGCTGGTGGTTTTGAGAGACATCCTGGTGATAGGGCCACTTGAAGGTATTAACAACATATGTTAGAAGACTGCAGTTTATCCAAGTACCTTGGGAAATAGCCACGGGAGGACAGATAGACCTGCAGACTGTGAAATGAGGGGTGGCAGGGGTTGTGTGGATAGATCTCTGTAATGTTATTAGAAAGATAAATGTTACCAAAATAATACTGCTGTGTGAACTTAGGAATGTATCTTAATATCTAGGGATACATATTGGCAAACATGTTGTATTAATAAGGTAAAACATAGATATTCCTGGATGCGATAGCTCAGGTTTTTTCATGAAATAGTAACAGCACCAGCAAATGGAGGTGCTATTTTAGGTTTTGTTTTGGTAACTAGTGTTGATGTTACAGGAGGGCCTGGTTGTACAGAGGAATCTTGGACTTAGTGCTCATAAAATGGATTCCTTTTAAATTAAATGGAAGCCTAAACAAAAGTGGGTCTGGAAGTAGGATACTTGTCTTTGAAAGGGCAAAGTTTGAAAAATGAAAAAACCGGGTGGGTGAAGTCATCTGGGCAGAGAAGCATGAGAACTTGAATGCAGAGCCTCTCTCTAATTCAGAGATGCAGAAACTGTCTGGACCAGGCATCCCGAGCAAAGGAGGAAAACACGGCAGGAAAGGGCTCCTTGCCGAAGCTGGTGAATAGCCACCTTAAAAAGGATAGTGGGGATTAAACAGAGAGTCTGTAAGGAATGGAAAAAAAGACTAATCGGCAAAAAAGCAATGTCTTAGAGGTCAGGAGGAGTAGGGATAAAATGAGAATTGCCAAAAGTCAAGCTGTGTTAGGCCTGGCAAAGGAAATTAAAACAAATAGCAACAGGTTTCTCAGCTATATAAATAAAAAGAGACTTGAAGCCGCTGTGCAGTGAGGACCAACTGGAGATTAAAGATGATCTAGGTATGGCTCCAGTGTTAATCGAACTTTGCTTCAGTGTTCTGTACAGTTGGAGGGATGAGGACATGGAAACCTTGAGAACTGAGGGGGGGGGAAACAAAAGTCAAAGAATTAAACTGATTGAAATCAGTTGGAGAGCAGAGGCCAGGAACACTGGCCCTGTTTCTGAAGGGACCAGGACAAAAAAAACCCCAAAACCACAAAACAAAAAACACTGTGTCATGTATAAAGATTTTTAGGTCATGGAGGTAAATAGGAGACAGGGACCCAGTATTTCGGATTGCCAAAGGTGAGGCAGTGATTCAGCCAAATACAGACCCATTAATCCAACCTCAGCTGTGGATGACACTGGCAGATCTGGAGGACAGAGTAATGAAGGACTTGCAGGTAAACACCAAGCAGATGAAGCAAAGGTGGATCATGCCAGGCTGAGCCAATGCTTTTGTCTGATACATGGCACTTTTCAGAAAAATCAGTTATCTGGTCTGTGTGATTTCTCATAGAGCAGTAGATACAAATGCATGGGAGAAAATATTCCTTAAAACAGGGACAAGGGGAGTCAGTTTGAGAAGTGGTGAGGGTATGACAGAGGCTTGTGTGGGAATGGTGGGATTTGGCTGCAGAGGACCCCAGGGATAAGAAGTGAGGTGTACCTGGCTGTGGGTTTGCAGTGATGGCCCTCATAGAAACTGTAGGTGTGAAGGTGTTGAATACGTGTGATTGTGTTGAGTTAGGTTCATTGTCATGCAGGGAGAAAGCTCAGGAAAATTCTTTAGGATAAGTGGTGTGGAGGGGTGATGGGTCAGGAATGGGATAAAACTGAGTAGCACAGAGTGCTGGGATGGGCAGTGAAAGACCAGGCTTGGAGACTTTGATGAATGGGACTTTTGCTAGCAAAATCTCTCAGTGGACAACTCAGACCTGTATGTTTTAATTGATCCCAGGGTGAGGGTGGACTGCCACTCAGGTCCTGCTTTGCAAAAACCACTCAGGCTTACCCTGTATCCTGAGAGAAGCATCCCACAGGGGAAGTGAAGTGTTAACCCCTCTGAAAGCAGCTGGCAAACCCTCTGCTGCAGTCATGAGCCTGGAAAAAATGGATGTGGGCAGGCACAGGTGCAGGGACGAGCTCCAGGGGAGTGGGAGCATGTGCCACTGGGAGGGCTTGGCAGGGGAGGACTTGGCTGCTCCCTCGAGATACAGGAGGGGAACAAAGATGGGGAGCGGAAAGCGCTGTGAGCTAGAGAAGAGTGCTGGCACAAGGACAGCATACCGTAGCTCTGCCCTAATAATATCCCGTCTAGAAAACACAGCATCTTCTGCTGGCTGGAGCACTGTCCTTCTAGGACATCTTCTCCAGGTGAAACCTTGAGGGCAGGGCAGATGCACCAAGGAGGGTGGTGCGATGTGGCTGATGGCAAGCCCCATGGCCAGTGCCTCGGGAGGCCCTTGCACTAGTCCCAGGGAGGATTTCATTTTTTCCTTAAACAAGAATTTTTTAACATTTTTTAGTTCTGTTCGTGGACCCAGCAGGTTTTGTCAGTGCACAGGGAACTGTAGTGCCAACCGTGCCATGCTAATGTTCCTCCCGTTTGGTGAAAGGGAATTTTTGTCATGGGAGAGTGGTTGTTAAAAATCAATATTTATCCACCAAATTCAAAATAAAATTGTGCTCTCAGAATTGGTGTCTGGTTCAAAGTGCAGTTGGATCTAGGCTAAAGCAGTGTTCCTGTTTCACAGTAAGTTACTGTACTGAATTTTCAAAGGGAATGGAGATGTAGAGATTTTTTGCTGTCTTTGTTAGTACTGTTTTCTAGGTGCAGGACCCCAGTCTGCCTGTCTGTTTTCTTTTTTTTTTAAATAGATTTTATTTTTAATTGTAGCAAACCAAGCAGCATGACATGCTCTGACCTAAAGCGAGTTTCCATGTATTTATTTATTTACTGAGATTTTATTGCTCAGCATTTCAGGGTAACAGAAGTGTCCTATGTGTTTATTTTATTTAGGCTCTAGAGTTTGCCCTGCAGCCAAGCCAAATTACTCCAGCTTTGGGGGGATCTGAAATGAGGAAATCTGTACTTTGTGACCTTAAACTTTCAATGAAAGGGGATTTGGGGAATGGAGAAATGGCAGGTGCTCAAAAAGTGAATATTTGCAATGGGGAAATGGGGCAAGACTTTACAATGTCAATAACAACTAGATAATGTGGTAAAGTTAAGAAGCCCTTGAGAAAGATTCAGTTCCTCAAGAGGAGGTATCAGGTACGTTATCTGAGGCCAACAGCCCTGACAGAAACAAGAGAAAGGATAGCTGGCATCTCTGATAGTTTCATTGCAAATGCAACAAAGGCTGGCAGAAGAGAAATTGAGAAGTGTCACGTGCCTTTAAAGTCTCCAGAAGGCTCTTCCCCAGTTTACAGTGGTCCTTTGTAGATTGCTGTAGTATGATTTATTCCTAGGACTCGGTGAGGGTTGGTTTTTAGGCATTTGCTTCTCCCCACCTCTGAGCTCCCTCAGCATGGCTGTGCTGCCTTTGGGGCAAAGGAGCAAGATGCACTTCAGACTATTTATGGCTCATTCTACAGTTTCATTCTGGGAACATCCCAGGGAGGCTGATGGCTGTTTCAGCGCCAAATATTCATCAGCCTTCTGCCATTTTCCAGTTAATTTGTCTGGATGACTTCTGCAATGACTCTTCACATTTTCCACCACCTGATGCTCTATTAAGAGTTTGTTCCTTTGTCTGTCTCTGGGGCTGTTTCGTTGTATCGATGCTGCCTTGTTTCCTGTCCCATTTAAGGATTTATGCTAACACCATCAGTCGTGGCAACTGATCAAGACCACTTTTGTAAGGAATCATCATCTGGAGACCTCCATCCCATGCTCACCAGCTCCACAGTAGCAGGTCTGATCTGAGCGCTACCCTTTTCTTTGGTGGAGGTACTTGGTTTAGGGGTCAGCCCACGTGATGTCAGGCCTTCTCCCAGGTGCATCCATCTCTGGTGCTCGAGGTTCATTTTTCACAGCTTTAAGGCCAGAAGGGCCGTGTCCCATCCTCAAGCCTGACTCCTGGTCCAGTTCAGACCACAGATTTTTGCTGTATGAATTGCTGTTTTGACTAGAGCGCTACAAAAAACATTCAGTTTTGACTTTAAAACCACTCACAACAGGAGATGCTATCATAACCCTTTTGTAAACTGTGCGAGTGGCTAATTATTTGGATTGTCCATGTTTGCCTCATCTAGTAAATAGTCTTCATCTCGGTAACAGTTGAGTGTTTGCACGAGTTGTTAATTCCTTTTTGGTCTTCATATACTTAACTATAGGTAAAGTCAGATTTTCCCTGGTTGTTCTTTTTCCCTTCTAATATCTGACCAATTTATCCTGCTTTTTTGTGTCACACTCCATTACAGTTGTATTTTAGGAATAGTAGGAAGCTTGTGGGGAATTTTCTCTGCGGGTTTTATTCACTTTTGCTTTTCATTATTGATTAGCAGTTTCCATTCTCCTCCTCTTACACTCCCTTAATAATAAATATTTATGCTGCCTCATCAATTTACATAGTATTCTGCAGATGCCAAAAGAGGCAGAGTCCTGCCCCACTGATCTCTAGTCTTTCCATGCATCTCGCATGCTGCTGTGGGGGCATTGGGAGCAGAGATGATACAGCTTTGCTGGGGAGGACCCAAATACTGGAGGTGCTGGGTGCATTTTGCTCCTTTGGAGTTCCCTGGGAATGGAAGACCTTCCTACTTCTTCAAAGAGAGGGGAGGACATACCTACTGGTGATATTTCATGCAGAGAGAATGGAAGTTCTCTGATAACTTGCTTGGCATGTCTAGAAGAGGTGGCCCGTGCAGTGCATTATGTGGTCTGGTCTGTGTATGGAAACAGCAATTGCTGCTAAAAACCCACTGATCTTTTGTCCTCCGCGTGTTGGGCTGTTGCATGATGAGACCCGCTGACAAACTTGGCAGGGCTTGCTCAGCCTGCTGCATGGAGTCCTGCTCTGCTGGGGCAGAGGACCCAGCCTGCTTCCAGTGAAACTGGACCTGCCAATTCTGCTGTCTTGGCTGCTGTAACAAATCCTGTCTTTGAGTGCTCTCTCCCTGCAGGATTTGCATTACCGCTCCTGTGAGGTGTTAAATGCCACCAGTAACTCTTCACTGCTGACTACAAACCCTTCCCTTGAGGGCTACCTGTTTGCTGTTCCTCCAGGCACACTTTCTGAGTGATGTAGGAGGGAGATGTAATGAAATAAGTCTATCATTTAGCTCTTGCAGCTTTAGGGATGTCTCTGCTCTGGAAGAACTTGAGGACGAACGGATCTGTGGCTGTGTAGGGACCAGCCCAGTGAAGCTGGTAGAAATGAGATCAGCCCAAGGATTTTCTTACCCTGGTATTCAATAGGAAGAGTCAAATGCAAACATGATGATTGCAAGCGCATGTGGCTGTCCATCTTGAGGCCTGTTCAGTGAAAACTGGGTTTATCTCTTGCCCAGAGCAACACACTTTTCCCTTTAACCTTCAGCAAGCCTTCCAGCTTTAGCCTGGCTGACACCATCATGGTTTATTTAGCAAGGCAAAGTATGGTGAGGCTGAGGGAGTGGTTTGAGAGAGGCCATAACTGGGCTTTGTGAAAGGCAGGATGGGGCAAAGGAGAAAACAATTAGGAAAGCAAGTGTTTTGGTGCAGAGTTTTAGAGTGGGACTTGCAATGTTCAGTGGTAAATAGCCGGTTAATCAATGCCAGATCGTCTGTTGGACGTCCTCTTAATTACTTCAGCCTGTGCCAGACACTGATATCCTTGAAACCCAAAAAATCCCATTAGAAGGTGCTTTCATTGGGGCTCAGCCAGCATGCTTCTCGGGCTTTTGAGGAGGAGCAGCAAGAGCGTGACAAGAGCGAGTGCCGATGGGCTGGGACCGTCGGGTGGCACTGGAGGGGTCTCTCCCCGTGTCGGGGTGCCCTGGGCAGCTTGTCAGGAGCTTGCAATGAATCCCTCGCTCTGGGGTGGCGTCCCGGCTCTCCAGTTAGACAGGCAGCAGTAAAAACTGCTGCTGCTGCTGTTTTCCATGTGCTTTGGCTTTGTTCCTGTGCCCTCAGCTTGTGCCAAGGCCTTCTGTATTTGTGAAAAGGCTGGGCATTTTTCTTTCTCTTTAAGGAAGAGGTGTCCTGGCTCTCAGCCCCTTGTGAGGTCTGCGATTGATTTTTTGGAAGTGTGATGGAGGTGTGCGTGGCACACAGCAGGTGCACGTTGCTTTCTGAAGGTCAGCCCTTGATTAAGGGGTCTTCAAAAGCTGCCTCAACAGAGTATGAAGAGCTGCACTTTGGTGTTTAGGTCTTTCTGCTGACTTGTTCCTGTGGGCTGAGACAGAGAGCTATGAAATTGATCTTCTCATTCCTCCTCCTATTCGCACTATTTTTCAGTTTCGTTCAGTATCCCATGAAAAGATCAAGCAGCACATCTGGAGGAGCAGGGCACAGAATTAAACCATAAAAGTCATTGCTGTAGGAAGTTGGAAATGTCCTTGATATAAATGGCTTCTAAAAGGAAGTATAGAAATTCATAGGAGGGATGGCTGGCTATGAAATATGAAGATCCATGTGCAGCCTCTGGCTCAGGAAGTCCCTATGCCATTGGTTTCCAGAAGCAGAGGAAAAGATCAGTCTTTATGTTCTTCCTAACATGTGCTGCTGACCACAGCTGTAGCTGCTCGTGGATCATGGAGAGAGCAGCCCATTGCTGGAAGAATATACTGGTGCCTTGGCACGGAGACATGAGGAAGAGTCACGTGCCGGGGCCTCAGACAGCTGCGTGCAGCTGGATGGGTCGGGTCTGCTCTGCTCCTCCTTCAGCCTCCATGTGGATGAGCCTCTGCATCATGGTCAGCTTGTATCTTGGACTTGTGACTGGTTTGGTCTCTGCACAAGGAACTGCCACAGCCCGCTCGCTCTCTTGCTGGCAAGCATCGCTGCAGATGCCCTCCCCTGTCCCCTCTCCATGGCTCTCAGCTGAAGGCAGGTTAACTCGGGTTGCACGTAAGCCGTACTCTGCTCATGGGGTGCACGGGCCCTGAGCGGAGGACATGCAGTCAGAGGCTCTGGTTGCAGGTTATGTTTTTATGCACTGCAGTATCTAAATTCTCCGCTTTCCCCAACTTTGGAAGATGGGGTGTCCTTGTGAGGATGACTTGGGTTGGTCTTCCCATGGGTAGAGCCCAGCTGGGTTCAGTTGGAAAGCCTAAGGAGGGATTTTTTGATAGGAAAGATATCTGTGCTCTGTGCATATGAGCCTTGCTGGAGGAAGGGAAGAAGACAGGGAGGGATTTAGAAATTGTAATTTGCTTACTGTCTTCTTCCCAAGGCATCCAGAAGAGCTTGTCTTGTTGAAGACAGGACTGTTTTCCTCTCCAGTGAAACAAGAGTGCCTGAGTAATTCTCAAACCCACAGCAACACCCACTAACAGTTTGGGATAGGAAGTGCAGAGCTTAATTACATTTTGACCTTCTTTCACTTCACTATTCAGATATTTCTTCTCCTGGGCTTGAAGTCTTGTTGGACTGGGGCAGGAAGGACCAGGGGAGCTCATTCGGCTGCTGCTAGTATGCCTTGCTTTTTGCTCGCTTCAAGGGTGGCTTTTGTGTTCAGACATCTGAGAAAAGATACTAGGCAGCGGGGATAAAAGGCGGTTGGACTCGGCACTGCAGCATGAAATCAAACTGGAACACGGCATTGGGAAAACTGACAGTGCTTTGAATATCTTACTCTTGTAGGAAGGGGGACAGGCAGGACATCGACGCCTGCTTCCATTGAAGAGTTGAAAGCCAGAGCTTATGAGGTGTGACACTGGCTTAACAGGACTCTCTTGTGGGTGGGGGGCAGGAGAACAAGTAGCTGACAGTCAGGGCAGCACATCTGGGGAGATGACCGGTGGGGGTGAGGAGCATGCCTGATGGGCACATAAAGCAAGTGGTGTAACTGAGGAGCTTGCTTCTGAGTGAAACAGACTGTGGGTATTGCTGCATCACAGCCATGATGTGTGGTGGTGTGATGAGGCATCACTCTTCATGTAGCCGTTACCCTGAAGGTGCAATAGTCCTGGTTTCAGTGGGTCATCCTGCTTTTAGCAGGCATAAAGCTCCTGGGCTGCATCCCGTGTTAGCATCAACTAGCATAATGCATCTGCTGTGCATTTGGTGCTCCGTGAAAGCCAGGCTGCCCACTGAGCAGTCCCAGCTGCAGTCTGCAGCAAGAGAAATACTATCTGGGGCAGTGTGTTAAAGCCAGGCTTCGGAGACACTGCTGGTACCTGCCTATGCCAGATCATGGCCTGAAAGCTGTGGAAAGATGCTGGGCACAGGTCCCTGGGAGGATGCTGCAGCCCAGCGATGGTGCCCCAACTCCTTCCCGCAGGAGGGACCTGTCCTGTTGTTTTCCCAGTGGCTGGGAAGCACTTCGGGTGGCTTAGTGGGAAAACAGCCAACTTTGCAGCCAGTACTCCTCTCCGTTCCCAGCTACTGCGTGCCTGGCTTCTCCTTTCACAGGGAAACACAAGCATCTTCCAGCGCAGGTGCTGGCAAAGGGGTTTGCAGGTAACCTCCCCCCTCTCTGGGGGCATGAAGGACCTTTGTGCTTACTGGAAGGGATTTCAATCGCCCCATGCGTTGCATACAGGCTTCCTGAGCTGGGCTTTTCTGTTGTTCAGGCCACCTGGAAGGATGTGCCAGAGGAGGCTCGCAGCATGATTGTTTGTGAGCGGTAGCTGGCACTAGTGCAGCCTGTGCTGGGTGGATGGAGGGGGACATGGGGGCTGTGTTTTGATTCTGCTTTTCCTGTTTGTTGTAACTTGGCAGGAGCAAAGTTTCAGAGACTGCAGGGGCAGCAAGATCCTTTTTCTCTTCTTTCTTTTCTCCCTGGTATGTACTGCAACCCCTTCCGCCAGTATCTGATTTTTTGGG
>NW_010972437.1:18440115-18486469 GCF_000737465.1 Haliaeetus leucocephalus | reverse complement strand
CCCGCGCGTGTCTGAGGTTTTTGGGGGGGGGGGGGACGGGGACGGGGGGAGGATGACAGAGGGAGAGTAGGAGGGAAGGACTGGTGTGTCGAGGCTCTGCAGCTTTGGAGCACATAAACCAGAATATTTAGGATGGGGTTCATTGTCTAGAGGGGAGACTTTCTCAAAAGCAGCCCCCAGCGTGTGAGCATCTGTCACAGGGGCTTTTGTTCCTGCTTCAGGTGGGATTTCAGTGGAAAAAATTTTAAAAAGGAAGCAGGAAAAAACCAAACCCCAAATGCACAAAACCCTCTCCCCAAGGCCTTGTTCAGAAAATGGAGATAAAGCAGCAATAAAGTCAAGTGCTCAATTAAGCCAGATGTACGTGCTTTAAAGCACTAACAGATGTGGCAACAGTGGCTGTAATGAAGTGGAGTTTTATGGACCAAGTGCGATGGAGGCGGGTGCGTGTGCCTGTTGCTTCCTGATGGGAATGGCACAGCAGCGCTTTTGTTCTGGGGGCTGATGAAAGCCCTCAGAGGGTCTGTGGGTGCTCGGGGCTGATGTTTCCCGCTGTCTCCTCGGCTCCTGCCCCCTTGCCCCTGGGATGGCTGCGGTTACAGCGCTTTTCAGTTGCGGTGGTCTGTCTGAGAGCAGTGAGGGTGGGTTAATTATAGCACTCCAGGGCAATTTATCTAATGACAGCCTCCCACCTTAGTGCTCCTGGGAGGTTGCGGTGGCCTCCTTGATGTGCTCCTTCTGCAGACCCTATGCCTGGGGAGTTACATGCCCTTAAATGACTGCCACATTTTGTTTGCAAATTTGGGGGTTCAAAAATGCAGCAGAAAGCTGAGATGCTTTCAGCTGCAAGAAGATGGATAAAGGCCAGGTGAAACCTGTTATTCATATGCCGTACAATGCCTGCAATGTACAGTGTGAGTGATGCTTGCTGGAGAGCAGCTGGCTGGGTTTTGACTGGGGAGGCTCACCTGGGCCACGCTTAGACCATGCGTGTGCAGGGATGGTTTGGAGAAGGACACAAGCCAGCTGAAGCTGTCCAGCATTTTGGGGTAGACTCCATGTGAATGTCAATCCTTCCTGAAGCCAGGGGGTTCCCTGGCATTTTCTTGCAGAAGCTCAGTGTTTTAACTATTTGGCTTGTTAACACAGGCATGGGTGGTGTGCTCTAACTTGGGGCCCCCCCCCCCCCCCATACCAGCAGCTCCCCCTTTTAAAGGGCTCTTTGCCACAAGCCTGGGTATCTTCCAAGCCTTTAGGTGGTAGCCAGATCCTCCCACCAGGAAAGGGGTGCTGTGTAGATCAGGTGCACAGCAAACACGCCAGGGTACTTGGTGCTGAGCGTCCTGGCTGGATGTACATGAAATGCTTTCTGGAGCTGTTTGAGTGGAAAGCTGACTGTTGCACATCTGAGCTTCCCTTCCAGTGGTTTAGCTGGCTTATCACATCTGTCTCCATCACTCTGTGTTTTGTGGTGGTCTGTTTTTTAAGCTTTGCAATGCCTCCCTCCTCCTTGGGAATGCAGCTGACTGATGTTCCCCTTTCTTTTCTTCCTTCCTCTACCACAGTTTTATGACTCTGTCTTCCTGCCTTTTGCTCAGCGGGAGTCTGCATACTCCTGAGGTTGGAGCTTGGGCAACTTCATGGGTGGCCCAAAATACAGAGTCATTTGCAAAGTGAGATCCAGCCCCTTTTTCTATAAAGGCAAGAGACCAAAGCAATGACAGCAGAGCAAAGCAGCATGCTGCCTTGCACTGCTTCCCTCCCACCTGTGTGGGAGGAAACTTCCCCTTCCGAAGGCCAAGTGACATTTATCTGGCCAGGCTGTAGGCTCTGGAGGTTGGAAGTCACTGAAGGACCATGAAGGTAACTTGCATTACTTGAATGTGCATGGCTGTTGTATGCCACAGGCAGTTATTACAGATCAGGTGATCTGCAGTAAATTGCTGCCTTCTGGTAGCCTGTCCATGAGTCTGAGCCCTTCATGGCATTGCCGCATGTGTGTGCGTGTCATTCAGCAGTGGGACAAATTCGCAAGTCTTCATTTTGGCAAAACTCCCGTTTATTTCAATAGCAGTATTATATCAATAAAGATTTCATGCCTAGAAAGGGGCAGTTGCCTTATTTCAGTAAATGCACATAGTTAAGATACATAGTAAATGTGCATAATAAATATACATGCGAGACTGGTTCAGTCCCTTCTCATGGTGTACTCTGACATGAGGGTTCAAATTCAGTTCTGCCCTTACCTCAGAGAAGGTTAAAACAAGGATTAAAGAAATCCAGCAAAGTAACTGCAAAACTAAGTGGAATACTGCCCTAAGAACAGATGAACAAAGTGTTTTGACATAACCTGAAACAATTGCAATGGTATTTAGCTTGAACATCAAATGAAAAAAACACTGTCTGTGAACAGCTCAACTTGAGGCTTAAATGTAGGATATGGCAACTTGGTAATAGGCCCCATGAGGAGGGAAGGATAATGTATGTGAGTGCTGGAGGCAGCTGGGAGATGCTGGTGGGCAGAAGAGACTCACAACTAAATTACAGCAGCTACTGTCTCTTTCCACCTACACTTCAGTGTTCTGGTTTTATTTGGAGGCTTGTGCTTTGTCCCTGGGGAATGCAGGTTCCTGGGGAAAAAGCAGATGCAGGGTTGCCTTCAAAGGCTGGTGCTTGGCTAGAGGGGTGCATGGGGACAGTAGGTCCAGCAGACCTCGAGGTGACACTGGTGGTAATTGCCATTGGGCTCTGGCAGCGTTTCTGAGGAGAAGGTAGGAAGGAATTACTGTAATAATAGTGCATTTTGAAAAAGGCAGACTTTGAGGAAATGCACAGTGAGATTTGGGTGGGTGGTGAGGGGAGCCCTGGACTGAGCTGCTGTCTGGAAAATCGACTGTGGAAAAGTGAGATGTTATTTAAAAACTAATAATACAAATGGCTGAACTTCATTCCATTTGCATGCAATAGTCATAATAACCAGAGAAGCCAATGTGTCTGAGAAGGGAGTGGAGCAATACCGGAGATAGGCGAGAGACAGCTCTTGCAGGCAGGGTGGGGCACTGCTCTGACCTTTTGGGGGTTTTAAGTCTTTTTTCCTTCTAGTATTTTTGTCCTGATTTTGAAGCTTTTTCACCTTTCTGTAGGGCAGAAGGTCAGACTTCTGGGAAAGCTGCGTGCAGAGTGGCCAAAAGGTGTGCAGAAATACCCTGCTGTAGGCTCCTCTGGTTGTGCCCTGTCCAGAGCCGCTTCCCCCACCAGCTGTTGATCTTGATGGGGGTTGTGAACAGGCACCAAACAGCACAGCTGGGCTTCCAGAGCCAGAGGACATCTTTCTGGTGAGCTAAGCCATCCTTGAGGAGCCAGAACAGGCAGAGGGCATTGCCAGAAACAACCCCAAGACTATCTTCCCTAGCTTCTCATATGATAAAGACCACAAAATTTCCCTTAGCCGCCTGTCCTTGGAGCAAGATGTCTTGTATTTGGCTAAAGCACCCTATCCAAGAGACACGTTCTGTGGGTTTGAAGACCCCAATGGACAGATGCGAGCATTTCCTCCAGTAGCACATCTTTCCTTGGTGCAGGCTCAAATTGATTTTTGACAGTCTGTCTCCAGCTAACTTGGTCTTTGCTTGTCACTGCCTGCACCTAGAAAGGCAATCATCTTAAAATAGGAGAAGAGTCTGAACAGGTCCTGTATATTATACTTTTTCAAAAAATGTGTGAGGGAGGCAGAAATGTTTAGTGTGAATTCAGAGAAGAGTTTCTTGTTTGTGATTCTGTGTCCATCAATCATCAGTCCTTCATCAGCCTGTTCTGGTGGGCTGCAGAGTGTCACACCTGGGAATCAGCCTTGTTAAGAGTCACAGCTGCTGTGACTCTGCCAGCCTCTGGCTCCCCTGCAGGAAAGAGGTGCAGCATCCCAATGCCAAACAGAGATCATCTGGGTAATAATTAACATGCAGGCACCTTCATGGAGGCTGCAGTAAGGAAAGCTCTTCTGTGCTTACATAGTCTGTACTGTGGGATGCAAAAGCCCCAATGGGCTTGGACTCGGGGTCAGAGATGAGCCTGTGTTTCCTAAAACAAATGGGGGAAATAAAGGTAATTCAAACACAGCAATAAAACCCGTAGGAAATGAATGATGTGGTTTTGTGGTCTGGTTTTCATTGTGGAAATTCATAGGAACTGAGGATTTAGGAGCTGAGCTTATACTAGAAGTTGGTGCAGGATTTTTGGGGTGGCTGGGTCACCGAAGACCACACAGGCACATGTGAGTGACTGGGGAAAGAGAGCAGAGACTTGGCCTGATAAGGTTAATGGCTTGTTTTACTCAGGCATAAGCCCCTAATGGCTAAGTAGCCACTACTCTGGATTTTACAGATGGGGTCAAGGTCAAATCGGGAAGCTGCAGTGCAATTAATTTAAGCTTGGAAGTGTTTTCAAGTTAATTCATTTGGTTCTGCTGGGAAGGTTGCAGCTTTGCAGACAGCTAATCGGAGAAGTGTGTTGAAAGGGCCGAGATATGGTTCACTAACAAGGGGGAATGCTTTTATAGTGGCAGGGAGCTTGGAGAGCCTCACTCAGCAAAACCTTTGCAACATGTTAAGGTCTTTCCCCTGAGCAAGCTGCCTTCATGCACATTGATGTTAAGCACATGTGCAAACCCACTGCCATCAGCCACAAGATGAGACCCTCTGGCTCCTCCGCCTCCGCTTTTAGGTGAGTCTGGAGAGTCTCTGCTGTACGTGGGCACTGGGATGCTCAGCAGCCCCATGCTCGGGGGAAGAAGTGGGTGAAAGAAAAGCAGGATTGCAAGTGGAAGTTGGGTAAATGAGGGGACTTGAAGCGTTCCCCTGCATTTTTGAGGGACCTGAATGGCGTTTTCCCTTATCATTCTTGGCACGCCGTGAACAGCTGGCGCGGGAGGGAACAGGATGTTGCAAACGACACTTGCAGGCTCGCTGTTGGCAGGAGCAGGGCTGGACCAGACCTTCCCCAGCGGTGGTTTGTGCTCTGCTGGGTCCACACAGAGTGGGCTGGTGATGTGCTACACGGCCCATCAGTCAAATTGTTTTGAAAGAAAGCTAACAAAACAAACCCTGCTATTTTATCTCTCTCCAGCCTGGCTGCATATTTCCATGAAATGGTGGAAACTTACTATTTTTGAGAATTGTGTTCCTGTTTGAGATGTAGTTGGCATTTGCTGATGTGTTTGTAGATATATCAGGAGGTGGAGGAGGACTAATAGGAGACAGGCAGTCATGCAAACACATGCACATGCAGAAACACATAGAGGCAGGCTGTGTAATTGCACAAGCCCCGTATCCTTGGGAAACCAGTCTACAAACATGATTTAAAATAAAATTAAAAAAAAAAAGTATGTTTGAAGTAAAGCCCAGGGGAGGGGACATCTCAGTCCCTCTTCTTCCCTCATCTGACAATCAGCTCCATTTCACTATCACTTCTGTGCTTGCTCCAGGGTGCCAGAGGAGTTTGTGTGCGATGGGGCACAGGTGCACTCTAGGGCACTGCACAGTGGGTAGGAGGTTTTTCTCTGGCTCTGGACCTAGGTGGATGGAGGAGGGAAAGTTGCTCTCTCCAGCCACCAGGAATGGGCAGAGAAAAGAGAGTGAAGCAGGCTACTGAAAGCTGCGCTGCCCCGAGTCAATGTCCCTGGCACTTTGGAGGAGCATAAAGCATTTCCTGCAGGACGCCTGAACCAAAAGGAGGCACTGGGTGCCCCTTGGATCACCTCTCGGTGCCAGCCACTCAGGGCAGGGAGAGGAGCTTGCTAAGCAACCCCTGGCCAGAACATGCCGTTCCCTCCCCAGTCCTGCCCTCCCTGCTGGTAGAGATGGGCTGAAAAGATCCCACAGCAAAAATAAAGGGTGTTTGCAGAGCCCCGGGGCTCTCAGCCCCAGGGTGTCCAAATGCTTTGTGGACAGCTTATCGGAGAGGTAAAAGAAGCTCTTGGAGACCGATGCAGGAATTTTCTGGCTGTGGTGTGCGATTGCCTTGCTGTTACTGAGCGAGCTGGTGTGATGAAATAACCCTGGGGAGTGCAGACGGGCAGAGGATCCTGGGAACCCACCCTGAGGAGCATCTCGGCAGGTGGAGAGATGCTCTGAGCTGATCTCCATCTCTGTGTCTCATGAGAGCCCATGGTTCCGAGAGATTTGGGAGACCAGCCTTCCTGCCAGCCCTCCCAAAAACTGGGTGGCACAGACACCCCTGGGCTGCCCAGGAATGCTGGCTGTGTGTCCTCTGCAACCAAATCAGGTGCTTAAACATCCACATGTCACCTGTGCAGAACTGGATGAGGCTGAGCAGAACAGGCTCCTGGCTGGGGACAGGGGACCAGGAGGAGGTATGGGGGGGGGGGGGGGGGGGGGGGGGGGGGGGGGGGGGGTGGTGGTGTCGTCCCTGTAGTTAAATCCAGAAAGGGATCATGCATGACTTCTCCCCAGTTAGGCCTGTCGATGGGTATTAAACCCAGTCTAGTCGGTATTAAACCTAGTCTAGATGCAACCTTTGGCTCCTGAACTGCTGATTGCCAGGAGGAGAGCTGGGGAGGGATTGCCCTGTAATTGTGTCCTTTATTCTGCTCCTCCTGAGTATCTATAGCTGGCCTCCGAGGGAGTTGTTGATGTGGGGCAGGGGGGCTTCTTCTCTGCTATACCTCCCTTCTGCATCCCTTCTCCTCCCATAGCCTGTTCTCCTACATGGCCCATTGCTCATGCTCCCTTTGTGGCATTTCCCAGTCGGGCTTTTTTTTTTTTTTAATGCGAAGTGAAGAGTGAAACTTGAGTGGCTGCTTTGGTTTCATCTGTCCCTGGAGAGCTGCATCCAGCCCAGCTTGATTACACCTGGGGCCAGACCATGTACCAGTGCCCCTGCATTTCCCTTCTGCCGCCTGCTGAGCGCTGACAGATGCTGTGCTGTGGCTCAGTGCTTTTGCAGTTTGGCAGCGGTAATCAGCAAACCCTGGGTCCTTTTTGGGGTAGGGAGGGCCTGGGGGGGACTTTGTTCTTGGCAGCTCCTGCTGTGAGGAAATTGCAATGCCGGTATAATCCCTGCTGGCAAACATTTTCTGAGGTATCCGAGCTCCAGGTCAACAACACCCACACTAGAGCTATTGCACAGGAACCTTCGCCCAGGGCTCTCCTAGAAATACTTTGCAGAGTGATGAGGCAGAGGTCACCGGGGCTGTGGTCGGGGTTTGTCTGCTCTTTCCCCACCTTCCTGCAAGTAATTCTTAGGCCACGGCTGTTGTGCATGTTAAGGGTCAGGTTTAAAGGCTGTGTCAGCTCTCAGGCTGCGAAGGACAAGTGCTGTGGGAGGGAGATGTAAGCCCCGTCCAGCCCAGGACACGGCCAGGACCTGAGGCCAGCAGGGCTCCGGGCAGGGCGTTGAAGGCCACTTGGATGTAACTTTCTGTGGGTCTAGGACCTTAATCAGCACTTAAACACTGCAGACACCCCAGGCAGATAAGCAAATGCATGTGAAACCTCTGCGAAAGCTGTCATCGAAGGAAAGCAAGTGCAGAGAGGGAGCAGCGCTGGAGAAGGCGGCTGTGGTCCTTGGCATGGTGCGTGCTCCCCGTGATACAGGCTGGCCCTCTCGTGCTAAGTGAGTGCTACTGGCTTGATCCCGTCCCGCAGCCCAGATACGCTTCGGGGCTCTTCAAAGGGATAAAGATGTATTTTTAACTTCAGACAGCTGACTTTTTTTCTGTGGTGCTTTTTTCTTCTTGTAGCTCTGGAAGTGGCAGGTTGGTTTTTAAGCCCCTCTGTTTTCAGCTGTCTCAGCAGAGGTGCCTAGACATCTCGGACCAGATTCCCAAAAATTTCAGTGCTGGAAATTGGTAGCCGCGTTTGAAAATGTTGGCGAGACTGTACAGCTCCCTACAGATGTTAGCTGATGGCTATTTGAACATGCTTTCACCTTGGCCAAGTCCTCGCCCCATTGAAGCCAATGGGAATTTTCCTTGAAAAAGGCCATAAAGAAATCATTTTCTTGGCATGGAGAGAGGTGTTTCATGGGTTCCACATAAGTGTTCAGGAGAACTTCAGCTATCTGCTTTGATTCCTGCCACGCTTGTCCCGCCCTGCACAAAGCTCTCTACCTTTTGATCCAAAATAGCACAGGAGATGTTTTCCACATGCCATAGGAAAATGGAAGAACTATAAAACATAATTGTTTTGGAGTTTGGCACCTCTCCGTTCACAGTTATATTTAGTGTGAATTGAAATTGGTCAGCAAAAGGGCATTTGCCAGGATGACAAACAAATTAGGATTTTATATCTGAGGCGATTGCATACCTGCCCATCCCATGCTGGTAGGTTGGTGGGTGGCTTAGCTGGTTCATGGGTAGTCATAAGCAAGTATGCACAACTCCCTTCTGGGCAGCGTTAAAAAGCATTGTCTGGCTGTAAAAGGCATTGTTTGGTTCATGGCGTGCTCTGTGTTCTCCTGACCTGAGTCTTGATGTCTCCACTCTTGTTGTTGCTACCCGGCCCATTTGCTCTTTGCAATGTGGTCTATCACACCTGATGCTCAGCCTTCTCCCATGCGTGCAGCTTGTCCGTGAAGGAAACGCTGGTGCTTTGCACATGGAGCCAACCTCTTCTGTCCCATCTGCCTTCCCCATTGATTGAGCCATCCCTGCGAGCCCCAGGTCAGGAGAGCTCCTCCTTAGAGCAGCAGTGGATTTGGGAGAGGGAAAAGCTGTGATGGGGCTCTGGTATCAGCCCCAGGTGGATCAGTCCAGCTTGGCAGCAGGGTGAAGGTATAGCTCACCGTGGCTGGCTTGGCCTTGGAGAGAAGAGCTCGCAGTCGATAGCAGCTAGACCTTCCTGGCCTCTGCTCCAGGCTTGCTCCTGTGATGATGCCCAGGGAGCCAAGACCAATCTCCCCTGTCCCTGGGTGTGTTCATGCACATGGGCTTGCACACTCTGCTCCCATCAGTGGTTTTCTTTGGGCTGATATTTGTTAGCATTGGAAAGTGAGAAAAATGAGCGAAAATATTATCAGAAGCAGGTTTTGTGAATGAATCAGCCGACAAGAGGCTTACCAGCTCGCCTTCATTTACTAGCACAGTGCTTATTTGGGCAGATGTCTATATATTTTAGTTGGAGGCAGGAAGGAGCGAGAATCGATGGGGGAAGGCGCCGCTTCCAGTTCGCTGCTTTTCCATCAGTTTGTACCATTGGTTTTCTGAATTAAGCAGGGCACTTCAACGTGTCTGAGATGCTGCCCTGCTGCTGCGCTGGTTCTGCTGTTGTTGACAGCTTGGTGGGACACCAAGGAGAGGAGCACAAAAGACGTTGGAAGGCTAAAGCCCTCCCGAGCAGCTCGTTGAGGATCAGAGTCTGGCCAGCATTGCCCGTCTCTTGCATGGTGCTTTTTCATTTGATCCTGTCTGAAGGCGGCCTCATGGCCTTCTCTTGTCTCACTATGTGTTTCTAATTAACGGGGAGACTGGTGTATAAACAGAAGATTCCTGCTCAAAATATTCCTTGTCCAGCTCCTAGGATGACAGCCAGACGGCAATCGCCAGGCAGCAGCCCAGACTTTGAGCTCGCCCATCTGGCTATCAAACCTGGTCCCAGTTCTCATCTGGAACCAGTATTGAGGAAAGTCATGGACTATGCCAGATTGGTTTTGCCCCGTGTTTGCTTTTCAGTTGCTACCTAAGCAGCTAAAAACCTGCAGACCAAACGCATCTAGTATTTCTGGGAAGTGGGACGATCCCGGTATTGGGAGATTTGAGGCCAAAATGGTGAGGAAGTTCAAAAAGATACTGGACAAATCCATTGAGGGATGGGTCTGTTGGTGGCTTTTAAATCCTGTAGGTCAGATACACTCTCCAGCCATGTAAGTGCTTTTCCTGCCGGTCTGCAGCACGGATTGGGAATGGTCCTTCTGATGTGTATACCCAAGCAGCTGCTGATGGTCTCTTGTGGATGGCATGCTGGGCTGGGGTGGCTCTTTGATCCAGCCCACTTGAGCCGTTCTCTTGCCATCAGTCTGCAGGCAGCCACACATTTGCTGAGGAAGTTCAGACAAAACTCTTCTTGCAGTTTCTCTTGTGTGAGCCTGGGGTTGTAACACCTGAAAAGAGCTTGAAAAGCTGTGGCAGAAATAAAACACTTACTATTATGCTTTTTCACACTCTGTCATGACAGTAGAGCTATGCCCTGATAAAACATGCAGCTTCTGAAAAGGAAATGTTAAAATCTGTAAATGCTCTCCGTGCTTGGTCTTTCAAGAAGCAGGAGAGCGCCATAAATTAAGCATTGTTACACAAGCTAAAGCATTGCTTGCCCTCTGTTGTGCACAGTTTGATGTAATTTCTTTACTTCTGTATAAGTGCCTGAGTTCCGGAGTGCTGGAAAGCTGAAATCAGAGGTGCCAGAGAGAATGCTGATGTTGGGAGGCTGGGTGCTACCGTTCCTCTTTGGCCTATGCTAAAAGACATCTACGTTTGCCACCATTGTAGGACCAGAGTGGCCTAGTCTGTCACTGGTGTGGAACCTGGGGAGCTGCTAAAGAGCTCCTATAAACAGAGATAGATAGAGAGACATACTTGGCCTGGGTTATTGTGGTGAGAGGTGATGTGTGTGCATGGGTTGAATCAAAATTTGGGCTGGAAAGGACCTCTGGAGGTCTTGGTCCAAGCCCCTGCTTAAAGCAGGGCCAGCTTCAATGTTAGATCCAGCTACAGTGTTAAATGTGCTTGCTCAGCCAGATCAGACCAAGCACCGAGGAGGAGTCGGCTGTCACCTTCTGGGCTTCTGGAGCAAGCAGGAGGAATTGAGATCTGTCCTCATTGCCACCGCAAAGTCCAAAGGGACTGGTGTCTGCAGCATCGCGACAATTGTGTCCTACTTTGGCAAGGATTGCTCTCAGAAACGGCACCCAGTGAACTGGGAAAATGAACAAAGCAGAGTGTGGAGGAGGTGAAAAAATTCCAGTGTTTATCCCCAGATTTCTGCTAACTCATTTTGAAATGGCTGAGTTAGCTGGGGGCCATGTGGCTTGCAGCAGTGGCAGAGTTGGGCCCAGGACACGTGGGACTGTTCCACGGTCAGCAGAAGTGGGCAAATGCAGAAGTAGGTAGAAGCTAGATGAGTAATGTGCTGTATGACAAACGATGTGAAAGACGATACGGCAAGGACGATCACTGAAATGGCAGGATCTCTGAGGGAAATTAGGGTGGCCATAAAACAGAGACAAGGTATTTTTGAAAGCAGGCCTGAGAATTTATTTTAGCACATTAATATTGAGTAAGTATTCCTGGAGATACTCTGGGGGATGATAGATGGACTCAAGGTATTGTTACTAATCACTGTGGTTTTAAGTTTTGGAGCCGAAGTACGCTTGGCATCCCTAACCCAACTGGACTTCTGATGGGAAAATTACATTCTTCGGGAAGTAATTTAGAAGGTCAAAGAAAAACCAGAAAGAACTTCTCCAGCAGCGATTTCCCCTGCTCTCTAAACTGTCTTTTAGTGTGGTAATAACTCCAGAATGAAAGGATCTATTCTCACCTTCCAGATGAAAGGGCTAATGCAATTTAAAATTTTTGCATGCAAAGATTTTATGGCTTGGTAACCGGCCATGCTTGAAAGCGATCCAGGATGGGATGAACATGTGAGAGAGCACCTGGCTGAGCTTGACCCTTTCCTTGTCTGCCCTGTCTCCTGCAGATAATGGTGATGACCGGTCCGAGAGCATCCTTGCCGAGAACCATGTGGATGGCACCGCAGGGATCCTGAGTGGAGCCGGTGGGAGGAAGCCCATGAAGACAGGCATGAAGGAGCTGGCGGTTATGAGGGAGAAGGTGAACGAGCAGCAGCGGCAGATGGGCAAAGTCGGCAAGCCCCATCACAACCACGAGGACTCAAAGAAGTCACGGCTGTCGACGGGCAGGGTGAGAGGGCAGGGGGGCGTGGGGAGCTAATGGAGGCAGCTGTGGGCTCGCCAGGAAACACTGAACACAAAGCCTTAGTGACATCTGCAACAAACTGTCTTAGGAAAAAAAAAAAAAGAAAGAGAAAGAAAAAGGGGGGAGAAGAAAAAAAGGAAAAGCAAATGTTTGCTTTGGCCTGAAGCTGGGGCTGAACACACCATCTGATGAACTTTGATGTGCTGGCGAGGAGGTGTTATTTTCATTGCAGCTTCACCTCCTGACGGCAGGGCTGGGGAAGGGGGGTCCTGCTGGCTTGACACCTACCTCTGCAGGGGTGTGAGCGTGCCCTTTGCCCACGGACCAGCTTTCTCACACCCTTTTTCCAGAAGCGAGTGCCAGGGGTGGCCCAAGGGGATTTGGGGGGGGGGGCTGCCTGCCTGCTGCAGGGTAGCACCAGTCCAGGTTGAGGGGGAAGCCCAGAGGCCCCGAGGATGGGCTGTGGGGCTGTCACATAGCAGGGAGAGCGACTGGAGTCTTCCCTGCCTCTTCTCGCTCTCTGTCCTCCAGTCCTTGGCCGTGGTTTCCCTCTAGTGGGCAGCTTGGTCAAGGCAGCTAGATGGGATGGGGATGGAAAGCCACCCCAAAAGGTCCATAATACATATCTCTATGTATAAGGTATACATATAATACATATAAGGTATTTATATCTGGGGAGCGTAGAGACGGAAAGGGGCTTTAAAAGAGAGCCCTCATCCCCTCCAAGAACAGGCAAAGGTTCAAAATAAGGTGCGGGCACCATCAACTTAGAGAGCTCCCACACTGCTGCTGCTCCTTCGGGGGGAAAAACACCCAGCAACTGCAAAAGCGGAGAGGTGTGGACTCGCTTTGGCTCACATCAGACATAATTCAACCAGACGGCCTTGGCTGGGTGTCCTGGCTTGGGGCTGCTGTGGAGCAAGAGGGATGCCTCCAGAGGCTGCCTTTGCTGGGCGCTCGCATTCCCAGGGCGTCCCCTCCACTCCCATGGGGTCTCACATGCTTTGTGTTGCACTTCTGGGCCAAAACTGCATCACAGGTGTGGGAACTGGGCTATGCTCACGGAAACCCTCCTGGTCTGTCTGGATTAGTCCTGCTTCGTATCACTTGTCACCACCAGTGGGACCCATGGGAGCATCTGTGAGGCTTCTCCTCCTCTGTGTCTCCAGGGCCTGTGACCTGATGTCATGTTGGCTCTTGGCCACGTGAGACATATGGGAGAGATGTGCATGTCTCACTATGTGGATCTCCACACATCGGCATGTGTGGACATGCAGCACTCTGATTTTGGCTGCCTGCAGGTGAAGTCGGCAGTGGGACCCAGTAGCAAACCTGTGTCACGAGGAGGTGCACACAGGTGTTCATCCCTACTGGTGTTTCTGCTGTCCAAAGTGTTGACATTGAATGGTCTTATTGCCCTGATTTTTTTTTTGTTTTGTTTTCTGCTTCCTGGGCTCTTTGCAGACCCCTTGTCAGCAGGAGCTGGATCAGGTCCTGGAACGCATCTCCACTATGCGGCTGCCAGATGAGCGAGGTCCCCTGGAGCACCTCTACTCCCTCCACATCCCCAACTGCGACAAGCACGGCTTGTACAATCTCAAACAGGTAAGTGGGGAGAGCCAGAGCCCTGGGGCTGGCTGCACTCGCAGCAGCAGCCGTCGGCTCAGCGTGCGTCCCCACCATGTGCAGCCACAGAGGACATGCACAGCTCAGGGCTGGGCTGATGTCACGCACATGGTGCGAGGTGTGGGGTAAACAGCAAATATCACATATGGCATGGACAGGTTTAGTAACACCCAGGTGCATCTGCAGCCATGGGTTAGCAAGTGGGGATGCAAGACCCGTTTCCACATGTGGCTGTGGGCACCCCAGAGATGGAGAATCTGTTTAGTTCAGAGTCCCTTCTTCCCTGCGAGAGCTGCTTATCTGTCCAGGTCTATTTTCATGTGCTTTGAGCCAGGTCTTGTCCTGGCTGGGCCCTGCTAGAGGGGAGAAGCAGGGAGGGGCTGAATGCTGGCCAGTCTTGCAGGTGAAGCAGAAAGCACTGCTCCTGGGGTCAGGAAGGTTTCTAGCACACTTTACTGGTTTTCCTCCACAAATCGAGGCTGGTCCTACAGCTCCAGGAGGCATTCCTTCCAGGCAAGGTGGGTGTTGGGGTGCAGCATGCTTCTGAAAGTATTTATGGGACCCAAAAGGACTCAAATGACTCAATGTGTGTCTGAATTCCGCCTTCTTGACTTCATTCATGCAAAACCAGCAGGTGTCAGCAGATGAGGCATGGGGAAAAAAATACGAGGGAAAACCTCTTAGGCAGCAAAACACCAGCTTGTCCAGGGTTGACTGGCAGCTATGGGTGAATAGTACCTGGATATGAGCACCCCTTATAGCCATGTGTAGCTGAGCCTTTGGAGGGGACCCCAGAAAACCTGCTGTTTTCATGGCTAAGCCTTTTTCTCAGGGCTACTTCTACACCTTGATCAGGAGCATTAAAAAAAAAAAAAGTAGGATGCTCTGAGATAATCTCCCTCCATCCCTTCTCTTCCCTGTCCCACCTGGACCCTTGCCCTCCACCTCCCCCTGAAGAGCTCCATGGGCTGGCTGGATCCCCCAGCATGAGCACACTTGGAAGGAGTGGATGGAGCAGAGCTGGCGAATTCCCCATAAGGAGATGAGCTGTGTCTGGGGAACTAGCCTGCACAATGCAATGATGCATTGTGTGCTACAAAAGAAGAGTCTCTGCTGCTCTTGTACCTGGGAAACAAGTTAGCCTGCACTGAAGGGTGCAGACAGGTGACACACTGGTCACTGCTGCAGAAAAAGAGAGGGGACAAAAACTGCTTTCTCTTCTTCCCCCACCCCCTGCCCTGGTTAAGGGCAAACAAGGCAAATGTGAAGTGATACCCATTTCCCTCTATCTGGGTTTCCAGAGTTGAGCATCAGCTCCTTTTCGTTTGCTGGAAAGCAGATGCCAACAAAAGCATTCCCAGTTGCTCCCAGCTCCTGTGGGCCAGTGCTCGGGTGGAGGGTGCCTGGATGCACTCTCCTGCTGGGGAGGCTTTTTCTTTCTCTTTTTGTGGTTTTTATTCCCATGAACAAGGCTGCATTTTGACCTCAGTCCAGCTGCAGAAAATGGCTTGAATTCAGCTTTACTGAGTGCATGCGGAGACTGGCCTGCTGGAGTAACCTCTGCGTCTCCCGCTACACTCTGTTCAGAGACATATCTGCTGGGGATGGAGGGATGAGCTTCAGGTTCAAAGTGCCTGCAGCCCTTCCAGGGCAAGAAACTTCCCTCTAACCAGACCAGGCTGGGGGGGACAGAGTCCAGGTCCAGATGCACCATGGTCCTTACCTCTGTTCTGAGACAGAGTGAAAGCCTGTTTGGAAACATGTTTGTGTCTGGCTGTGGGAGCCTTGCTCTCATGTTTCAGTTTGTTTAGCCCAAGTGGCAGGTGAGAAGAAGCTTACACAGCTCTTCTGTCAGTCTGTCTCATCCCTCTTCCCCCAGGGATTTTTGACTCTATGGATGCTTTCATCCACAGTTGACAGAGCGCGACGCATCTCAGGGACAGTTGTCCTCGTGGTTCATTAAAATCGTCTTCTTGTCCCTGGCGCAGCCCCTGGGAGAAGAGGTCCAGCCCTCAGCCTGGACTGCTGGAGCAGTGGTGCTGGTACAGCACAAACCCTGGGGTGTCTGAGTACAGAATCCCTGAATCTTGCCTAAATCTAAACTAGTGCCAAATTGCTGGAGAAACCCCAGCTCTCCCTGTGTTTGGGCTTTGGGTTGGTGGGGCTGGGAAGCAGGTTTTGTCCCCCTATTTCCTCAGCTGATGCCTGCCCTGTCCCTCTCCATGCAGTGCAAGATGTCGGTGAACGGGCAGCGTGGCGAGTGCTGGTGCGTGGACCCCATCCACGGGAAGGTGATCCAGGGTGCACCCACCATCCGCGGGGATCCTGAGTGCCACCTCTTCTACACAGCCCATGAGCAGGAGGACCGGGGAGCACATGCCCTGCGGAGCCAGTAGACGGACGTGATCCTGCTCGCTGGAGGCGGCTTGCCGTGGCCCCAGTGCTGGATTTTACATGGGTTTCAGCATGTCTCTTTAGGCTCTGGAAGAGACTAGGGTTGGGTCCTGTGTGCTGCCCTCCTCCCCTGCTGCCCAGCTCCTGGGGAGGGGAGGGATAACAGGAGGGGAAGGGCGGTGGGGGGGTTGCAAGGAGAAGGGACTGCTTTCCTATAGTCTTTCACCCAACGTAAGCCAGAGAACTGGTGTTTTTTGCTCCTCGCCCCGCAGCCTTGCCCTCCCTGCTGCTTCGCGGCATCTTCCTTACACCCTCCAGCACAGAGCGCCGTGTGCTCCCCGACACCTCCTGGGGACGAAACCCCTTGCCATGGGCAGGAGTGGGACAAAAAAACAAAGGAAAAACCCCACCCTTTCCCCCTCTTTCCCTCCCTTCCCCAAGACCAAAGACTGTAAATACTGTCGCCTGCCTCTTGCGTCCTGCCGGTCCCCTGCGCCCCAGCCCAGCCATCGGTCCTGGCATGGGATGCGGTGTGGGAGGGAGGGAAGGAGGAAAGTCCCTGGCTTCCCAGCTGGAACATGCTGGTGCGGTTGGGATGCATCCCCCAAGGAGGCATTAGTGAGGGAAAGGGCCAAGGATGAGACAGCTCCCCCCACCCCAAAACACCCCTGTGTGCTTCCCTTCCTAGCTGTGGGGCACAGCCAGCCTCACAGGGACCCGGTTCCAGCCGCTGGTCTGGGAGGAGGGGGCCTTTGGGTGATGGCGAAGCTAAATGCTTGATTTACTAGGGGATTTAAAGGGCTATTGCCCAGTATTTCTTAGGAACAGCTTATGCTGAAGGAGCTAAAGTGAACTTGCTGGGGCTGGGTGGAAGGATGCCTGTGTAGATTTAGAATAACAAGCCAGAGAGTCTCTCTTTCTCTCTCTCTCTGTCTCTCTCTCTCACACATTCATTCTTTCTTTGTTTCTAGATAAGAAAAAACCCATCTAAAACCTGCACTCCCAAGCAGCTGCCCTTGTCCCTCCATTTTTGCTTGGGACTGGAGTAAGCATCTGCTATTCAACACACACTTTTTCTTTTTTTTTGTAAGTGAATTACAGTATATATCTTGCTTTGTAAAGGCCCTGACACACACGCACCCCTCTGCCCACACACACATTTGTATAGATTAAATCCAAGCGATTCCAGGCGCTCTGAGGAGAGATGTCTCTGCTGTTATTTCACCTGTTGATTTCTTTCTGTACAGAACACACCGAAGCTGAGAATAAATAACTTCCCCATCGCCTAAGCAAGGAGATTTTATTATTTTCTACCCCCCCCTTTTTTTTTAATATGGATACCATTTGCAGAGCAATTGCAAAAATCCTCTCCTTACAGAAAAAGCCTCAGGTTTTCCTTAAATGAAATTAAGGGGGGTGGGGGGGGGGGGAAGTAAAGCATCTCCCAGTTTCTGGAAATGCTTCTGAGTAGCAAACAGCCTCCAGATCCCAGGTTGTCTGCAGGGTTAGGTTGAATAGGATGGAGGAAGCGGTTTCATTGGTGAGTGTGGGTGCTGGCTGGGAGCACCCTGTGCCTGCATGGTGGGGGCCAGGCAGGAAAGCTACCTGACCGTGGCCTGCAGGGATGGGACCAGACCCTGGAGACTGCCAGCACGCCCCAGAAACACCAAATGGTGCTGCAGAAACATCACATCGGTGTCCCTACTGCTGATACCCCCTCATCTGAGGACTTTGGTCCAGAGAAGGAAAAGCAAAAAGCCCAATGGGCTCTGGGGGAAGGGGAGCTCTGGAGATTTTTTTGCCCTCCTCCTCCCCCTTCTTGGCCCCACATTTCAGATCTCAAGTGGGATGGGCACAGGTGGTCTCTGCAAATTAAGCCCTTTGCACATGACTTTGGATGTGGTAGTGGAGGAGATAGGGAAAGAACCCCCTTTGGAAAGTCAGGGGTGGGGGTGTGTACATGTGGATGTGTATGAGAGGGAGTGAGAGTGCATGAGAGAGAGAGAAAACACACCTGCATGCAAAGCCAAGTAACTGTAAAAATTATGCTACCTGTTTTCTGTTAACATCTGAGGGTGTTCTGCTTTTTCATGTAAACCTTGCACATGCTGGCTCTCATCTGCAGTTTGTACTTTTTGGTTTGTTTAGGAATCAGGAAGTTTTCTTTTGTGTTTTTCTTTTTTTCTTCTGGAAAAGCTGAGCTGCATAAAGTTGGAATAAATTAAATGGGATGCCAGAAAACTGTCATCTTCACCCTCCCCACTTCTCTGTTCATAGGACACATTTCTGGATGCATCACACGCAAATTTGGGCCTGTTCAGCTTTTGTGCTGGGGGTATTGTAAACACTGGGCCCAACAAGTGGCAACTGGAATTGGGCTTTTCATCGTTACTGGTCCCAGTTCTATGAGCAGGGAGGAATGGGTGTCACTTGCCCACTGGCCTGCTATGTTCCTCCTCCACACATGGTACCTTGTGAGTTTGCAAAATGCAACTGTGCCCTCAAGTTCTCTCGAATGAGTGTCTGGCCAGCACATGTGCAGAGACCCATCTCCCTGCCTGACAGCAGCTAGATTGGGTGGAAAAGGCTGGTTGTGTCCTGCTTTGCTGGGCAGAGAGGGTGGCAGCATGAATGCCCGGTCCAGGTCCAGCGTGATGCTCATGAAGCTCCCTGAGTTGCTGAGAGGCTGCATGAGAGCAGTGGTTTCCTGCTCCTTGTGCAGGGGAGCAGCTTTGCAAGGTCCCTCTTACCCGGTGCAGGGACCTCAGGGACCCTGGCAGATGCTTGGGCAAAGGCTACAGGAAGAAGGGAGCTCTGCTCTTTCCAGCTTCCCAACCTTGGTATTTCAGGGGCTTCTTGAGTTAGCAGTTGCATCTGACTGTGCTGTTTGTTAGCCGGCAGATGGGCCTGTTCTCCATGAACATGTTCTCCCTGTCATCCAGGGTCCTTTAAGCATCTCGCTATGGTTCTGGTCTCGTCTGCACCCCATGCAAAGAGTTCCTTGGCTGAGCGGGGCACTGCAGGGAGAAAACCTCCATGGGTTTCTATGGAGGAACCTTCCAAGGGCTCTCCCCTTTGCTTGCTCAAGGAGAGAAAAATTTGAGCCAGCTGAAAAGCTAGCCTTAGTGTTTTCATGCGAAGCGTTTGCCCAGAACAGGCTGCTGGGAAGGTGCAGGGGGGCCTGGGCTGCGTGTGGGATCAGGGCTTGGCTGAGCTGCTCAATTCACGGGGCTGTGGAGGCAGGTCCCTTGAAGGTCCTGCACCTTCTCCCAAGGTGAGAGGTGCTGCCTAAGGGAGCATGATGGCACAGCTCAGTGCTTGGAGCACCATGGGGAGGCAAAGAACAATAATAATAAAAAACCCACCAACGCACACTGCATTCAACTGCAGCCTTGAAGGAGGCCCTGTGTGGCCCCTGACTACCAGCATTCAGGTAACTGCGGTTTCCCTTTGCCTTCCCCAAAGGAAGGCAAAACCACCGGGCTGCTTCCCCATTTGTTTTTTCCTACCCTGTGCCAGGATGTTGAGTGGGATCGACACATGCTGACGGGCTGGGCAGTGGTGGGGAGCACCACGAAACTGTATGGGGACAGGAGCCAGTGAGTGCATGGGGCTGCAGGGAAGCGGGTGGGGGGGGGAAACAGGCAAGCTGGAGGGTGGGATATAAGCTGGAGAACATGAGAAAAGCAGCAAAATTAACATTTAATACCATCCTGGTTTGTGCCCCTGGGGAGAGCTGAAGGCTGCTCAGGAGATACCGTGGGATGTATGCCAGTAGCACTGTGGGGCATGAGGATGCTCCAAGCCAGGTGCTGCCCAGGGAGGGCTGAGGGTGGCAGAGGTGCCAGAGCCCAGCCATGCCTGGGGCCATGCTCCTGAGTCAAAAGCCTGAAGGGGACAGGAGCCCTCAGCCCAGCAAAGGGGCTTGCAGACAGCCAGGCTCCTTGCAGAGCAGCAGAGACACAGCAGTAAGGCAAGGGGAGCAAAGAGCTTCTGGTTCGGTTGCCCCAGGGTTGCAATGCAGCCTTGAAGGCTGCATGTGTGTGTGATGGGTGTCACTGCTTGGATCCTGGCTCTGGGATTTCTTCTGGGCTACCTTTGTGCCTCCTGTACTCTAGGTAATCAGGTGTGCGGTCGGGCATCGGGGCCTGGCCAGCAGCATGCAGGGTACTAGCCGAAACCCCAGCAGCTCTGGTGTACACACACAAAACTATCTACGCTAGCAAACTACAATTTTAGTATAGCAGAAAAACCGTGCACTAGTATAATATAAACAATATAATTAGTGTAAGACTGTATCTATGTCCAGCTATAGCTATCTATATACATGAGTATAGCTATAGCTTGTGGATAGGAGGACTACGACCTACTAGCCCACTAGCTGGGGGTAAAAAAAAAAAAAAAAACCACTAACCTTTTGGGTGGAAAGCCTATTTTCAGTGCCTGTGTGGCTGAAAGCAGCAGCAACGCCTCCTTCGCCAGCAGCGCAGGCAGCGCCGTCAGGCTCAGCGCGCCGCCTGGTGCTGCCGTGCGGCTCCTGCACTGGGGGGTGCCCGGGGGGAGCGGGGCCAGCCTCCTGGGGTGGCATGGGGGGGGAATGGGGTGCCAACAGGGTGGGGAATACGTTTCGGCACACTCCTGGCCAAAGAAGACGTTTTGCGTCGCAGCCTGCTCTGGGCACATGGGGTGATGCTGGCAGCGGGGGCAGATGGAGGGGATGGGGGGCACAGGAGGAGGGACGTAAGGGGGGCTGTGGGAGGATGAAGGGTGATGGTTGTGTGGGTGGAGGGGGAGGCCAGATCCGGCATCAGGGGGGACACGGGGCAGTGGGAAGGGTCACTGAGGGCTGCCACGAGGCATCTGAGGACCACGGTCTGGCTGGGCTGCGCAGGGATGTTCCTGCACGCTGGGACAAATCTCCCTGCTGCCCAGAGAGGTCTGAGGCTCAAACATCATGTCCGATACCAAACTGTGGGGCTCAGTTTGGGATAGCAGCTGGGGGCTCAGCATCACCAGCAGCCAGGCACTCTCCCCCACATAACCCAGTTGCCATGCCCCACTGCCACATCCATGCAAAGCAATTACTAAAATAAATAGGGCAGCTCTGCTTTACGGATGTTCTGAACTCAAGCTTGCAATTTTACCGCTGCCTTATTGCTCCGGTATCAAAAGCTCTCCTAAACCACTGCCGCCACATTACCCCATGCCCTATACCTCCCCCAGCACCCCTATGGGTCTGGCTGGGCCCCCAGGAGCACATTGCAGCCGGCCAGGGGATGCTCGGGGCCGGAGCAGCTCACTGGCTGGCCCTGGCACGCAGACGCTCCACGAGGGTCAGGCACAAGCTAACTGAATGCATAACTTTATTAAATAAATGCTTTGTCATGAGAAAAGACAAAGATCAAAGAGTAACATAAATTATAAGTTGAATAAATAGTATACAGCAATCTTCACTTTTTAATAAAATGTGAGATTTTTTTTTTTTTTAAGTACAAAATGCTAAACAGAGCATTAAGCTCTTCTTCCATTGTCAGTTTTTCACAAACTGCTTTTTTTTTTTCCCACCAGTAAGATTATGAGTATTTCTTGTTTACTGGAAAAAAAAAAAACAACAAAAACAAAACAAAAAGAAACAACAGAGCTACCGTATGTATGTAAAGCTATAAAAAGCTACCGTAAAATGTGTAGTGAGTATTGCTTAAAGATAAAAACCAGGCAGGAAACTCGGAATCTGGTGTGTTTTAACAACTGTGTTACAACGGTGGGTAACGTGCGCAGTGACGTCTGTCCCAGTGGCAGTGGCGGGGGGCTGGCGGGGCTGGGGAGGGGGGCACAGTAGGCAGGGCTCCTAGCCAGTGCCAGGACAGCGGTCTGGAAGCGAGGTGAACTGTCAGTCGTTAAATATACAATGCTCCGTTCGGGAAAAAAAAAAAATCAACAACAAAAAAAAGAACCCCAACAACAAAAAAGAGAGTTTTCATGGGGAAGGGGGAGAAAAAAGAGAAGGGGGGGAGAGAGAGCAGAGAAATAGTGCAAAATGCTCTTGTACTAGTGGTTTTCGAAGTCCACTGCAGTACAGACAAGGGGTAGCCCAGCCACCGAGCGCCGATCCCCAGGGAGATGTGGTGGAAGGGCTGTCCTGACCCCTGCGCCATCCTTGTCCTCTCCTTCCCAACCAGCATCCCGGGTACCGGCGTGGGGTCGGTGCAAAGACCATGGCCGGAGACGCCCAAGCCTCACGCCTCTCCCTGATGCACAAATTGCCAGAACTTCCCCATGTGCCTCGACCAACCCTGCTGCTCACCCAGCCCTCCCCAGCTCCCAAATCTGCCCTTTTGGTTTTCTCACCCCAAATGCTGGGTGCTGAGAACAGGAACACCTCGTCACTGCTGCCCCTGGAGGGGGACCAACCCCTCCTGAATCCGCTCGGGCTCCAACCCCAGTCCTAAATATTAGTGCAGCCTGCAAACAGCCTCATCCTGCCAGGGATGCTCAAGGGAGCGGGTGGCTGGGGGGGCTGGTCGGTGCCCCATCCCGGGAGCCAAGGTGGCTTGGCGGGGGGGCGAGCGTGGTGCAGCCCCCTCCTTGCATCCTCCTCCCCCCAGGTTGGAGGGGATAGGACAGGCAGTGCCGTCCCACTGCTGGATGTGCAGGGTGGGGAGGGAGGCTGTGCGGGATTGATTTTGGTGCTCTGGGCTCCTGGGGCCATGGCTGAGACTTGCTTTGTAGGCTGAGGTCAGGGAGGTACCCTGTGTCCCCCTCCCAGTGTCACCATGGTGGCCACGTCATGAGAACGCCACCGGGCCCTGTGAGCTGACCCTCACACTGCAAAAGCACCAGCCCCAAAAGTTAAGGTCTGTGGGGAGCTGCCATCCCTCTGCCCGCTCCCATCCTGCCCCAACGGCACGCCTCCTTTCGCTGCAGCCAAAGGCTTTCAAGTTTTGGGAAATCAAACAACAAAACAAACAAACAAATGAACAAAAAGCAAGAAAGAGGGGGAGAGAAGGGTCCTGGGGAAGGTGGTACTGGCCTATAACAGTCAGGAGGTTTTGCACGGGGACTGGCGAGCGGAGGAGACGGGAGACAGTGGTGACAATGGCGACCTGTGGCCCTTGGGGATGGCACAAGCTCCTCCTCCTCCACCTGCCCCCTTTACCCCATTCTTCACCCCACCTTCACGGCACCATTAACCCACCACCCTGGTCAAACCGACCCTGCTCCATCAGCCCTGCAGAGCCCAGAGGGGTCCCTCCCCCAGAACCTGCTGTGCTCCCCTCCAGCAACACGGGGTCACACTGCTCTGGCAGGTTTTTTTTTGGGGGGGGCAGATCTGCATTTGGTGGCACTCTCCCTTCTTTTCAGCAAGGGAAGACACCTCACCCCCAGCTCCAAACATGCCCCACCAGGTCTCCGTGGAAGTCCATTGGCAAAACTCGCCCCCGCCGCAACTCCGAGGGAAATAACTGCGGGGTGTCCAGTCCTGCCCTCGATCAGGGCAAGCGTCCTGGTGGGGGGCCCCACGGGGTGCTTGGGGGAGTGGTGCCATGCCGTGGGAGGCTATGAGGGCGCCCGACTGGTGATGGAGAGGAGTCTCCACCAGACCCCCTTGGCGTCAAATCCCCCGTGCCCCATCCCCACTGGTGGGGACCCAGTGGTGCTGCGGACCCCCTTTCCTCTCTGCTTGGCTCCGGGATGCTCAAAGGGGCTTTAAGGGTGCAAAAACCTTCCCCCTGAGATGAGCTGTGTCCTCTGACCGGCGCCAGCTGCCATCTCCAGCCATGGCAGTGGGATATGGTACCCGGCGGGTGCATGTTTGCCCACTGGGACCACAGCACCCAGACCCCACAGCTCGCTTTCCTTTCCTTCATTTCCTTTGCTGCAGGATCTCCTCCCAGCGCCAACATCCTGGAGACCCTTGTCATGGGGAAACGAGAGGCAACAGTCCCAAAAATCAAATGTAAAAATTAAAAACAACAAAAAAGTCAGGAAGGCAGCCGAGGGCTGTCCCAGCATGCCTGAGGCAGTGGGTCTCCGCGGTATGGTGGCTGCTGTCGCTCAACAAGGAGCTGGGTCCCAGGTTAAAGGTGAGAGCCCATTGCAGGATCTTACTGTAGGTTGGCAGGAATCAGCCGTGGCAATGTGAGCAGTATCCTCAATGCAAAAGGATGGAGACCAGCGTTTTCCTACCCATGGGAAAGGTTATAAACCAGCCTTAACAAAAATCCAAGACAAAACAAAGAGTAGGTTTGGGATATTTTTTCCCCTGGAGCAAACCACTTTTTTGGCTGTGAAAAAAGAAAAAAAAAATCTCCATAGTTGGTCTTCCTCGTGGCAGCAAAGGGTGATGAAGAGTTTTGGCCCCAATCCCCCTGTTCCCACATAGGGATGCTTCAGTCTGGACGGTGATGGAGTATCTGTGGGGTCAGCTGGGATGCAGCCCTTGGCGTCGGCGGGGCCCTGATCCCGCAGGCACCGATGCTCCTCTCTAACTCTGCTCCCGTGCTTAGTCCAGCAGGTTATTATTGTTTTTGGGGGGGGGCAGCATCTCTCCCTGCTTACAGTTAAGCCCTCCAGATTGCAGGTTTTGAGGCGAAGTTTTGCAAGGAGGAAAAGCCACATCTGTGCACACACACACATGCACATGACAAACACTTCCACACCTGGATGGACAATGGTTAGAGTCCCGCTTGTCCAAAAAGATTTCTGACCTCCCATTTGAGAGGAACCAGATGGAGAAGGGTATCTTTCCTTTTTGGACGATTTCTTTTTGAAGTCCACAAATATTTTTGGGGGAGTATTCATGCCATTGCAGGAGCTGTGTTTACCTCCCTGGCTCATCTCCAGACACGAAGCCAGCAGTCCCACTCCTCCTCCCAACGTGTCAAAATCTGCCTGGATCCGGGGTGGTCGTTTGAGGCTGAAGTCAAGTCAAATTGACTCGAGTGAGTCCCAGTGATGTGGGGAGGAGACTCCGGAGGACCGCAGCAAGGAGGGGGAATGCTGGTGGCCACAAGGTTTTCTCTTGAGACCCTTTAGAAAACAACTAGCTAACCCAAAAAAAAAAAAAAAAAAAAAAAAAATTAACCTGCCCAAAACCCGTACTGGAAAATCACCAACTCGGAGAGCTTCCTACATCAGGGTGGCTTCTGCTCATGGCAGGGGGGCGTGGGTGGCATTGGGGAGAGGCACGGGGAGGCGCGGGACGGTGGAGTGGCCGCAGCTGGTTTGTCTCTGGCTCTGTCCTTTCCTTGCTGAGTCCTTGTTGTCAAGAGGCTGCTGTAGATTCCGAGTCCTCAGTTTCTTCAGGGTTTGTTTTTCTCTTTTCTTTTCTCTTCTTTTCCTTTCTTTTCCTTTCTTTTCTTCTCTTTTCTTCTCTTTTCTTTTCTTTTTTCTTTTTTCTTTCTTTTTCTTTTCTCTTTTTTCCTTTCTTTTCTTTTTGCTTTTCCTTTCTTTACTTCTTTCTTTCCCTTTTGCTTTTTTTCTTTCCTTTCTCTTTTTTCTTTTCCTTCCTTTCTCTTTTTTCTTTTCCTTTCTTTTTTTCTTCTTACATGAGATGAAAGGAATCGGAGTCCCGGGGCACGGGGAGGTGTGGGGGGAGGGTGGAAGGGAGCCTGGGTAGGTAGTGATGGGGCAGAGGGAGGGGATGCGACTTCACTCCACGTTGCTGCTGTCGAACGCGTGGCACTGCAGGTCTCCGCTCAGGTAGTCAGTCCCTGGCAGCTTCATGCCGTATTTGTCCACGCACCAACACAACCCACGCTTCCGGCCTCGGGAGGGCTTGCACTGGGGAGATACCCAAGGGCAGAGATCAGGACCTGGCCTCCAGATGCCGCGTGGCTTCCTTGCGCTGGTACCAGGACCAGCCCTGTGCTTTGCCCCTTTCACCCCAGCGATGCAATCCCCTGGGTAGGACCTAGCTCCGGCTCTCCGCTTTCAGCACATCTCCATCCCTGCTGCTACCCCAGCCTGGGGCTCTCTGCCTTCTCCTCCTCCCACACCAGCTCCTTCAGGATGCTTGCCTCAGGCCAGATGGCACTCGCAAGGCCACCCACCACCAACTGTGCCTGGAGATGCTCACAGCAACCCTCCCCACCAGTCCAGTAGAGGAAAAACCTCCATCCTTTTCATCCAGGGCAGCAGAACCTGGATGGGAAGCCATGCGGGGCTCTTTCTTACCTGCTTCCTCTTGTAGAAGCCTTTTCGGTCGCAGTTGGGGAGGTGGACAGCACGTGGGACCATCCGCTGGCTGCTCTTGAGCTCCTGCAGGGATGCCTCCATGTGCCTGCGGCAAGGACCCTGCGAGCAGGGAGAAGATGGAGCGTGAGAAGGGGAGCACCCTGCAGCAAGCCTCCAGCTGCAAATGCCCCCAGGTCCCCTGTCCCCCCTCACCGGCACATGCTCCCCAGCGGGCAAAGCCCCCCCACCCGCAGGAGCCCTGCAGAGGGAAGGCGAAGGCACCCACCAGCTCAAACTCTTGCCGGAGCTCAGGGATGACGACGCGAGGGTGCGCCGTGTTCTCCGCCATGCCCACAAACTTGGCCAGCGTCAGCTTCTTTCGGCGGTCCTTCTTCAGGGCCTCAGCCTTGAGCTCGGAGAGGCGCCCGTGCTTGGGCCGGTAGGCCTTGGGTGGGTAGGTCTCCTCCGTCATCTCTGACGTGGTTGGCTCCTCGTGCTCTCGGGACTCCCGTTCTGGAAGGGAGGGGGTACCGAACCGTCAGGTCTCCAGGAGCTGACTGGGGCTTTCTTTCGCACAGAGAGCCTCCTGCCTGACCCCAGATGACATCTTTGCACCAGGCAGGATGGGAACAAATGACCAAAGAAATCTTTTTCCCAGCTGCTGCCTACAGCCCCGGCTTTATCCCACTGTGTGGGACCTGGCATGGCTTTTGTGTGACCCCCGAGCTCAGGATAGGAAGATGTCTGAGGGCATGGAGGAGCTGGGAGTCAGGATGGGCTCCTACATATAAGACCACCATTGTTTGCAGTGTGTCAGCGCAGAAGGACTGGTGGGTGGCTTATCCCAAACCCAGAAAGGACCAGATGACACACAAAATGTGGCAGAGTAGCCCCTCTTTAGCCATGGTGAGAAGATTAAGTGACAAATTCACACCCCACCGTGCCTTGCAGATGCAAGAGCAAAAGCTAGGGATGCTCAAAGATGAGACAACTCCAAAGTCAAGGTCAATCCCACAGCAAAGCCACCATGTGTTTGGGCAGACACTTTGGCAGTGATGCCGAAGACATGTCTAACAAGTGCTGGGATCTCCAGGGTCCTCAGTCTGCAGCCCCACACTCACAGGACTGAACCAGCCCCTGTCCGCTGCCACCCGCTGAGCAGCTGGCAAAGCCTGGGGTAACGCTGCCGAGCAGTGCTGCCTGACCGTAGCTGCCACCAGTAGTACCGACGACAAGGGAGGAGAGCGTTTAGGCTCTGCCCATGGCAGTCGCCTCCCTATACACCCCCCGGATCGCCCCAGTGTGACCTGTGCCAGCGGGATGCAGTCAGGAGCCCTGCATGGTTATATATAGGAGAGAGCTGGTGACAGTCTAAACTTAGATGACTTGTGACATTTAGTACAGCCACTGGAGTGAAAAAGGGTTATTTCTGGACTAAATTTGAACAGAGTTTAAGGCTCCTGAGGCTCCCAGTCTCCCAGTCCCTGGTTCCCAGCAGCCCTGCGCTCACGCCAGTTTTGTGCTGGGGCCAGCGAGCAGGCATGGGGCAACCCACTGCGGTGGGAGGAAAAGCATCAGAGTGGCTGAAATCCCTCCCTGCACGGTGTCTCCAGTGACTTCGATGCCAGTGAACCCCGCTCATCCCCTCCTGCAACCCTATGGTGAAGGTAGCAGGGAACCAATCACAACATCACTGTCGGGACATAAGAAAAAGGCTCAGGATGAAAATAAAAGCGGATAAACACCCCCGAACAAGGCAAACAGGAGTCTCCCTGCAGACTGGCAGCTCCCTGGAGCCCACATGCACCCCAGGGGCGAGGAGGATGGCTCTGCCCCACCAGGCTGCCCAGGGGTGCCCAGGGGATGCCTGGCAAGAGGGGATGGATGCACTGCTCAGCAGCGGATGGTAGCACTGGCCTGTCACACACAGCCCCAGCTGGGTGGCCTTGGAGGTGGCTGAGGGACAGGCTGGTTGCTGGACCCCCAGGCCTGCCACAGCTACCGGTTTCCTCTTCCTCCTTGCCAAGGCAGACCTGCCCTCCTCCAGCAAAACTGGAAAGTTTTCCACAGCTACTTATTTATTAAAGCAGCCTTTTTTTTTTGTCTCTTTGCACAAGAAGAGAGCTGGGTCAGCATCCCAGACTCAGCACCTTCCTAACTGCCCACAGCAATGTAAATAACCCCATGCACCATCCCCAGGACTCACACATATCCCCAGGATGGAATTCTCTTGCCATTTTACCCCATGATGCTTGTACGTTTGGGGTTTTTTTTCTTGCTGCAGGACTCAAAGGCCCCCACAGGTTGGGGCTCCTCTATTATAAGGGCATGACAGACAAGGGATAGAGAAGGAATTGATTAAATTGGGAATGATCTTGTCCCCCCAGGAAATGACACTGTAGAAGGTGCAGTAGAAGAGCATCCTTTGCCACAAAGATTTTGTGGCAATTCGAGGTCTGAAAGGAGACTGGAGACATCCACAGTGACTAAGCCCTTCCACGGCAATGAAACACACTGTGATCTGTCCCAGGAATCCCCTCTGGCACTGACTGCCAGGGCTGGATGCAGCAGAGCCAGCACATCTCCCCAGGCTGCCTCCCAAGGTAATTAAAGGGAGGGGAGGATTCACACCGGTGCAGGCAACCCTACAAATAACACAAGAGGGGCACAGCTCATTACCCCTGCAATAACAAACATGAGAGGCACAGCTACCTGGGCAAACCTAAAACAACAAACAAATGGGACAAAGCAATGAGGATTCAGTCAGAAAAACAGCACAGGGTGTCCAGTTCCCAGGACTCGCAGTGCAATGTGTGTTTGCAGCGGCTGAGCCTGCTCAGACAGTCAGCAGCTTCAGCCTCTGCAAACACTTTATTTCTCTGCTTTCTGCAAGCTGCCAGCCAGCCAGAGCGGTCTGGCAGCTGGGGGCTAATGTGGAGCCCTGTCGGCAAGGGGACGTGGGAGCCACAGGAGCCCAGTGCTCTGCAGATGGAGCCGAGGGCTGGCGTGCATTGAAAGCTGCCCAGTTCCCAGCCTAAGTCCAGTGCCTCCTGCAGGGGCAAAAAAGCACCTGGAACCGACCCCCTTGGCCCTCCCCAGCACACACGGGTCCCTGCTCAAGCGATATAACAAGGGACGGCTGTGGTGGGACTCGTCCACTATCTGCTACTCAGCAGTGGTATCTAGTCTGGGTCTTTATTTCCCAGTGAAAACCCCATGGATGCCCTGGAGGGATGCCTTTCCTCCACCCTCTGATGTTTTTGATAGCCTGATTTCCTTCAGCAACAAGGCTGAAGCAGCCCCTGCTCATGCACTCGACTATCTGTTCTCTAATTTGATACTATCAAGACAATTTTGTCAAACTGAAGGGCATAGGTATCTGACACACAAACTCCTGACAAGCTATGGGCAGCTGGTGGGGGAGCTTCCCGGTGCCAACACAACAGAGAAAGGCAGAGCTGGGGCAGGCGGCACTCACACAGTCCCCCCGCTTCGCCTCCTGGCCAGCTCATCCATATCAACCCGCAGCCACCCGCTGCAGCTAGGACCAGACACCCATGTCAGCATCTCCGGAGCCCCTGCACCCGCCTGTCCAGCCTCGCTCACCAGCTCATTCGTTAACCTCCATCTGCCACCCTGGGGCTGGCTCGTGGCAAGCAGCGCTGGCACCACTGCACTTCTGCTCCCGAAGAGATGCCAGCAGGAGCAATGTCCAGTTTCCCCAAATGAGCCCTAATTGTGCCTGTCTGAGACTCAGGAAGGAGGCTGGAGTTCCTCCTCCCTCACTGTCAGGATCTGGCCCGCCGCACAGCCCCTTCCCGCTTACTCCCCTCCGCCTTGCCAACCTGGCGATTGGGTTTCGGACAGGCGGCTATTTGCAGGGGCAGAGCGTGCTACATCTCCGTATGTCAGCTATGGGCACAAGGCATACACAGGGAGGCCCTACTCACCGTGTCCCCAGGCAGGGGACAGTGGGAAGCAGGAGGTGGCTGGCTTTCACATCTCCATCCCTTCTCCCCACTCCTCAGGAGGAGGTGACCTCTCAGCGGAGGTCCCAGGCTCACTGGCCACACAGAAGAATGGCATTGCTGGCCAAACTGAGGATGCCTGGCTAGTCTGGAGGGGAGACCTGGCCTGTAGCCACCTCAAGGGGATGCTGACCCTACAGCCAAGGCAGAAGACTGAACTCAACTCAGAGCCACCCCACGGCTTTGTGTCTGGTCTGATGCTGTGGTGCCCCTGGAGGACCCAGGGAAAGAGGGGTGAGCATCTGGAGATGCTCCCGACACAAGTCAGGCCAGAAGGACTGTTGTTGATGTCCTAATTCATGCAGGGTCCCCTGAGCCCGGGGAGGTAGAAAATACCCATAGCGGAGTGTGGGCTGTCTTCTGCCTCAGGGCTGAGGGCTTAGTGCCCTCTCCCCACTCCAGGCTGGCCAGAGGGAGCTCCCTGGCAGGAGCCATTTTCAACCCTTTCACCCTGCCCCTACAGAAGGGACATGGAGTAGCAAAATACAAGGCACAATTTCTGGGAAACTGCAAATTGCTCCTGTCCCGCTCCCTGCTGATCTTGACAGACATCACCCAGAGCAGTCTGTGCACCTTCCTGCACCTAGGCCAAAACCCAGCCTGTGTGCTTCTGTACTCCAGACGTTTTGGACACGTGTGAGGTCCCCACAGGGTGTGTGTGTGCGTACACATGTGGGTGTGGGGCGTGTGGGAACGCCACCTCCCTGCTTGCTGACATTACAGAGAGGAGCAGGAAGCTTGTTCCAAATGGCTAGGAGGCTTGAATTTTCGTAATGCATTTTCATCGGTTTCTGGCAGGAAGGTAGGAAAAGTTATCTATTGACCGCTGCTGCTAATGATCCATGCTTGTTACATCCACAGCCCACTGCTAAAGGACTTGCTGTCCTGTTCAACCCCCCCCGCCCCCAAAGCCACAATGCACCTAAGAAGGACAAGCACAACCATAGCACAACTTTGCTAAACAGCCCTCTTGATTATTATCATGATTATTATTATTTACAGCATGAGCACTAGCATAATACACCACTTAAGCAGGAAGGTGTTGGAGAAAGACTTAATGGGGATCTCAGTTAAACCTCTAGCATAGGAATGACAGCAAATGTCACTGGTGGAGACCTTGAGAAGTTGCCCTGTCCTTCCTTTGCCCCCAGACTCAGCCATCTCTGTTTAGAGGTGCTCATTGCAAGATGGAAATTAAGGCTTACATTGCCCAAGGCTGAAACATTGCTGCTTAGAGAGCAGTGTCTCCCACTATACAGCACAGTGCAACAGTGCACAATGTCTCTGCTTTCCACCAGAGGAGGATTTACCCCCAGGATGAAGAGCTACCGCCAAGTATTCCCAGGAAGAAAATATCCTCAGCTGCAGGACTCCATGAGTGATCCCCACCCTGCTTTTCCAACAGGCTCCTTGTGATTTTGGGCCTTGGTGGCAGCTGTCTCTGGAGGACCCCAGTTTCTGTCCCATTGCCGCTTACAACAACGTGGCATTTTCCAAACCTAGCTAGGTGATCTCTGACACCTTGGCTTTCTTTTTGGGGGTGAGGGACAACGTTTTGGGATCAGACACCTAGGCAGCCAACGCTGGCAACAGAAAAAGGAAAACATTTATGGGAGAGGCTGGGGGAGAGAGGGAGGGATTTTTCTGCAGTTCCCATCAATCAGGACCCTGAAGTGCTACTCAGAGCCAGATCTGGACATTTCCTCAAAGCTTCACCCATAACAACACCTCTCCCGCGCAAACAGCTGCAGACTGCTATCTACGGCGGCTCCATTATCTGCCCAGCCCCAAGCTGGCTTCTTACATGTTCCTGCTGGACTTTACATGCACACGCAGGCAGAGGCAATGATTGCTGAGATCAATGTTTGTCTTCTTCCCTATACCTGCCGGAGGGACGGGATCCTCCCACTACTCCTTCCTCCCCTATCCTTTATGGTACTGGTTCTTGGTGGGCAATGCAAAAAAGCTTCCCTGGGCACCCTGTGGCTGGGAGAGAAGGAACGTCGGTGCTGTCCCTGAAAACAGCTTTTGCACTTGCCAATCGTGTTAGAGATGTACCCATTTTTCTTCAGATTGGCTTTTATACAGGAAGCCTGTGCTCAGGTCCCTGGCTGGTAAAAAGACCCATCGTGCATTTGCCCCAGCTGCCCTCCTCACTTGTCCCCACTCCAGAGAAGGGGTCGTGCCTCACCTACACCAAAACCTCTTGGGATGGAGGCAAGTTCCTCCCCAGCCTGGACTTACACCTGTGGCCATGACGGGAAAATAAAACTCCCTCCCTCCTGGTCAGCACAGAGGGACAGCTGCTGCGTTTGCATTCTTGAAATGCAGGCAGGGAAGGGATGCAGAGCGAGGAGGGTCATCTCATCTCGCGCCCTTCGGCAGCTGGAGAGCACAACTGAGCAAAAGCATTCCTGAGCTCCCCAGAGGCTGCCGGGATCAGCCCAGACAGAAGGGAGCTTTCACTGCCCTAATGAAGAACAGCTCGCTTATGTTCCCGTCACAGGCACAAGCGCCCAGTGTGGCGGTGAATGACCCCCAGCCCCTCGTCACAGCCCCGCGGGGGTGGGCAGCGGAGCCGGCTCAGAGGCGATGCCCAGGGCCGGAGTCACTGCTCCAGACCACCGCCCCGGTGAAGTCAGGCGGTGATCTCAGGCGGCCGCCCAGCCTGAGGCCGTCTGGCACCCACCGGAGGAGGAGCAGCCAGGGCCGGGGATGCAGGCTCCAGCCAGTCCCTCCGCTAGCCCAGGGCGTTGGCTGCGGGAGAGCCAGCTGCAATGGGCCTTGGACTTCCGACGAACTTTTGTGCTTTGGTGGGGACTCGACGGCAGGCCGGTCTGGAGGGGACTGGCAAGGGAGCGCGCTGGTGATGCTCGTGGGCGATGACAGCCTGGGAGGAGACACCACGCACCGAGAAAGACAGAAAAACAGCAGCCGTGCTTGGACTGCCACCCCACCTCCCCCAAGTCCCAGCGATGTGGAACGAGCGTTTACGACAGATCTGTGTTAAGTAATGCCTGACCGCTAACACAGAGGTGTTGGGGCTTCGCTGGATGGCTCGACTCCATGTCTAAGTCATTGCAGAGATGCTGCACCCTCCAAATTGTGACCAGCCCCATCATTTGGCTTGGGCACCGATTTTAGGGTGGAACGACATATCTCTGGAGGCGCCAGTCTCTCCTCCTGTGACTCCAGTGGTCTCCCTTAGGCCTCCAAAGGTGTGAAGTTAAGAAAGATAAATCCCCCCATCTCTTCAGTACTGGTCCCCTTGCAGCCTGTGGTGCAGCTCTCATGGCCGGCAGTGCCAAAGTGTTTTATAGGCACAGGAGCAGCGGTAAGAAAACCCTGACTCGTATTTCCTTCACTGGGAATTAGGTACCTCAATGGCTGCTGAAGGCAGCAAATCACCTTTGTGATTTGCAGGGTGTGGAAGGAAGTCTTTAGCAGCCAAAGCATCATGGAGCACCCACAAAAACACCCACTCTGCCCCACCATGCTGAGTCCCCTACCAAAGACATATGATCAGAGTCCAAATAGTCCATGGCCCAAAATCCACACAAGCTTTTGGAAGAGAGTTCTGGGGTATCCCAGTACCTTAAATCCCTGCGACAGCATGGTGAAAGTTGCTGGGACCTCACTCTCTTGTCCCACAGAGACACCTTTAAAGAGAAGGGTATGGATCAGTGGGACCAAGCTCAGAGAATAGACGGAAAAGCAGCCAGAGGGCTGGAAGAACTCAACCCTAGGTTAAGACTTATCTCCATTTTATTAAGCCAAGGCCCAGTAGGATGCTTGGGAACAGCTCAGGAATACCAGAAGAGCCTTGGAGAGCGGGGATGGATGGCAGAGGGATGTGCTATACTGTGGCCTTTTTTTTTTAAAGTTATCGTTTGGGCTTTTCTGAACTAGCCTGGAAGACCAGCTCTTTCTCAGGAGATTTGTGTCTCCTCAGCAGAAACCTGTGGATGCAGATTCTGCTGCATCAGCCGGGTCTCACCTGCGGAGCATGAATATCAGGTGCTTGGGCTGCCCCCAGGTTCACAAAGGATTCATGGGAAAGGGAGATCATTGGTCTGATGACCTCAGTGTTCTCATACAGAGCTGATGGGGGAGAAATGCAGCTCAGCATGTGGGAAAGGAGCTCTCAAGGGAACTAGTTCATGTTTTGGTCTGCTCTGGAAGTGCAGGGCCTATCTGTAGAAACGGATCTCTGGGTCAGCACCACTTCTCCGCAGTGCCAGCAAGGGCCACGGAGGTGGGAGAGGTACGGCTATGGGAACTTGAACCGTAAGGAAGGATTTGCGTTGCTGTGTGCCAAATGATACTTTCCTGAGCTGCCCTTCCTTGCTGCAGCCACAAAATAAAAGTCCCTGGGAGCAACTCTTTAGAGCAAGGAGAAAAGCAGGTTTAGAGATGGGGATCTCCATGACGTAAGCTCCTTCCCTACATGTTGCTAGCTGTTAGTTCAGCAGGCTTCAAGCATCTATGCTGCGCTGGAAGAGCCAAGTCTGGGCACCAGCTGGAGGGCCAGGCTGGTTCTGACCTGGGATGTACAAGCAAGGACGGCGGCTCACTGTTGTCTTTGACCTGTCTCTTTCTCTCTGGAGAGCTCCTAAATCAGGCTACAATCCATTCTCAACAGAGGCTTGGGAGCTAGCAATGCATATACAGGACACACCAAGTTCAGGTGAAGGTCTCGGCCTGTGGTGGACAGGCAGTGTGGCCAGAGACTTGGTGTTCCCAGCAACAACCGTTTCAGTGCAAGAGGGAACCCAAAATGTCTAACCAGTAAAAGAGTTGGGAAACTTTCCAGAGTTTCTCCCTCCGGGAAGATGATGAACAAACATCCATCCTTTACAATTAAATGATGCCGACGTGCGCCATCTTGCAAAATTGCAGGCACTCTGTTTCTAGATAGCTGCTTGCATAAGCCTGACATTTCCTGAACAAAGTTATCTTCCAGGGAACTGAATTGGCAAGTGGAGGGGAAGGAAGTATTTCAGGATTAGATTTACATCAAAAAGCTCCTGTTGCTGATGCACTGATGATAGGAAGATAAAACATATTTCCTTCATATCATCTGGAGACTACAGATGTTTCCCATTCCATATGCTGAAACTGCAGAAGAAGCTGAGAGCTGAATTGAAGAATAACCCAGAGAAATCAAAATAAAACATCTTTCAATATCATAGTGACCAAGACTTATTCTTCCTTCCTGGAAAGGATGAAATCATTCAGTCTTTCTCAGTCTTGCATCTTTTCCAACAAAGCCACCCTAATGGCAGATTCCATCGCCTGTAATAAAGGTGGCAAAAAACCCACCCAGCTACCAAGGAACTAAGAGCAGAAAAGAGCAAAGAAGGAAAACTCAGGGAAGAAGATTGCATGACAGTCTCTGCCTAACTGACAGTAAAGGTGAGGAAAATCTAAAGTAGCTCCTGACAAGCATAATTTAATTGTTTACCAGCAGTTTCTCTGTGGGGTTTATCTGTGGCAAAAAGATGGGAAAAACCTTCCTAGAAAACAAACACATTTTCAGGTCTTCTGAATGAAAATAAAAGGGTTTGAACTGCTCATCTGGCCACCAGGTGGGAAGGGATCACCTGAAAAAAAATCTTGCTGTGTCTTTAGGAATGGAGGTGTGATGGGTTGGAAGAGAAGCCTAAGAGCATCCATCAAGTATCATTACTGGATGAGAAAGAAGGGCACAAGGAGGACTTTTTTGGATGGAGGTAGCTCAACAGCAGCAGTGGAGGAAATGACACTAGGGAGGAAGAGTAGGTAGCTTTGCCCCCTTGGACTATGTGGGACCTGTCTCCAAAACTCAGCTGAAGGCAGGTGTCAATATACATGAGATGTCAAGAAACCTGGACTTGAAAGCAGGACACTGCCAGGACGCTGCTACTCTTGATCACTGAAACCCAAACATCACAAATCATAGTAGAGCCAGGTGCTAAGAAGGCCTTAGAAAGAGAACCATAACCAAGAAGAGTGTTGCTGGCAGCCATCAAAAGCTGGGATGTCACTGTGGATATTGTAGCATTTTACCCTGAGAACAACATGCAATTAAGAGGAAACCTCTCTATTAAAGGAGATGATCCCGAGAAGAGGATGTCCTACCAGAGATGTAGCCACTAGAGTTCATGCTAAGCTCTCTGGCCTGCTTGTGGATGAAGGTGGCTTTTGCCTTTTAGTCAGGGTTTTGAATCTGATTTAGTTTCATACTGAGCAGAAGCTTTTAACAACTGGTCTGCTGAAACGGAATCTGGGAGAGGCTGCTCCCACTGGAGGCTGGTGGTCTCCATCACAAGATCCATCCTCGCCTATGTTATTGAGGGTGTCTGTCAGCCTCAACAGCAGCCAGTTAACTGGAAGAGCCAAGAAAGCCAAACCCTTTGCCCGCCCCAGAGAAAGAGGTGAAGGCACATCAGGTGGAGTCTGGAGATGCACCTGTGTCAGGCGCTAGATGAGAACTGCTCCAACACCACAAGTATTTCAGGTGTGCAACTGTGATTGCAACCTCCAGCCTAGCCTGGATTAATTTCTAGGCCTTCAGCCTGACTTTCACAGCTCTGCCTTAAACCAGATGGAAAAGATCTGTGAGATCATCCATTGCTCATCTCTGTGTCAGCACCAGATGACACATCACCACATGTACTGTCCAACCTGACTTTTACAAGCTCCGAGTGATGAGATTTCCACCTCTGCCCTCAGGACTCCCTTCTACTTTCTTAATGGCTCCTTCTCTCAGAAAGCCTTTGCCTGGGGTAGGCCTGGCCATTATTTAATCTCTCAGTCCACCTAAGTAGTACCACAAAAAAGTACCAGAAGTTTGATGTTCACACTCTGACAATATTGATAAGCAGAAACTTGCCCAAGCTTGATCCTAACGGATGACTCTTGCCTCTCCTAGCCATCTCCCTCCTTGCACTGTACCATTGCATACACTAACCAAACCCCTTTGGTCCCACATGATGCAAAGATGCTTTTCAATGTTAAAAAAATATCACGGGTCCCTTGATGGAGCAAAGGGTACAGATCTCAATTTTGGAGTCTGAAACTCTAAGAAAGACAGCTGATCACCCTTTGCCACAGGTCCGTGTCCTGGTTTCAGCTGGGATATAGTTAATTTTCTTTCTAGTAGGTGGTATAGTGTTATGTTTTGGGTTCAGTATGAGAATAATGTTGATAACACACTGACTTTTTCAGTTGTTGCCAAGTAGCATTTAGACTAAATCAAGGATTTTTTAGCTTCTCATGCCCAGCCAGCAAGAAGGGAGGGGGACTATAAGTTGAGAGGGGACATAGCCAGGACAGCTGACCCAAAGTGGCTGACCCAAAGTGGCCAACGGGGTATTCCATACCATGTGATGCCATGTCTGGTATATAAACCGGGGGGGGAGTTGGCCTGGGGCAGGGCGGGATCACTGCTCGGGAACTAACTGGGCATTGGTCGTCAAGTGGTGAGCAATTGCATTGTGCATCACTTGTTTTGTATATTCCAATCCTTTCATTATTATTGTCATTTTATTATCGTTGTTACTATCATTATTAGTTTCTTCCCTTCTATTCTACTAAACTGTTCTTACCTCAACCCACAAGTTTTACCTTTTTTTTTCCGAATTCTCTCCCCATCCCACTGGGTGGGGGGAGTGAGTGAGCAGCTGCATGGTGCTTAATTACCTGCTGGGGTTAAACCACGACAGTCCTGAGCCTTTCTGGATTGATAAGATCCCTGTTGCACTTCATTGTTTTTCCTGCAACCTCAAGCTGCCTCTGCTATTACAAAACCAAATAACTGAATACTGAAATGCTTATGAAATGATGCAGTAAAATTTCACCCGTTTCTGCTATTTCTTCAGGAAAGCAGGAGTCACAAGTGAAAGTAAAGTGACTGTATGTCACTTAGTGTTTAGACATTATTAAGATGTATTAAGACATACATGTGGCTGTGGCAGCACCGTAATTGACTGTTGGACAGGTATAAGACATGCAGTCCCTCCCTAATAGAACTTCTTTTCTTTTCCAGCATCTCCTTTAAATTAAAAAGTGAAAGCCAGGTTCTATAGTTGTTCACTGGCTTATTTAATTACTAGATTTTCATCATTAGTCCAACGCATAACATCTGATTTCTTAAGCATGAATAATAAATGGGTCTGTTGATTTAATTGTCTTCCAAGGGTGAATCCCATGTGCATTTGGAAAAAGAAAGTATTTCTACTGGTTTTCTACAAAAAGAATTAAGTCTATTGGCCAACTTTGCCCCCAAAGTTACCTTTAACATACATTCCCTCTCTTGTTTAGCTAGGGGATCATTTCCTTAAGTATCTGTCAGGATTACCTTCTTGCCCTTAAATAGCAACCAGACCAGTTACCTCCATCAACATAACAATTATCTCCATCAGTGAGCCAGCTGTGTCCATCCAACAAGCAAACAAACCAAACTGCAATAACAGCCCTGGAGGCAGGCAGCTGCTAAGAGCTTTCCAATCCTACTGAAGCCAACAGTGTCTTCAGCTTTGGCCTCACAGTCCTTCCAGGACTGAAGTAGCTGTCTCCCATGAAGAGGATTAGGTGCCTGAAAGCCTGTGATGCTCTGGGCATAGCGAAAAGGTGCTCAGCATCTTGCAGGATCAAGCCCTGCCAGGCTAATAGGGAATGATGTACCAGTTTGCTGTGGGAGGTATTGACGCCCCGTTTCCACATTCAGTGTGAGAGAGGCAGTATCAAAAGGGTGGAGGCACAGGGAAAAATGATGGCAATATCAGAGGGGTCTGGAGAATGTGGGCAATAGTGAGAGCAAGGCTTTATGCAAACACACAGAAGTGCCCACTGACTCCACAGGCATAAATTTAAGATGCCTCGTCTCGAGGTTTAGCCTGTTGACCAGAGCCTCCCTGCAGCCAGGGAGGCTTGGACCTTCCTGCAGCCATAGCTTAAGGCAGATGTGGTCTTGCAGCCAGAAGCTGATGGTTAAAAGACACGGACTGATGGGCAGTTAGCGCGCTTCTCCTGGAAACATCATAAACAGACAGGAGGTCCACCAAAACACGCTGAGAAATTGCTTCCTTAAGAGCAAATTTGCCTGCATCAAACCACCAAGAGTCCCAAATTTCTGCAAACACACTATGCTGGCTTCCGCTGGGATTAACGGCAAGCCATGGCTTGACATAAACGCTAAGGGGTCCCCTCTGATCACTAGCATCAAAGGCCCATCTCAAAACCAACATCTTGCTGAGAGTTGCCTTGGCTACCCAGCTGAAGGAATAGACAGTGTCTCGCGGGGGTTGAGTGGTGAGAGGATGGGGGATTTCACTCCTTCATCACCAGGTGTGACGTGACCCTTCCTGGATGGGCAGAGGCATCAAGCATGATCCGTGCCCAGTGATCTCAATTGGGCAGCTCCCCCAGGTCTGGGAGCGTGGGCACAGCTGCCACGCCACTCCGTGACCCACAGGCAGCCCTGCACATCACCCCAGGGAGAGCCAGCATGGAGGCTCTCGCTAAATGGGCCTGGGGGTCCAGGTCTTAAGGACTGCAGCACGTGAGCCAGGGTTCCCTCTGCTCCTCGCCAGCAGAGCCTCCTTGTGCTTTTGGCTACACCCGTCCTGAGGATAATCAGATAATATCTATCTTTTTACCTGTAGAAAATCTCCTTACAAATGACTAGGTGGTTATTATGCTGGCTGCCAGTGAGTTCACGCAGGCCAAACTCTTTGGATCATCTTTGACCTCTGCATGCACCATGTCCTCAAGTCCTGCTGCCTCCTCCTCCTCAGTGCTGGAGGTTGTTTCTCCTGCCCTCAACTCGCCACATTTCAGCAAATTTGCCATCTTTTCCCAATTCAGTTCTTTCCCACTTTCCCAAAAGCCAGTTGTTGCTGCCTGGGCAAAGAGAAGTTTGCAGGGCCCCAGCACACTCAGTGCCCCTGGCACAGCATCCTCTACCAATGCCACCAGGCACCACTGCCCCCCGCACGTGCCCTCCAGCCCTGGCACGCGGCAGGAGGATCGTCGGCCCTCTGGAAGCCACAACCAATCCGCACCTTCACTGGGATATCTTTCAGGGTATTTAACTAACGTAGACTTAGTCCATCCAGAAAATACAACCCACCTCCAAACATGGAGGGGGTGAGTTCGGATCCACACAGCTGGCTGGGAGGAATATCTTGCCTCTATCTCCTTCCTTGCCTCCCCTTGTTTGATATGCTTACCTCCTGCACCTCATTTCTCAGCCCTCAGTGGGAGGATAGGGTAGGCCGGTCTGTACGCCAATATCTGATCTTGATGGCAAAATACCAATGTGCCAGTCATAAGCAGAACCACTGCACCTAAAAGAGGTTTGTGTGTGCTGCCTGGAAACCATTCTTCCCCCAGAGACAAAAATGCTCCGTGTGTGTGTTTGCACACATTAAATGTTTGTGCAGGCGTGTGTGGGCGTGTGAATGTGGGTACATGTGTGTGTATGCTCACATGCATATCTTCCTTGTGCACATTAATCCTGCTGCTCTGCAGCCCACATCGGGGGGCAGGTGTGTTCCAGCCAAATTCTGCTTTTCTTTATCTCTGACCTTGAATTTGCACTACTAAGTGCTTGGTAAAAAATAGGCAGGATTTGCTGTGCCATGGGCCCTTTTATCTCCCCTGTGACTTAGCACAGGTGAAACGAGCTGCAACTGTTCTTAGCGGCTCGCCACACTGAGCAGAGGAGGACGAGCCCCGGAGGGGCTGAGGTTCCTGCCCCCCTTCCCAGACTGCTCCCAGGCTTTCCAGTTTGGGTGAAGAGCGCTGGGAACCACCACCACTATAACAGCTCTCGCAGCTGCTCCTACATCTGCGACGCCTTTCGATCCAGCATGGGTAAAACTTCCAGCGGACGTTAGGAGGAAGCAGAGCACCACGCTCTGTGCGAGACAGCGCCCGCTCGCTGCTTCTCCTCCTCTCCTTCCTCCCCGGCTGCCCTGACACGCGTGTGCCAAACTCCATGACCAAGAGAAACCAGGAGCTGTCCCAAAGCTGGCGCAAAACGTACCCGAGCTCTCCTACCCCTCTCTTCCAAGCCTGACGGGACACCTCACCCCGCAGTCATGCAAACACTTCCAGTCGCACACAACCGCGCTCAGGCCACCGACGTGCCAAAGCCACGACGGTCATCTGGGCACAGGATGCTGGTGCTTAAATATCGACACGAGGAGGCACACAGCCTTCTTCCAACATCCCTCAGGTTTGCAGAGGCTCCTGTTTAAGGCCAGTCCCCGATCTCCGCTGCAGCGGTACACGCTCTGGAGGGGCTCCCTTCGTTCACCTGGAGCGGGTCCAGGCTGACAGCGCTGCACGGGAGCTGGGACCAGCTCTATCACTCATGCATGCACGCACACACGCATAGAGCCACGTCTTTTCTCCGGTGAACTCTGCTGGCACCCAGAAGGAATTTCATTTGTATCAACTACTTAATATTCTCACTCCTTCCTTAGAAACCAGACTGCCGAAAAATCTTTCCAGCCAAGGCCCCTCCTTTCCTGTTTGAACCACCCCATCCCTCCCTCCCCCATACACACACACCGCAGAAACCTGGCTCTCTTGCTGGCACCTGATGGATTTCACCCTCTTCTTTTTTTTTTTTTTTTAATATATTGTTACTGTTGTTGAAACTTCAGATCAAAAGAAAAATGGAGATTTTCCTGTTTTGGATCCGAGGCTTTGCAGGCCTGTTGCTACTAGCTTTTGCCTTGACAGCTCGGGAGTTGCTTTGCATAAAGGACCTGCCGCTTGCACCCGCCGGGTCCCTCCCCAAGCGACACGTTTGCAGGCTGGCACGTCCCAAACCCCACTCCCACAAACCCCTGCCCTAACCCTCACCCTCGCCCCAGACCTTGGCGAAGGGCTGCCCACCTGCCCCGCCGCGTCCCCATTGCTTGCCCCTGAAGCCCCCGCATCCCTGAACGGGGAGCAGAAGAAGAGCACGGGAAGGAGAAACAGGGTAGGGGGGGAATATGTCGGGGAGGGATAAAGGACTGCACCGAACACGAGCTGCAGGAAACTTGGGCTCAGCAGCACTCCTCCTCCGCCTACTTCCAGCTGACGCAGCAAAGACGATTTTCTTAGGGCTAGTTCTGCAACCCCCGCCTTTCCCCTCCTGGTTATCGTTGGCTCACGGTTTCGTGAGGAAACTTGCCAAGTCTTGCTCGCTTTCTAGAAAGAGAGCAGGAATGAGAGAGGAGAAGGAAATATTTGACAACCTTTGTTTTTCCACGAGCCTTTTTAGGGCAGCAGGCTCCAATCTGTGCCCTCCGCTCCCCGGTGCTTGGCCTGACCTTGCTGTCTCAGCAGGAGGAAGTCTGGTGGGAGCACGGGGGGAGAAAAATGGAAAGACGTGGTGTATTTCAAAGGAAACCTAAACAAAACAGAGAAAATCCAGATTCCTGCAGCCTGTGCCATAAATGAAGCTCATTCATGGTTTTTACCAGGAACAGTCAATTACAGCCGTAATGTTTGGCTTTCGGTAGAGGACAGTGTCTGACTGCTGTGCCAGGAAGGACTAACAGAGACCGTCCCGTCAGTACCTACACATCCCTGTACTTAAAACGAGCCTTACCAAAGCCCTTTAATCCCACACTTGCTTTCATTTCCGACCTCTCAGCAAACCAGGAGCACATTCTGCCCAGTAGCTCCAGCGTTTCTCAGTACTGCTGTGCCCAGCTTACAGATGAGGAAACTGAGGCACGGTACCCAGCAGCATCTTGTCCCCAGGCAAGACATCTCTGGTCTACAGGAGAGCCAAGCCTGGCCTCCCAGGCTTGGGCTCTTATAATACCGCTTGCTGCGTCTCCACCTCGACTATAAGGAGGAAAGCATCTGCGATTTTAAACTCAGCCAGCGCAAGAGCAGAAATAGATAGAAAAGCAGTTTGATCTAGTCCTCGCTGCTGTCACATAGTTTATTTTGCAGAGTGCTGATTCTTTCTCAGTGGTTCGCAGCTCAGGGCCAATTTTGGTCATTGACAGACCAGAGGGCCAGGCCAGCTTCCCCAGCACACGGTCCCTGCACTGCTGGCCAAACTGGCAGAGGCCAGAAAGTTCAAGTCAAACTTAATTTCTTTCCTTGCCCCGTTGCTTAGAAACACGCCTATGAAAATATACTTTGTTCTCACACGCTACCAGTCGAATGCCAAGAGAGTTTTTTCCCTCCCTGTCCTCAGGAATTCCTGATTTATTTTTTATTTCTTTTTTGCAATCGTGCAAATCTCAAGAGGAGCCTGCCGGTCTCCCGCGGCTTCTTGCAGCAGCTTTTCCGATCCAGGCTCATCTCCCGGCTGTGAACAAAACCTGTCGAAAAGAGCCCCCTGCGGCGCTCGGGGAGTCCAACTGGAAGTGCAGGTAGTGCCAAGGGGTTGGTTTTGCAACTAACCTGCAAGCTCTTTCCTATCCCTCTCCTCGTTCATTCAACGGGTGCTGCCTATCCCAAGAAAACCAGAAGCAGCGATATTACAAGGGGACCGGCCAAAGTTTCAGGCAAAGCACCTGCTGACGGACCAGCTTCTTTGGGAAGAGCGAGGCAGGTGGAACAAGAGGAGATTCAAGCGGGGAGACGAGTGCCAAAGCTTTTCTGGGGGCCTTTGGTCTGCACGGGGCACCCTCACCAGGGGCACGAGGATCGGCCCCGCTCTCCCAGCTGCCGCTGGGTTTCAGCTGCATAGCTCTGCCTTCCCGACCACACCGCCTGCCCCCGGCCGCGCACACATACGCGCAGAGTAAATAAACACCGGGGATGACGCGCTCCGGGATACTTCGCATAGCTCCACTGCCAGCGGGTTATTGCCCGGCTTCCTGGGCTCCACGGCAGGAACGCGGCTCCTGGCTTCACCCGCAGCTCCCTGCGCAGGTCCCCTCCCAGCCCTCACCCCTTCCAGCTCCCCTTCAGAAAACCAAGCTCAGCTTTGCTGTTTCTGGCTGATTTTAAGGAAGTTTGGACATTTGTTGTCATTTGAGGGAGGGGGGAGGTTATACACACAGAATTTGGTTTTGCTGTGAAGGATGGAGCATAGCAACGCAACCACTGCCTGCAAGCAGCAAAGGGGAAAAATAATAAAAGCATCAAGATTTATTAGGTGCTAGGAAGGAGAAATGGATTCCCATTGCGTGGGTATAAGCAGAAGCTTGCTAACAAGCAAAAATGACTTTTTCATGGACCAAAAAAAAGTGGGGGGCTTGTTTCTGGGTTTTTTTTGCCAAGTGGTTCCCCAGTCCCCTGGACATACAGACACCCTCCCTGCCTCCCCTTCACACTGTGGCAGAAATACAGATGTATTTGGAGGAGTACAGGGAAAGTGTGTTTGCACAAGCTACGCGATCCAGAAATGGGAGTTAAACGAGTGCCAAAGTAAAGGAGCACTTTCTTTCGTGCTTTTGTCACGTGCAAGGTGCAAACATTTCAGAAGCTTGGCTTTTTGCACTGGTGCTACCATGCCAGCCTTCATGCTTGCTTTTAACCTATTCTTCATGATTCTTAGCAACACCATCATTATTTTTTGCAGTTGCAGATTCCCTGTCCCTAATGCACCTGCTCCCTTCACCTCCCTGGGCTAAACCCCGTTGCCCAACAAAGACGTCCAGCAGCGGGCAGCCAGGAGGAGCAGGCTGCAACGATTTCAGGGAGAAAGTGGGAGGCTGAGCAACAAACCCCGGGGTGGCTGAGGACTTTGGGGATGGGGCAGATGGTTGCAAGGAGGTGCCCTGCCCTCCCCTGTACCTCAAGCTGCAGAGGCCAGCTCAGGCCCCAGAGCAAGGTGGAGGATATGGTGAGAGAAAGGGGTCAGGGAGAGGGTGAAGACAGGGATGCAGGAAAGATGGAAGGGATGCAACTGGGGAAGGACTGGGATGCAGCTGTGACTAAAAGGGCGCATCTGGGAGGTGGGGGAAGAAAAGCTTTCCACTGGGGATGGGACAACCCTGAGGTGATGATGGAAGGGAGGGTGAGGAAGACTGTGAGATGATGCAACGGGAGGTTCGACCAGGGGATGGATGGAAAGAAGGATGGGAAAAGCAGCGGGGGGCATGGAAGAACAGCTAGGGGGATGGAAGAGTACCTGCAAAGATGGAAAAGCGGCTGGGGGGGATGGAAGAGCAGCCGGAAAGATGGAAAAGTAGCTGGAAAGGTGGAAAAGCAATAGGGGGATGGCAGAGCAGGCAGGGGAAGTGGTGGTGGTGGAGAAGCAGCAACCGGGGGCTTGGAAAAGCTGCCGGTGGAGGGGGTGGGGAGGGGAGGGAACAGGGAAATAGCTGGAAAGATGGAAAAGCAGCCAGGGTGTGTGTATGTGTCTGTGAGAGAGAAAAATCAGGCAGAAGGATGTAAAAGTAGCCAGAAAGATGGAAAAGCAGCTGGTGGTGGTGGAGGGGAATGGAAGAGCAGCCGGGAAGGCAGAAAAGCACACCGCGGGGGAGGGGGGATGGAAGAGCGGCTGAGGAGGGAGGGGATGGGAAAGCGGGCGGAAAGATGGAAAAGTGGCCGGGAAGGAGGAAAAGCAAGCGGGGGCACGGGAGGGCACCTGGAAGACGGAAAAGCAGCCGGAAGGATGGGAACGCAGCCGGGGGGACAGGGAAGAGCAGCCAGTGGGAGGGAGCAGAAAAGCGGGCGGAAAGAGCGAAAGGGAGCCGGAAAGGCAGAAAAGCAAGCGGAGGGGCATGGGAGAGCCCCCGGAAAGAGGGAAAACGCAGCCGGGAGATGGTGGCGGGGTGGGAACAGCGGTGGGAAAGATGGAAAAGGAGCCGGCGAGGCGGAGAAGCATCCGGGCAGGAGGAGGGTGGGAGAAGCGGGGGTCACTCACCGGCCTTGGCTTGCTCGCGGTAGCTCTTCTCGCTGAGGCAGACGGCCGTGCCGTGGAGCAGGGCGTGCAGCGGCTTCTCCTCGCCCTGGCGCGGGAGGCAGCGGAGCCCGCGGGCGCAGCGCTCGGTGTAGACGCCGCAGGGCTGGCCGGCGGGCAGGGCGCAGGTGAGGCAGCAGCCGCAGCCCGGCTCCTTCACCAGCTCGCAGCCCAGCGGCGGCGGCGGGCAGAGCGACAGCGCCTTGCCGTCGCAGGGCTCGCACTGCACGAAGGAGCCCAGGCACCGCGACAGCCCCGGGCAGGCGCCCAGCAGCACCAGGAGCCGCAGCAGCATCGCGGCGGGGATGCTGCGGGACGGGG